>NW_024500017.1:977944-1393344 GCF_017590055.1 Onychostruthus taczanowskii | reverse complement strand
CCCCGGCCCCGGCCCCTGCCCGCCCCGGCAAGGGGCCCCCTCGGCTGCGCGCACGGGGAGCAGGGCTGTGCCCGCCGCTCCCCTGCGCCCGGCCTGTAATTAATGCCCCCGCGCGTCCCCGGGGCCGCGCGCGCTGCCGCGGGGTGTGTGCCCGAAGGCGCGGGCGAGCCGGTGTGTGCCAGCCGCTGTGGCGATGGCAGCCCCGAGCACCGCACGTGCGTGGTTAATAACGAGGCTGTGATTGCTGCCGCGAGCGGCGGCGGGATGGGCGAGCCCCGCCGCGCCGGCCACCCCAGGCTCCGCCGGGCGGCGGGGGGATCCCGCCACTCCGTTATCTCCCGAGCCCTTCTCCCAGGCAGAACTGATCCTCTTGAGGGAACAAGGGGGTGGAGGGAGAGTCTCAATTGCAAATACTGTTTGGAGTTTATTGGAGAGAGCGTCTGAGCGTTGTGGTGCTCTCCCGTGGCTCCCGGTGGATGCTGTGAGGAGGCAGGATTGTGGTGGGTTTCGGCTGTGCAGGGAGTTGGGGTAGCGGGGGGGTGGAGGAGGAAAAGACACGATCGAGAGTAGCTGAGACTTTGTGCCCCCGTTGGAGAGATGGTTGAGTCCTCGTCAAGGTTGCTGTGGTATCCCAGAAACACCATTCACTCCGAGCTGTGACCGCGCACCATCAACAGCAACAACTCCGCTGCGCCTGGCCGAGGAATAGGAATTAGGAGCTCTCAAGAATAATATGAAAGGGATCTGCAGAGGGGAAATCCGTGCAAAGGAATCGAAATTAGCAGACTTTTGGGAAAGGGGATGTACTAAATGTGGCCGGCTGGACTTCATCCTGGTGAAGAAAATGGAGATTAAAAGTGGATTTACATTTTGGAACCTCGTCTTTTTATTGATGGTTTCGTGTGTGAAAGGTAGGGTAGTATTTGAGTAGTATATTTTTAGGGGTCCATTTGCTTTTTGTCAGGGCGTTGCAAGCTCTCGTCTTGTATCAAGGTGTATTTCAAAATATATTTATCTCCTATTTTATATTTTTGCCCTTGGTACTTTGCAATGGAAATATATAAACGATCGCTAAGGCGGGGAGGAAAGAAGGAGTTGATTCAGAGCTCTCTTCGGAGATAGGAAATGTATTTGCTTGCCAGAGCTGGCGTTCAATGCAGTGACTGAGCTGGGGCTCAATAAATATTCTTGCAGTATGCTCAAACGGAGACGTGAGTTGGTTCATATAGCCTCTAACTAGTGTATATTCAAACAAATCCCACTGGTTCACTTTTTTTTAAGGTGACGATGATGTTAGTGGGGGGTGTGTGGGGGGATTACCTACAATTCTGGTTTTCGGTCGGGCAGCGGGATCTTTGCGGGAATGCCTGTATCGATGCACTTATTAGTTTAACCCGTTGCGTGGGGAAAGTTACGGAGGAACCCAGAGTACGCGTAGCCGTCTCACAGCCCGAAATGCGCTTCACGCTCAGCTGTCTGCACGCATGCAGGGCTCCCAGGCTGTCGGAAAGGTGCGTTAGTAATTCAGCCTTGGTCTGTCGCTGGGTGCAAAGATCGACACCTTTTCTATTCCCTCCCTTGGTCCCTTTTCTCTGATGTGTGTGAGGGAGTTTGGGTGGTGGTTTTTGTCTCTTTTTTTTTTTTTTTTCGGAGGCAGAGGGCTATTTTGCTTTCTTCTTGCTTCTGTGTTCATGAAAGGAGGGCAAATAGGAAATGTCTAGTTAGCGGTATAAATATCTTCACTAAGTCTGTGCTTGCAGGCAGTTAAGGGAAATGCTACACACAGAGAAAAGAAGAAATATGTGGCTTGAATAATGTGCACCTGCAGAATTACACAGGCATCGCTAGACAGTGAAGTGCCGATCCCATCACGCGTGCCTTCAGTAAAAGGATCTATTCTGCTACTCCCCACAGTCGGCTGCCTACCCGAAATAATCTCCCCTTGTTTGTGGCCAGTGATTAATATCCGATTAATCACTCTTTTATCCCCCTCCTCATCCTCATCCCTCCTCCCCGCCACACTCATACACTCCCAGAATATTTAGTAGACATTATCGATCCTCTCCGAGTTTTTAGACTTGGTTATCGCCTACAGAGGTTGCCTGCACGGGTGGGAAGGAGGTGTCTTGTGGGGGTGGCATTCAAAGGCGTGCCTTCCTGAGCTGGCGCTGGCTTGGATGAAACAGTTTATTGTAGAGCTTTGCAGCTGCTTTCCCCCCCATTTGCATCGCGTTGAAAAAGACAATTCGCGTTTCACGGGGAGGGTCTGGAGGGCTTTTACCTCATCCCGCGTTATCCTGACGCGGGGTATCCAAGGGGCTTGCCTGCGACGTTTATGCACATTGTAATTAAAGGCAGCCTTTCTCTGTTTGCATCTATTGAAGGGAGCCGCTCCCGGCGCTGTGCCCCGGTCTGGAGGCGATTTGCTGTCAGCACCGACCCGGGCCTTTGGGGGCATTTCTTTTCCCTGGTTCAGCCTTCTGCCATTAGCGCGTTCTCGGTGCCGGGTGCCAGGGTTCGCCAGCCCCGGGCTGGACGCCGGCCCGGCGCGCCGTGCGCTGCGCGGGGCCCCGCGGGCGCGGAGCGGGGGCGAGCGGCGGCTCCGGGGCGGCTGCGTGGTGAGCGCGAGTCGCGGGGCGGCAGCATCCGACCGAGGGACGAGCCGAGCGGCTTCCCCAGCACCTGTTGAGAGCCGCCGCTTGCCCTTGGGGGTGGGGTAAGGAAAAAACGCTGGGCACAGAAGGCAAAAGCTGCGATGAAGCACCAGAAACAGCCCAAGAAACAGGAAAAAAATGGGCTGTGCAAAACTGGCCGTTTCTCCTTCTTCCCATTGTTAGGGCCTATTCTTCCCTCTGACCCTGGCAGTTTCCATAGACTTCCTTTCGAATGGGGCGGTTCACCCAGAAACTGCCGACCCAGGAGGTGAGATTTTACATTCTGGATATGGATTCCTTTAGGCAGCCAAGCCTTACAGATCTGGCTTACACTCACTGCACCACTGCATCTATTCTGGATGTTTATATTAATTCTCTCTCCACTTCCGTGAATGAAAGCATTTTACTTCGATATACATTCCCATTGTGTCAACACAGCTCCTGCCCGCAGAAAGCAGAGGCAAAGGATGAGTGAAACCATGGAAAACATTCCAGATGTTGGGAGCAAGATGACTCCCCAGATCCTACATCTGCTCTACCATTGCTTTGCAAGGCCTTTTTACCACACCCCATCTTGGCAAGCTCTAGCCCATACCCTTCCTTATTTAAACACTTCTACTGAACAGTCCAGCACCACATCATAACACCCAAACTGTTGCTGTAATTCCTGTCATCCTGACCATTTCCACAGCTTTGCTTGATATCTGCCTCTCAGGCTTTTCCAATTTTTGTCATTGTCCTGTCATCATTTCCCCAGTCTTGATCCACAGCTCTCCAATCATTACAGATGTCAAACTATCCCAGGATGCTTAAGGAACTATGTACACATCTGGATAATCAGGCTTTCCTTGGATATATTAATATGGACAAAACAAATCCTTCATGTTTATCTATAAATTCATGACTCTTTGGAACCTTCAACAATACTTGAATGGGGTTAGAAAAAGGAGAAGAAAGCAGGAGAAGGTGGAAGAAAGGAAATTGTCAGAACTGCTGAGGAAGGAGTGATTGGAAGAGCTAAATAAAGAGGAATTGTTCCTTTCTCCAATTAAAATCTTGCATATCCAATATCCCATTTATGCCATGGAGCCATGTCCAACAAAATCTTCCTTCAATTGGCATGGCGTAAAAAACCAAATAAATTACCCCAGTGAAAACTGAGTGGCATGAAAGGCATTAAAACAAACACCTCCACGATCCAACCTTTAGAAAAGGCCAAGCAGAATGATTCCTGATAAGTTACAGGGGATGATGAATCCTGTGCTCTTTCCTTTAGATGAAAGAGGCACCCAGGAAAGCTCCCTCCCCTCACACCATGGGAGAAATGATAAGCACCATTGAGGCAAGGGAGATACAAACCAAGTTTAGAGGAGCAGGGAATGGAAAACTCCACTGTCCAACTCCCTTCCAGAAAGTGGGGAAGAGGGCATAAAAAAGTGGGAAAAAAATTAAGCAGCATCAGTGAGCTTTGCCTCCTGGGATTTAGGAGAGGACTTGCATTCCTTTGGCTTGGCGCCTCCTTCCACGGAAAAAAAAAAAAAAAAAAAAAAAAGAGAAAAGAAAAAAAATGCTTGCGATCACTAGTGGAGGCAAATCTGAGAGGAAATCAAGCAAAAGATTCCTCAAGATTCCTCCATCTCTTCTATTTGTCTGTCTCCAAGAGAGAGAGCACCAAGGTCGACTTTTGTCTGCCTGGCTAAAATGAAGCTTTGCCGCTGCTGTTGTTCCTCTGTTCCCCTCTTGCAGTTGTGACAAGCGGAACAAGGGCAGCTTTTAAAATGAAAGGGAGATGAAGCACTGAGATTTTAAACGGCTCATTGACAAGAGAAGTGATGAGAAAATGAAAAGCATTTCCGTTTCCAGTGATGGGTACCTGGCATGTGGGAGTATTTAGCAGGGACAAAGCGTGCCCTGCTTCTTTTAACCACCTCTGCAGTCTCCCTTTCCCCTCATTCCAACCTCAATCCAGCTCCCTTCATGCTCTGCCCCTCCCCACCGCTTCCTTCCCAGTCACTTGATTTATGGAGTTACTGACGATGGATATGGGATTACTGGCGGATGGCTTTCCCCAGTGGGGCACGGGTGGGCGCAGCGAGATGCTGGCTCTGTCCCTGAGGCAGGAATGGTCGGGAGAGTAACAGCAGGTTCAGGTTTCCTCATATCCAGATGGTTGATGCCGGTGCTGCATCTTTGTGTGCATGTGTGCATGTGTTGTGTTAGTTCTTATGTACTCATGCAGGGGGGCAGGGGCACATTGACTGGAGCAGGGACAGTGTCGTCCTTCCTTTCCAACTCCTCCACACGCGCCCACCTTCTCTAGGGAACCTCTTTGCCGTAAGCTCCCGCCGGTGACACAGGGCTGGCTGTGCTCAGCGGGCTGCGCACCGCGACTTGCCGTGTTTTCAAGCTACGCAGTTCTTCAGGGTTGCAAGCAAAGTTACCCTTTCTCACCCCCGCCTTTCTCAGGACTAAAACACGGCATGGCTGTGCCCCCGCTTAGCGCTCGCCTCCTCCGCCTCCTCTTCTGCAGGGCAGCAGTGAAGAGGCACACGACCCCTCCCAGCAGCGCCAGCAGGCACTGTTTCTCCTTTTCCTGCCGGTGCTGGCAAAGGGCACAGGAGAGCCTCACCTTCGCTTTCATTGTGAGAGGCAGCAGTCTCAAGGCGGAGCTGGCTCCGAGCGGAGCGGGCTCGGGGGGCGCCGCCGGCAGCTCCACCCGCGCCCGGCACCGGCGCCGGCCCCCGCCGCCGCCTCAGGCGTCCGCACCTCCGGGCAGTCCTTCTGACGGAACTCCATCCTTTGGCTTTGCTCACTTTATCTCGGTCACTCCTGCACGTCTTCGGCTGACAAGTCTAAGACAGCTCTAGGGTGTTCGGCTGATTGGTTTTTTTGGCTGACACACAGAAATAGCCCTCAGTGCCTAAGCACAGCCCGCCCGCCCGTTCCTCTGCGAGAGGCCGAGCACTTCAGGCAGCCATCCGGGATGGAGAGGGACAGGCTGTACCTTCAGCTCTATTATCAGCATCTCAATTTGCAAGCACCTACTGCATGAGACCTAAAGAATTATCTGGATGTGCTTCAAAATTCCTCCTTTTCCAAGATTCGTGTGCAGAAACATAGCAGAAACTTGTAGTCTACCGGTGGTTTTTTGCTTACTTGTTTGTGTTTGGGGCGGGGCGGGATGGGAGGGAAAGGATGTTTTTGAGCAACAAGTCTAGCAGGATAATTGCCCATCTAGCTTAGTGTCCTTTATCTCCCATCACAATCACAATTAGCAGCAGGCTAGTGAAAGACTGGAGAAACACAGCAAGCGGAGTGACTAGCACGTCCAGGATTTCAGCAGCCAGCAGCTTTGGATCTCCTAAGATACAGGCTACTTTTGAAACATCACATTTGGAAAAGCATGGACTGGCCTGTGTTCCTCTCATTTGTCCGCCGTCTTTCATTCCGCTGCCTTTTCCCCTTGCTTTGCCCTGCCTTGCCTTGCCTTCCTTCCCTATTCCATACCATGGCATTCATATAAATCCTGCATTCTTTATGCTCTTCATCTGGGTGAAAGCACTGGTTTGTATGAACATTTGTGATAAAATTGGTTGTCATTGATGTGATGTGAAGGTCTACCCACAAAATCTGAGGTTTGAAACTACTGAATGCACATGAATATAGTAACAAGAAAGAAAATCACATAGTTGTTCAGAGAAATTTGAAAAAGTTTTAAAGTATCCTGTGGGAATGGTTCAATTTGCCTGATTGTAACAACTTTTCAGAGAAAATGTTCTGAAGAATAAGATAGCCTGGTGTTGTAGCTTTTTTAAAAAAATACTGTCTTAGACATTGTCTGATTTTCAGAGGTATTGAGCATTTACAATTTCAGATGGCTCTCATAAGAGTCTGAAGGACATGTTAGCACCTCAGAAGCAAGGCCAAGTGAGTCCGGCATTATGATACTGAGACACAGAGAAACAGTATAAGTAAAAAAAAAAAAAAAAAAAAAAAAAAAAAAAAAAAAAAAAAAGCATCTATAAAATAAATTAAAATTATATATAAAATTTTAATTCTACAGAATGTGATAAATTGGGATGGTAGGAATAAGAAAGGCTTTATGATCTGCTGTAAAATTAGTTGTTGGTTTGGGTTTTTTTTCCCACTTAGAGGAAACTTCAATCCTAATTTCACGGGGTTGTGATATCTCAGCTTCAACTGCTTGCTGATGCATATCATTCATCTTGTGTTTCTGACCATAATGGTTAAGGTTGGAAGGACAGAACAAAGCCTTTTAGGGAAATTAACTTACCAGTTACTACAAAGCAATTTCCAGGAAAGAGCAGTCAGAAGAGAAGAGACAGCTTGGTCTAAGCTGTTGGTTTTTTCCTTAAACCCCTGTATTTTTAAGACAGTTCCTACTATGTGAGGTATTTGAAGAAGCAATTTTTAAGTCACAAATCAGAGACACATCTGATAAAACCAATTATTGCAAGGCTATAAACCTTACCTCATAATTTTGTTTATGTAATTTCCATGCTAGGGTTTATTGCAAAAATCCAGAACTTTTACAAGATTTAGACGCATGCCTTTTAATCAACTTTACAGAAGAATGTTTCCTTGTCAGTGAAATGGTGCAGTTTTTTTACAAAAAAAAAAAAAAAGGATAACATTTGTCTTTATCTAAAATTCAAGGGACAATATTTGACAATTATCTTAGTCCTAAATGGAACAGTGTGACATGTAATGCACCTGTTTTAACACTCCTTTTAAAAAAACCCAACAAACTAGTAGTAGAAAATGTTGAAGGTCTCCTTCCCAATATCCAGCTTATCTTCTAGGAAGTAGAATGGAGAAGGATATTGGACTATAAGGAGAATTATTTAAAATACACATATTCACATAGACACCCCATTTACATTTGTACTTGTTTACATTCAGTTGTTTACCTTTCCTGGGCAGATTTACAATCATTATTGCATTGCTTTGTTCTCAGAGAACGCATAAGATTTAGTATGGCTTCATCATTTCAGCATTACAGATGCTGAGTACTGTTGTAAATGTCAAAGATGGAAATAGTGGGAATTCATCATGTCCTTTCCAGGGTCTGAAATCTTAGTTGGATAAGTTTATAGATTTAGGAACAGTGTTACTCATAAAGGGTGAGCCCCAGGATATTGATAAATGGCAAACAAGGGATTCCAGCAGGGCTGATGCTCTTATAGAACTCTTGTTGAAAAACAAGATGGGATGCAGCCAGCACAGACACAGAGAGATGGACTGCCCATTTTCCCTTGGATTCTGTAAAATGCTTCATAGTGTCAGGTGTCATATTTGCATTGTATCATAGAAATAAGGAAAGTAACTGTGAGTAACTTAACCACAGAAGCATTCCTGGGGTGATGAATTCTCATCCCCCAAGGCCTGTAAATGGCACAGACTTTCTTTGCAATAGAACTGAAAGAATTTGGAGGCTTGAGGCAGAAATGACTGAGTTGATTACTTGGATTATACTGCTATTGAATCACTATTTCTGACCTTGAATTCTATTCTGTTTCCCCTATTTACGTGTCTTATTACCCTTGTGCATGTAACTTGTTTGATTTAATTATCATGGAAATATGTATAAATATATGTTTACACATGCATATATAAGCATGTGTAGAAATTATATCCACATGTTTGATTATGTTATGAAGAAATTCAACAGACTGCATTGTTACCTTACAAAGCCACTGGTAACAACTCTAAACTTAGGTGCTTCCTACCTATTACCTCTTAATTTATTGTGTATTCTCAATCTCAGAAGGAAGTTGCACTATAATACATAATTGATTTCACTGACAAAAGAAGAGTGATAGTAGTGATAGCTAGCAGCACTTGTTAGGATGAAAGCTTGATGAAAAGAAAAAAAAAACACTAGTTACTAAAACCAGTAATTAAAAACTTCAATTAAGAATTGACTGTCATATTTATTCCTATTTAGGTTTTGGTTTTTTTTTTTTTTTTGTGATTTAGGTTTTGGGGTTTTTTTTTTTACCAAATATAGTTTCTATAAACTGTTTTTAGTAGATTGAAAACCTCTAATCACCTTTCAAGTACACAAAAATGAGCATTTCTCTGCTATTTTCTCATTAATTTTAATAGTGGTATTGTCATTTGAAGAGACTGACATATCCCAGAGGTGGCTGTATTTCAGTGGCAGTTAAAATGAACCCTCTGCCATCATTATCCTCATAGAGCTGTTTTCAAACCCAGCAAGCGGATACCTGCAAGTGTAGTTTGGAGTCCTTAGTGAAAATGAACCCCATAAATGCAAAGTACACATATTCTCATTGAACATAGTGTCGAGATGGAACTACTTGAATTACAAAACCTTTCCTCCACTATTTAATCTGACCCAGAACGAAAACTTCACAGTCTACTATAGTTAGCTTTCTTGGTTGCTGTGCAGTTTTTCTGGGAACTGAAGCTTAGTCTAATTAAAACTATTCTTTTAAAAACCTATACTAAAAGTTGCATTTTTGCTTTCTTGTATGAGCTTTGATCCAAAGGTAAATAGAAGTTATAAAACAGGATGTAAAAAGAGCCTCTAAACTGTTGTTTGAGCCCATTGAAGGCAAAAGGAGAGTCCAGAATAAGATCTCTGAGAGTAGATTTTCCTGTTTCTTTTTGTACTGAGTTTTGAATTGCAATTTTCTGTACATATATTTTGTTTGACTCATAAATATTAATTATAACAGAAGTAATATATTTCACAATACATGTTAGATATTTTAATTAGAAGTGGTCTTTGGAAAACTCTTATTGTGTTGTAAACCTAAGGATTACACAAGTAGATTGTTTATGATTAAGAGAAAATAAATTATATATTTGGATACAGTAGGAAAATGCTTTTTCCACCTTTCATTAGTGGTCACATCAGTTCTCAGGATGAGTCCACTGGATTCAGTGCAATGATAGTATTCTAATACAATGTCAGGTGTAGTTCTTAGAACCTCAGAACAGTAATTTTTGTCAGACATATGGTGAATTACAGCAATGTTTTAACCTAGTTTCAAGATTTCCTATTTTTTTTTTTTTGTTTTCCAGTAAAGCGTTTTGGAATTTGCACAATGCTGCTAATGGCTGCAGAGGAACTAGGAGGACTTAAGAAAATATATGGCAGTTTAAAATGCTTCAAATTTAATTATAGATGCAATTTGGTTTTGCTTGTATCAGGTTATCATATATTCCAGTATGGAGTTACATTTGAAAATGATGAATTAGCTAGTAAAACCAAAGCACAAAAATCAGAAAGTTTCCATGTTAGTTTTATTGCATTTTTTTTCTAACACCTACTTTGCATTTGCCACTGCCTTAGTTTAAAGACATCTAACTTGCTGAGTCAAAATCAAAAGAACTGAAATAAAGTGGAAAACAAAAGTCAAAATCCTGACTTTTGGGAAGCCTACATGGTTAAACAAAGATTGGGGGAAGAAAATAATAGGTCTTTGGCCGCTGGAAATAATCATGACCATTGGCTTTATGGTAGTAGATGTTTTTTTCTTGCATCTTCAGGGGCATGCAGGAACACAGACACATCAGCTGGTAGCATCTGTAACTGTGCCCTCTATCAGGAAGAATTCTGGCTAATTCATGACTATGCTCTCATCTTCTGTGATTTCCCTTGACTACATCTGTGCTGACACTTCAGTTAAATGACTCCTGCTGACTTGAGCAATGCTTGTTGCATAGCATGGCAGAATTGGGTGTGTTGGCAAGGACCTCAAAGACCATCGAGTCCAACTGTTAACCCAGCAGTGCTGAGTGATGAGTGCCGTGCATGACAAGGCAGTTTTAATGGCCACAAGAGAAGAAATACGTATACTTAATAACTCATAATAAAAGGGAAGTCTTTGCATCAATATAGTGCTCACAAAAGTTCTCACCTGATTAGAGAGTTTTTATTGGTATAATATACTGAAGTAAATTGGCATTTGCATTGTCAGCAGTGTAAGTTGCACCAATCAACCATATTAGACATTCTTTTTGAAAATGTACTGACAAACCTTTGATTTTCAAAACTATTTATCTGATATAGAAATGAGCAACAGAATCATGTTTAATATAGAACAAGTTCAATGGCACTGCTGACCCCTGCATGCCTACTTCCATAACTTTTCTAGGGATATGCTTCAAAATTCCTCAATCTTTCTAGTACTACGACTGCAGTCCATTGAAACGTGTATGAGTTTCTACACTATTTTCAGCTACTTTTAAATTAGACTACCCATAAAAACCCCCCACCATTCTCCTAAGCTCTAGCCATATATTTTTACTACACTCAATTCTAGCTCATCAACTAGCTCCTGTAATTTTTCAAATTTATTCAGCCTCCTCTGCACTTCTGGGCTCCCTTCCCAAATTCTCTTCCCACTCCACAAGTACCGCTGGAGAAGTCCCAATAACATAAAGCCTGCAAAAAAATATAGAAAGTTCTCTTCAATTTCTATGTAATTTGTAAAGTCCTTTTTTGGCCCAAAGTAATAATCATGTAAGGGTAATATGCTAGGAAATGAAATATCCTCCCAGCCTTAGAGTCATAGATTTAAATTACTAACTTTTTAAGGAAGTTCTTTGGATTTTATATCATCTCCAAGAAAGCAAGATTGGAGGAGTGGTTTTTCAGTTATATTTCTTTTCATTCTTCAGTATCTTGTGCCTGTTTACCTGATTATTGTTTGGTAACCAAAATAATAACTATTCACCCCAAAGAAGAAAACTTCAAAGCACATTATTAAATAAAGTTCAAAATTTGATAGTGAGTTATTCTTACACTCACTTGTGTATAAATGAACAGTATAGAATCAGATAATTAAAATTGGAACACTTGATATATTTTGGAAATCCAAGAGATATCTTTTTGGTTTTCCAAGCTCTAATGTGTACAGTTAAACTGTCCATGTGACATGGTAAGAGAAATTTTACAGATTTAATATTACTCCTGTTAATCCTTTACTAACATCATCATTCTGAGATGAACACAACTGACTTGTTGGGACTCTGGATTCGACATAATATTGTAGAATAAGAAAAGAATTAAATAGAAAATGAAAAAAAATTAACATACAGTAAAACAGGGCTAAATTTGTAGGGATGCTGTTACACACTTGTTCCCATTGACTTTGTGTATTCCAGTGAAGTCAGGAGAGTTTGCTGTGTATCTGACTTGTGAAAGGTACTGTTCCAAATTGCTCCCTTTGGGGCCTCCTGTATTTGTTCCCTCTTTGAAATCCATTGACAGCTGAGTGAACACAAATCTAAGAGTCAGAGTGTGCCACAGATACCAGTGAAGGAGAGAATCTGCTCATCAGAACCACTGTAATTATTAAGGAAACATGAATTACCTCCTGGAATTTACAATGAATCTGAGGTGACTATAGGGAAAATGGATAGTTTATTTTAGAATATTGTATGCAGTACAGGGAACATTGAATCACCACTTCTGAAAACATAACTGCATTGCAACGTTGAGGTGTTTTATGAAGAAAATTTTCTTCATTCTTACGAGTTTTAATATTTTGCATTATAAAGCTAGTAGACAGTGTCTTGTCAGGTAAACATCCTCTAGCCAAACTGATATGGATATATTTATTTGATCAACTGTTTCTCCTCATCTGCTTCCTCCATGTTTCATGTGTACAAAATTTATTTCCACTATCTCTTTTGTATCATACCTTTTTTGTGCTTTTAATTCAGATTGCTCTGGGCAAGGTTCCTATTCTTTGTCTGGCACACTTGGATGAGTTTTGGTGTGCTTTTTAGAAGGTGTATCTTTGATTTTTCCTCTTTTCCCATCTCTTGTCAGTATTAAAAATATGTCCATTATCTACTTGAATGTCCATATTTTACAATCTTAGTGTCTTTTTTTTTTCTATGTGACAACACTATGTTTTTATTTCTTTTCTATTGATGGCTCAATTAATGTTCCTAAAGGTGTTTCTATTTCACACTGCTTGGTGGCTCTAAGTCTTCCCATTCAAAGCTTCTTACTTCTCAAGTGAGAAGTGTACTTTTGAAAAGAGTGATCATCCATTCAATTATAACCTTATTGAAATATTTACTAGTAGATTATTTTAGAGCTTGTCCCCACTGAACTGAAGATTTGTCATTGACTTTTAGCAGAACAGAGCAGATTGATGCTAAAAAGCAAAATACTAATTTCAATACAGAGGAGTTTATTTAGGATGTGACAGCTCTACAAAACTGTTTATATGGGGCTGAACTGATGAAACTGAAAAACTGTAACAGTTAAACTCCACCAGATTCTTTTTGCCGGTACTCTAAAATGGTATTAGAGCTAGGTGGGTAAGTTATTAACACTCTCAAAAAGCTTACAGGCTTTGGTCCATTTCTGTTCACTGTCTTATGAGAGTAGTTAATGAATCAACAAAAATAATGTTTCAGACTACAAGATTAATATCAGGTTTTATTATAGTTTTCAAATCCTATTCTAATTCATCATTCATTTATAAAGATGGCATGAGTACGGCTACAACTGCAAGATGACCAAAAATCTAAAATCCTTTTTAAAGTTTAAAGTAAACAACAACAACATTTTAGAAGAAATGAGTCAACAGTTTATTAACCAATCACTTTTTTTTTTTTTTTTTTTTTTTTTTTTTAACTGATTTGGTCTAGAATTTGGCAGAAACACATGAGGAGCCCTGAGAGTTTAAAGTTTCTGGCTGATCTCTAAATCTAAAACAGCTGAGCAGATTTAAATATTTTGTGTAAACAAATTTGCATCCAGGCTGCTAATCTGCATGCCAGCTTTCAGCTTGACATTTTCTGAAATGATGGAAAAATGCTAAGCCCTTAATACTAAATGGAGTTCATAATGGAAATGCTGACAGACCCTTAATTACCTGTATTGTGATTCTGCTGAAAGCTTTATCTGTCTAATCTGTCACAATGCAGTTAAATATATAGATTCTTGAAAGGAGGAAAAAAGGAAATTTATGTTGGAAATACTAAACTGTAGCAATGCTATATTTTCTTCCAGGCATCCACTTACGGAGGCAGCAGTGACAAAAAATTATTTGAAGAAAATATAGCATTATCTGTGCAAATGTAAAGGCATCCAGTGATGCTTAAAAGTTTAACTTAACCTCCATTTTTCAATCTTTTTGAGCCACCTTTCTGGCAAAGTATGATTGAACAGATACAATCAACCATTTTTAATATGATAATGAGGTATTATCATAGAAGAAATTTCTTATTGACTTGACAAGGCAAAAAAATCACAACCAACAAAACCAAAAACATATCCAAATTATCATTCCACTGCCCTAATACTGTGTACTTCTGCTTAACTCTTCTTCACTGAGTGGAGGAGGAAGCAGAGGATAATATGTGAGAAAGGCCATTGTCTCTATTTTACAAATTTACACATTTGTAAATTTGTAATTTAATTTACTCTAATTTACAAATTCTGTAATGTAGAAACTCCACTATCTGCCAACTTTAGAATAGAGTCTTTAAGATTCTCTGGAAGATTTTTTTTCAATTCTTTTTTTAAATTTTATTCCCACCATGAAAATCTTCCCCAGTTCATCCAGCCTATAACCACCTGAAAAGCTAGACAATATTTGCTCTGCAGAGATTGCTTAGGGTGGGTGACTCAGATGTCCCATCCTTGCTCCAGCTGCACACGATCTCTGCCCCAGCCAGGACACACAGCTGTGCCTGCAGAACAGCTTTCACACATGACAGTGGTCCTTCAAGGAAACAGAATATCCTCTAGCATTTTGCCTTTGTGGTTTGCTGGGTGAATGAAATCTATTTCTCCAAGGTTCCCACAGCAATAACTGACAAAGCTCAAAAAAGAATATCCTGAATGAAAATGAGAAACATACCGCTTTGATACCTTCTTTCCAGACTGCCACTTTCTCCAAAAAGACATCTGGAATTTTAATTTTTCCTAATGAAGAAGTTACTTCAGTTCCAAGATCAGATATTTGCCCATCTCTGTATCTTCTTTAATATCATTCTGCCTTTCTTGACATAAGGAGATTAGAACTCCGGGCACTGCTCAAGATAGGGGTGCATCAGTGGTTTTTTTGTAGTGGATAGATTTCACTCTCTTTGTCTTACTCTTCCTGTTTGTTGAAGTGCCATGGAACATGAAGTCAATAATTTCAAAGAAATTTCAGTGATGTGTCTGAGGTCAAAACTCCAAGTTCATCATCATGCAGGTATCATTTAGTTATGTTTTCCTATATGCATATTAATCTCTAAAACTTGCCTACCTCTGTGTTTGCACACCTATTGATTTTGTGAGGACATTCTGGAGTACCTTGACATCAGTGTATCATTTGATTACCCAAAAAATCTTAATATCTCCAGTCTAGCAAATTTCCCTACATACTCCTTACTCTGTTGAGATGTGAGGAAAACTAATCCCATCACTAATCTGAAAGCAGCAACCCCACTTTTGATTCACCATCTAAGCAAGTGATCATCACCTATTCTGTGTCTTATATTTTAACATCTTTAAGTTGATAAAAGGATCTTTCCATCTATCTTGTGGTAAACTATTTTGAATAGTTTTTGGTGGTGAGCCTTGTCAAGAGATTTTTGCATGTTCATGGTGACTAAACTTAAAAAGATTAGTTTTTCTGATTAATGTGCCTATACTCAGAATTCCCTTTGCTGGTGTGACAGCTTTAACCAAAGACCAAAAACCATAGGAGAAGTGCTGCCTGTATACGTTGTCTTCTGTACTACCTAGAAGAACCATAAATATTTTCTGAATCAGGGCACTTTTCATAGTACTTTTGAGGTACAATGAGACTGCTTAGTACTTTAAAAACTGACTTAAAAATATATTACTGGAGTTGCAGGAAATGGTGCTGTTTCTGTTGGAAGCATTTTCTAGAATTTGAGCTAAATTACTATTCCAAGCAAAATGTTAGAGACACTGAGCTCTTGCAGTTATGTTTCAGATGAGATGTTGCTGGCATGTCTGGTCCTGAAAGATTGCATGGTATTTTTCACAGAAGATTGTTATTAGCCTTCATCTGCTGGCTGAATTCCAATTTGGATAATTACAGTCTGCTATCTAAATTCTCTAAGCAGAGTGTGTTAAATAACCTTGTACACTTCCTTTTCTAATCTTCTGAGGGGCATTTCTGAGAATTATTAAATAATAGATCTATTTAATCTAAAAGGCAGCTGCTTCTAATGCAAGGGGAAAGTAACTGTTTTAGAAGGTGTGTTGACTACTCAGTGCTCAGTTATAAATTACACAGTGGCATTGGTGTAGGAAATGCTCCTTAGCACTATACAAGAAAATAAGGAAACTACCTCCTTAACAAGATTGCTGTAATTTAATTAAGAGTTCATGGAAACATTTTAGATAAACAATACAATATGCTCTTCCAAGATGAGAAGTACTAGCCTGGGGAAATCTACATAGAAAATTTTGGAAAAGTTACAAGTTGTTGAAGGTTGAAATAAAGAATTCTTATTCAAGATGAAGGATTAATACACACAACTGTAGTACACAGGAGAATATAGAAAAGTGCAAAGCTGTGCAAAGCTTTGAACTTCCTCAGATATGAAAAAAATCAAAGGGAGAAAATGGGTCAGTTGGACCAGTCATGAAGTCAAGTCCCAGATTTTAAATAAATGGATGAAAAAGAAACATTACAGATATAGTAGAGTACAACATTTTGCTGATTACATACTAGTTCAGTTGTTTGTTTCAATGTGAGAAAGGAAGGGAAAGAAAGTCAATATTAATCACAATTTCTTGACATGTTTTCAAATATGTGTAATTATTGGACTAGTTGAGGGATAATTTGTTAAGCATCAGCTTGTTGTTTCATCAGCATCAGAAGTGGTGTTTGCTTCTCCTTCTTGGCCTGTTGGTAAGTAGCAGCATTCAGCAAAGTAAGAAAGAGATAGCAAGTGAAAAGGTGCCACAGAAATGTCTTGACTCAAAAGGTGTTCTCATATTCACCATCTGCATCTTTCCCTGGGGACTGTTGACACAGATGTGTTAAACTACAAGAAACCCTCTCCTGTACAATTTCTTCCAAACTTACCTTCCACAGAATGTCCTCTATCAAGCCCAAAGATTTTCACTCTCCATGAAGAAAAGACGACGGTGTCAACATTTTTGCTCATGATTTTTCCACCCTGCATTTTGAAAACTCTGTACAGGTTCATGGTAAAACTTTTTTTGGGGTTTTATAGAGAACAATACAACTACATAATAATTCCATGACTCCTGGTACTGTTTGGCTTTATTTTAGTTCAAGAAAAAAAACATGATACCCACTCGTGTGCTTAAACTATGTCTAAGCTCAGCCCAATCTGTTTTAAAAAGCACAATAACAAGATCATTTTATGTAATGCTGTGTGCAAATTAGATAATCGCCAGGTTGATGCGTGTCTGGATGGAATGGAAGCAGAGTTTGTTTATAGCCCTTTGAGAAACCATTTAAGTCTGGTTCTAAGAAAACTCTGTTATTACAGTGCAGGTGGTTGAGTTGATTGCGATCTTGAAGATTAAAGGTATCTCCATTTCTCTGATGTTACAGAAACACAGAGAACTTTTTGGCCTGATTGTCACTATGACTTACTGTTGCCAAAAACTGCATTAACTGCTGTTTTGGAGCCTCCTCAGTACAGAAAATTCATTAGCTTAGTTTCTTGTATGAATTCAAAATTAGTAAATATGAGTGTAATACAATATGCACAGTTCCAAACCAAGTAGCAGCATTCTTAAGATAATGATCAAGAGAAAAATTGAATGAGCTTATTTCTCTGTTAAACAGCTTCATTATCTGTTTGTTAGTGAAACTCCAGGTACTTTGGTGTGCAATTTAACACTACATTGCCAGAGATTCAGTATATATATATTGCAGTTTGAGATGCACTTTGAAGTCTCTGTTCTTTAGAGTTGTGTAAGAATTTGGCTTCAAGGGAATTGCTACTATCCTTTGCTAGTGAAAAAACAAAAATAAAATCTTGAAGTTAGTGGGTCAAATATCATCTGCTTTAATTACTTTAAACAGATGGAAACCATGAATAATTATTCATAAAAGCCTTTTTATATGCCTTTTCAAGGGGTATTATTGCAAGATTTTTTTCAGTTACATAAATAGCAAAGTGAAAAAGAGCAAGTAATATCACCTCATATCTGCACATTAAGAAACAGCAATAAATGCTTTGTTTTTTAAGTGCTCTGAGAAGTTGCTTGGGTCCAAACCCAGTGCAGACAGCACAAAAAAAAATTCTGATGTTTGAGATCAAACTTGATTGAAGAATTAATTTCCAAGCTTCTAATTATTTCTTAATTTTTATCATTGGGTTTCACTAATGCATGCTGCTAAGAGGGCAACTGGGTATTAGTTTGTGGGAATTAGATTTTTCACTAGGAGAAGAAAACATACCTTTTTTCAGATAAACTTTCAGACAATACTTGATTTCTACCAAAGGAAACTGTGCAACATTTTCAAAATTCACAGACTAAGAGTTCATTCATATATGAAAGATTTTTTTTCCTGATGATTACCCCACTTTCATAATTGTATTACATTTCAAATTGCATTTATATATGTATTATTTCTGATTTTGTGCTCACTAACATACCATGTTTTTGCATCTAAAGTCAAACATTTTCCTGCTGACTAGTGGAGTAAATATTCTTATATAAAATGCTGAAACATATAAAAAAATCAAAACCATGGTCAAACAACTGTATCACCATGGCTATTTAGCCCCATGCATTGCTCAGTTTCCCACCCTTCTGAGCTTGCTGGCTATTTGTATCAGCTTCTGAAAATTTCTCCATGTCCATTCTCGCAATTCAGGGTATACCACAGTATAAAATAACTTACACAGTTACAAGTGCTGAAAGAATTTACTTCCTACAGTCTATCAGCACATTTCAGCTAAGAGGCAGCAGGTTTTTAAATTGCTGTTACACAACTACAAAATAGACATATGAGAGTGTTTCCTCTTGCACTCACTTATGGCTGTGGACTCAGTCCTCTGTAATAACGCACCTTTTTTTCTTTTCTTTTCTGCATTCCTTCTTATAAAAAACTCCCTTTTTTTTTTTTTTTTTTTTTTTTTTTTTTTTTTTTTTTTTTTTTTTTTTTTTTTTTTAAATATATTTCTGGCAGTTCCTAAAAAAATAATTTGAATTTCAGAAAGTGGAAGAAAAAAGGGAGAACTTCTCAAGTGCCTCTCATCCTACATTTCAAAGACTAAAATAAAAATTTGAGAAACTATATATTTGCAAAAATAATAAGCAAAACTAATTGTTGCTTGCTTCTGCACTTTAATAAGAATGCACTGTACATTGCTAGTTAACTGCAAATAAATTACTAATTATGGTTTTGACTTTGATATATTATTTTTCCTTCCCAAGACAATTCAACACCTGTTTATCAAACCTTCTTAGGCAATTTCGCCAAAATTAATTTTTTGTTACTCTTTGCATTATAAACATTGTGGCAGGTTTTTGGTTGATTTGTTGGTTGGTTGGTTGGTTATTCTGCTCTTATTTGAGAAATGGTCTAAGAGTTCTTTTTTGTCTCATCATTACGAGATTTCACAAACTTTCCCTGTTGGGAGTGAGAACTAAGGAAAAAAGAGCCAAACAATCCTTGTGAGAGCATTCAGGGCAACATGTTCTGGCCTGATTCCACAGATGCTCATGTACAGAGACAGTTAAAGGACAATTTAAATTTCAGTTTGTTGTACACTTTGTGGTCCTTTGCATTAAAAGTTGCTACTTCCATGTAAGCATTACCTCAATAGGAAGCCATACAATTATTTTAGGTATCTTCCTATTGTTTTCTCTGCCCAGATGGGAGGTTCATCTGCCAGTGAGGCAGCCTTAGCTGCTCACCTGTACAGGGCAAGCAGACCTGCAGGGCGCACTGGATGCTCCTCCACAGAGCACAATGCAGCCACGCAGAGTGGAACATCCTCTGTGCTAACTAGGCCGTTTCCCAACGTATTATAATAATTTCACACCACATTATACTGTGAGTCTTAAATGATTGAATGTCTCCTTTGAACATTCAAAGGTTCCCTACTCTACCAGCTCACTGTTATCGCTTTCTACATTGCCTCGTGGCAAAATAGTTGAATATACTGTAAGAAAAGGGAGATCATCAGTATCTTATTTGCATACAAACACCATATTATTTTCAAATTATCTTCTTTAAGGTTCTCATTTTCCTAGGATGTTTTCTTCTGCCTGTATGAAGTTTGCTCATTCTATATGCATTCTTCTATTAGTGTTTTGTTGCATAACATTTCCTTTCCACCTTTATTCTCTCCCTGGATATAAGTGCTAAATTACACAATGGTAAGAACATCAGGAGTACTTCACAGTTAAGCTTTACCAGTTTATACCAAGCTAGTCAGAAAAGTTAAGACAAAAATTATGCAAAATTTAAAAATAAAATCAATTTTTCACTTTCTCATTGCATAAGAAATGCTAGGATAGCTTGAATATTCCTATCATTATCACTTTGCCTAAAACTTACAGAAAATTTCTCAGGCTCATAATGCCTTAGGCAGCAACCTCTATGCTTTCCCCTCCCACAGAAAAGAAGAAAAGGCTTGCTTACCATACAGTTCTCATGGGTGTCTTTGGCTCATGCCAGTAATTGTATTGTTTTTGTGTTGTATGAAAAACTTGTACTTTGAGGGACACATACTTTGAGGGATAAGGGAATGTGAGGTGATTTTTCTAGGAGGAACACGCTGAAAACAAGTTAATCTATGTACAGTTACCAGTGCTTTCACTGCTGACAATGTCTGAACTGCAGACATGCTGAGATGTAATGGGGAATCACAGCTTCAGGGAGCCATCTGTGGATCTCAATGCAAAATCATTCAACCCAGCGAAATTAAAGCAGAAGCAGATCTATTTGAATTTTTTTTCTTCAGCCAGGAAAAGACTTTCTAAGGAAGATTACAGGAGAATTAGTAGATTTCAACTCTACCTTATTTTTTCTTTGTCTTGACCAAACTCCTTTATGCAATGATCTAGTTTTCATTCAGTACATAATAATAACATTGTAACCTCTCATTGAGAAAATGTTAAGGTAATTCCTAAGAGACATTTTCATTGCAGCTTTTAAAAAATGGGGAAATATGTAATTATGCCATTCCTTAACTTTTATATTCTGGAGTTCACTACCTGAAAAATATCTCAGGTGTTATTAGTATTGCCAAAGGGAAGTGTCAGAACCTTACTGTGTTAGGACTGAGAAAAAGCTAAAATGATCTGTCCATTGCTTCCTATCTCCACATGACAGATTAATAAGGACCTAAAGCATATACAGAATGAAATTAAATACTTATTTAATGACACTGTTATTTGCCTCATATTCTACATATGGTGAGAACTTTAAAGTGATAAAAAATAGAATTAAATAAAAGATTCCATGGCAAGTCTTTAAAAAAAAAGTGTCTCACAAAGATTGCCATACATACCACACTGTTTCTGGATTTCATGTAGCTCCTTTCACTGTCAAGTACTGAACCAAACATCACTTTACTTAGTATTGCAAAGTTCATAGGGCCTGTTGCTGACTTCACAGGCTTTCAGGTCCATAGCAAAACAGACATCAGTGATATGAATAGTGAAACATATGTAAATCCATCACTAATTGCTTAGAATTATATAAAAAAAAAAGATATTTCCTTTTCATTGCTAAAAAGGAATTACTATGTATGATCATATAATCACAGTTTGACATTCAAAATAAACCGCAAGCATTCTATGTTTGAAGTCATGGAAAGGAAAATAGATGTGTAGGGGAGAAAGTGGCACCCAGGCAGATTATCTGCCCAGTGATTTGGTTATTTTTATTCCAAAACACAAGTTCTCTCTGCTACTGATTAGGAACAGCATGTTTAAAAGCTGCAGTTCATGTGGTGTCAGCTAAATATTGTCACTGTTTTGAGATGTGAGTAAGGAAACATTATCTTTCACAGAATACTGGTTTTCTAATAATCTCTGGCAGTTAACTTTTTCTTCAAGGATTTTAATAATGCTGCTTAGGTATATAAAAATGCGATAGTCATTTCTAGTAAGTGAATGTTGAAGGATGTTTTAAAACTTTCAAGCTGGTTATGAGGGTTTTAATTGCTCTTGTTTTTCCAGTCTCTATCAATACATTAACTGTCACAAAAATGTATACTATTAGTGGGATGTAACATGCTTGGTGATGTTATTAAGGCTCAGGTCCAATTTTCTTAGTGATCTTTCCTCCTTGTATTCTCTATTTCAAAGTGATTTATTAAAACTGAGATTATTTTTTAGATTTGCTCTCTTTCCAAATAAGAGCTGCCTTACCTTACCCATTCTGAATGGAATTGTTTTACTCACATGCCAAAAGCAGATTTCTCCATTTCAGGATAACAGCCTTACTTTCAAATACTGACAAAGCAACAGTGACACAAAGATGCTGTTGTGAGAAATCCTGGTCCACAAGACCTCTAAGATAATATGAAGTGTTAGTAAAATACAAATGCAATATACATGACCGGTAAGGACCGGTAAGAAGAAAAAAAGAATATGAAAAATATTTTCAGAAAACTTTCTAAAGGTAGCTGATCCAGAACAGATTGGTTAGGATAATCTGTCATGTCACAAGAGTATTTATTACTTTTTTAACTCTCTCATGCATTACATTTTTTATTATCTTCTATCATACAATTTATTAACAGTTGTTATTTCATCAGTACAATAATTCCATGCAAAATCTTCAGTCACTAGCAGTGCCATACATCAAATTCACGCCTGTTTCAATGGACATTTGAAGTGTTCTTTTGATGTGATCAGTAGTTATAGAGAAAAGAGGATGGCTAACTCAGGACAAACAAACAAACAAAACAGCAGAGACAAAGATAAGCTTTGAAACTGAACACATGCATATATTGGCTTTTAATGTAAAATACCTTTGTTACTACAGAATATCTGATAGATAAATAGTGCATCAATACAAAAGGAGAAATGGAAAATACCTAGAGCTGAAGTGTTAGTCTAATGTGTGAATGCAAGTAAATTGGTACAAAGTACTGGTGATTAGAACAGCAAGCATACCAGATCATTTAAGATCTTGATTGAAAGTTTGGTTTCCTTTTTGTTTTTCAGTTTCTGAGATTCTTTCATCTCTTCTCAAGTTTTGTTCACACCTTTTTTTTTTCAATGCACTTAATCCTTTTTGTCGCAGTCTTTAAAGTATCTTTAATTCTGCAGTGTCATCTCTGGTACAGGCTGGGCACTACTGTCTGCAGTTTTTAGATACTACTGCATCATTAATATTATGTAATGACATTTTTTAATGATCTGTCTTACATATTGATATACCATCCCACGCTCTAATGTGTAGCAGTGCTATAATCTTTAATACATGTTTCCTTCTACCAATGTCATAAGGGAATACTATTACCTGTTCCCTTGCTTGCAGATAGAAATTCTTTCTGCTAGTCAGTTATGGGCCAGATTTGTTCAGGGTATTTAGGTACCTAATGATCCAGGCAAGTTCCTAACGGAACTGACAGAAGCCTAAATGTGTAAGACCCATTATTTCAATAGGTGTTAGGTACTACATTTTTCAATGTCATGCTGTGCCCTCTCTGGAAAATACCTTTTAAAAATCTTAAAGAATTTTAAAAATGTCCCAAGTGACTTCCCAAAGTTACAGAAGTCTCTCAAGTAGAAAGCTGAAGCCATGTCTCCTGATTCCAGGACACCTCTGTTAACAGTGATCCATGAAAAATCCTCTCCTTTTCTATGAGTAAATATAAAATACTAACCATGTTGTTACTAGATATAAAGGAACAATGTCCAAGGGGGTTTCTATATTATCGTAAATTGCTATATTTTTCTAATAAGATGTTAGGTTTTATGCCACTTTTCAATACTGATCTGCCTTACATATTAAATAATCAGCCTAGTGCAATAATTCATAAAATAGAAGTGACACATGTCTTTAATTACTAGGCATTACTTTCTCTCACAAACATTAAAATTTGAGTGGGCATATAAATGATATACAGTCAAAGCCATTGGAAAGTGACACATGTACAATGAATGCATATGAAAATTATTAGTGTTGACTAAAATATACAAATAACTGTACTTCCACAATATATGTGCAGGATCTGGTAAATGAGACTGGTAAAAAAAAGAATTAATGCAGAGTTTTTTAACATGCAGTAGCAATGATTTCTTTTTGAGACGTTCCTTTGCTGCAATTTCTCCAAACCTGGTGCTGATGCACGTCTGGCAGCTGGTAAACTGAAAGCATTGCATTTTATGGTGATTAGCACCATCTCACTGTTTCCTTGTGCTCCCTAGTCTACACATTCTTGTGCTGTCTAGTCTGCGTGCACTTGGACTATCCTGCATTCTGTTTAGTCTGCAGTCTTCTCAAACTGAAGTTGTTCTTCCTGTCTCAGTGCAGTGTGTAGCATAACATGCACCTTGTATTTGCCAATATTTTGGAAATGTTGTCACAAAATAATGGCTGAAACCATGCACGTAGATGATTCAGTGGGTCTGATTTTTGACTGCTTATCACTTTTGAAAGGAAGAGTTGTTATGAAATACAACCAAATCATAATTTTGCATTTCCAATGACAATAGCAATTTATGTCCATTTTTCATAGACATTAATGGAAAAGGACATTCAGAGATGAAAGATCAAACCTCATCTCTGTGGGATTCTTGGCCTGTAAATAAACTGGACTTCAAAAGTTTTTAATCTCTTAAGCATGTTTCAGTAGACTGATTAATTATTAATCAAAATGCATGTAACAATAACCTAATTATCTTCAAAGTTGGTTTGGTTTTTGTTGGGATTTATTAATTATATTAAAGTCCAAAATAGAAAATATTCCTCTTGAATGTCACAGATAACTTCATACTTTAACTGGAACTTTTTCATAATAAATCGATTATCAATTTTCAATGAAGAAAACTTTGGTGGTTTCTTGAAGGTTTTTAAGCATGAATTTAGAAAAATGAATTGTCACATTATATACTAGATATGCAGTAAAAATATGCCTACCAGTCTGTAACTATTCTGATTTCTCAAGTATGCATTGTGAAGGTCTGCATTCTTGTCCATATTCTTCCATCTAATAAAAGTGGAACACATCTTTACCAAACATTAATGATAATTTTGACATATACACACTGAACTTCCATCCCTCGATTGCAGAACAATGCAACTAGCCACACAATGTGCTGAAATGTGCAGAAATCTCAAGAAAAAATAAAAGGGCCAAACTTTCTCTACCCCCTTGGTATCGATTCCAATATGTATGTAAAGAGGCCAGCCAAACAGCCAGTATGGAATTCACGCTTGTAATAAAGTACATATTAAACATTTATTATTAATATGCTTCTCCACTACATTGCTGCTATTTGGTTATGTCTATATGTCTATGGAGAATGTCCAAAAATCATAGTCTGGTGTTTAGGAAAATATAGAAGATGATTGAATCGCTTAATGAAGAATCAACAATTTGTGAACCAGGAAGAATACTCTAGTTATAAGCTTCATTGTAGTGTTTCTACTTTTTTTTTTTTTTTTCTCTTTTGAAGGTTTTTGAGACTAGGAGGTTTCAAACTAAAACCACCACAACTAGAAAGAGGAACAGAGAATTACATTAAATTGAAATATTTTGAGTAAAGTTGTGACTCTCTTAACATTTTCTAAAAATCACAGAATCACAGAATTAGGGTTGTAAAAGACCTTCAAGATCTAGTCCATCTGTCCAGTCCATCTATCATATTCACAAGTGACATATCCAGACCCCTCTTGAACACTTACAGAGAAAGTGACTCCACTAGGAAACTTCTTCCAGTGCCTAACTACTAATTCAGTGGTTTTTTTTTTTTTTTAATAATAACTAATCTGAACCTCCCCTGGTACAACTCAAGGCCCTTTCCTCTCTCACTTGAGACATGCCAGAAGCGAACAAATCCCTACTTCAGTACAACCTCCTTTCAGGTTGTTGTACCAAGCAATGAGGTGTCCCAGCCTCCTATTCTCCAGCCCAAACTATTCCAGTTCCCTCAGCCACTCTTGCTAAAATGTTTTCTAGACCCTTCATCATCTTTGTTACCCTTTTTTGGACACAAAAGATCAGTACAGACTAGAGACCTTGTCTATTAGATGTATTTTGAGAATGTCTCCTAGATGCTATGAAGACAGGAGAAAAAGGATGGCCTTAGTCCAGGTTAACTATCAGAGAACTTCTCAGTGTCTCAACTCCATCATACTAACCCCCAAACTTTTAAGTTTATTCTGTTCTTGTTGTTGTGGGTTATTTTAATGGTGGCCAGGCAGACTTGGAATTTTTCACATTAAAAATGCTCAAATCTTCAGAGGTACTTCAATTCCAGTTCCAATTGCATCAGTTGCTTTGAAGTAACTTATTTAATCCCCAATTTAGCGCAGAAATTCTCTATGCCTAATACTTTCTAAAAATCCTGTACTCAAAAGGCATATTTGGATAATATCAACACTTATCCAGTAGACAGAACAAATCATGAACATGATTCACTACATATTGTTATATATGGATTCATCACTATCTGGGAGATCTGTAGGTAGAAAAAAAAAATTGAAAGTGCTTTACTAAGGTTTTTTACTAAGTCAAAATAGCATGTAGTAGTGATACATCTTAATAGTTATGAAAATAAGTTGAATTTAAATACCTTGGCTTAAATTTCTTACACTGGATTTTTTTTTTTTTTTTTTAAATAACAAGAATTAAACAACTATTGCCAAATGGTACATAGTTTGTTGAAGGAACTGCATTTACTTATGGGTTTTGTCTGCTGCATGGGTACTTAAAGAACTGTGTGTATCTTGTCTTCCTGTGGATGTTTTTTCCTTCCTTCCCTCTGGTTTTGTAAATTTCCAAAATATGAATGCATCAGAAGTAATTCACTGGCCATGCATGAAATGGTTACGTGCAAAAACACAGTAACTGCTCTGTTTCTCATAGCTGAGTTCAAGCCAAAGCAACTCTTTGTGCTATTAGGGATTAAACCTTCTCTATTTTGTGCTACAATGTCTGCAGAAAAACTTGGCATGCACTTGGACCTTGTTTGTCAACTATATTGCTGGGAAAGGGAACTGCTTTCCTTTACTGTACACGGCTGCTGAAACTAAACCAGCTGGACCTCAGTTTTGGTGTGAGTTTGTTGTTTGGGATTTTTTGTTTGTTTGTTTGTTTGTCTGTTTTTAAGAGCAAATGTTCACAGCAATAATACTAAAATATTTCAGTATTCAAGAAATAGTAGATATGGTTACTCCTCTGTTGTCAGTGCATTTTGATAATGGGAAGTCAGTCTCTCATCTCATTACGCTGATGCTCTTGGCAGGCTTCTGATATTATTTATCCTGCATTTGATAATTCATCCTCATAAAGCTGACTTCTCTAAAAATCCTTGTTTGTGGGTCTAAAATGTATGAGATTAATTCAGCATGTGAATTCTGAATTGCATCAATTTCATCATATATAAACAATCTTTTTACTAATGATACATAGATTTTCTCATGTAAAGATTTTAAGGCATAGTTTATAATAAAATAAATGCTCAAAACTTTATGTAAATTTTGATAATTCATTCATGCATCTTCACTTTTTTTGAAAAATTTGTAATCACAGAAAATTCTTTTTTATTCCCTAAAAGTATATCATAGAGACCAAATAATATTTGCAAAGGATTCTATAATTATGAGCCAAAATATTAGGGAAAAGATAAAATATCCATTATGCAGCATAATACCTTGCTGTATGTTTTTACTTCTATGTCTGATACTGCACACAAAAGTTTAATTTAATTTACAGTGAAATAATCATTCTAACTCTTTCCTGTTCTCTTTCTGTTGATCTAAATGGTAAAATTCCCACAGGACTTGAAGAACCAGAGAAATTTCTTAATATGAAAAGTTAATTGCGTGGCTAGATTCAATTACATGGGTATCATAGAACAAACAGCATTTACTTGCTCCCTTCTTGCTCCCTTACTACTGTTGCCTTTCCTCCTTCCCTTCCAGAGGCCATCTAAAAAAAGCATGCTGTAAGCTAGAAGAGGGCTGTTCTACTCCTGTCTGTATGTGACTTGTGTTTAACTTAGGTAAAAGCTTAGATTGCCTCTAGGCTTTTTTTTTTTTCACCAACAATTCAATGGTCTTTTCATCCAGATTTTATAGATTTCACAGAGATCACCTGGCACTCTGTGCATCTACTTTTACCAAGCACTTAAAAAGCAGTAAAATGCACATGCATTGCATGCATATGTATAGGATTGGTTTTCTCTTCAGAAATTAACCAACATAATAAACAAAAGTGCTGACTGAAAGAAAAAAACATTGAGTAAGAATATTTTTCATGTACCCATCAATTATACAATTATAAATCTGAAGTGATGTTTTAATTATTGTACCATAGAACATTTCAGTGTTGCATGCAAGAGCATATTTCCCAGAGACTATTTCCCAGAATATTTTAGAGCAAAAGCAATTCCATCTGAAAAAAAAATCCAATTTCTTCTTATTTTTTTAGAAGATGACTTTCAAAGCTTGTTAGGTAAAGTGGCGATACAAAAAGCCACTTGAAAGTACAAACAAATAGAAAGGGAGGAGAAAAGCAAAAGAAAGCAAGGAAAATCAGAGTAAACAATTATTAACCCTTTACAGCAATACCTTGCTCCCATTTGGCAGTAGGAAATGTCTTAAATGGCTTTATGTTATTATAAACCTGAGGTTTCATTAAAATACATAAAAGTTCAGCACATACTTAAAATTAGGCAATTGAATTTAGGTACTTCCTTGAATTACAGACATTTATTCTACTTTTTCCAGCAGTTTCTCGGTTATAATCATATGAAACATCTCTGTGCAACAAACAGCTTTTTCTTCTCATGCAGTATTAAAAAAAGCCTGTGGTGGGTTCATCCCTGGTTGGACAGCAGGCACCCATTAAAGCTGCTCTATCACTCCTCTCTCTGACTGAGCAGTGGGGAGAAAATATGAAAAAAGGCTCATGGGTTGAGATCAAGGCAGGGAGAGATCACTCACCAGTTACCATCATAGGCAAAACAGATTCGACTTAGGGAGGATGAGGGATGGGGCCTTTGGTCAGTTCATCACATGTCTCTGCCAATCCTTCATGCTCAAGAGGAGGACTCCTCACATTCTTGCCCTGCTTCTTTGTGGAATTCCTTCCATGGGAGACAGACCTCAAAAACTCCTCTGATGTATGTCACTTCCATGGGATGCAGTTCTTCACAAACTGCTTCAGTGTGTGTCCTCTCCAGCGTCACAAGTCCAGGCAGGAATTCTTCTCCAGGCTGGGCTCCTCTCTCCATGAGATCACAGGTCCTGCCCGGAATCTGCTTGAGTACCGCCTTCCCACAGAGTCACAGCATCCTTCAGGCACATCCACCTATTCCAGCACCGGGTTTTCCATGGGCTGCAGGTAGTTATTTTCTCCACAATAGTCCTCCATGAGCTGCAGGGTACAGCCTATCACATACATAGAATCTAAGAATCATAGAGTACTTTGGGTTGGAAGGAACCTTATATATCATCTTGTTCCAAACCGCCTCTGCTATGGACAAGGACACTTTCCACTAGACCAGGTTGCTCAGAGCCCCATTCAGACTGACCTTGAACACCACCAGGTATGGGGTATGCATGACTTCTCCAGTGTCTCATCACTCTTACAATGAAGAGGTGTATTCCAGTGTCTCATCACTCTTACAATGAAGAAATATCTAATCCAAACCTGGCCTCTTTCTGTTTAAAGCCATACCCTGCTATCCTATCACCACATGTCCTTACAAGAAGTCCCTGTTCAGGCTTCTTGTGAATCCCCTGACAGTACTGGGAGACTGCTTTAACATGACCTACAGGCTACAGAATCCCAACTCTCTTAGCCCCTCTCCATTCAGCAACTCTCATCAATGCTGGAGAGGCATTCCAGCCCTCTGATCCTCTCAGTGGTCATCCTCTGGACTCTCTCTTTTTGTGTTGGGGACCCCAGAACTGGATGCAGTACTCCAGGTGAAGTCTCAAAAGAGCAGAGAAGAGGAGGAGAATTACCTCTGTGGATTTGCTAGTCATGCTCCTTTTGATGCAGGACACACCTGGCTTTCTGGGTTGCAGGTGAACATTGCCTGCTCATGTTGAGCTTCTCATCCACCAACACCCCCACATTTGGCTTCTCCTCAGGGCTCTTCTTAATACAATCTCTGCCCAGCCTGTATTTGTGCTTGGGATTGTCTTGTTCCAGGGGCAAGGCCTTGCTTGTGGTATTGCTGAACTTCATTAGGTTCACAAGAACCCACCTTTCAATCCTGTCCAGGTTCTGCTGGATGGCATCCCTTCCCTCCAGAGTTGACCACACCACATAACTTGGTGTTGTCAGCAAACTTGCTGAGTGTGTGTCAGATCTCATGCCCATGTCACTGACAAAGATGTTGAAGAGCACCAGTCCAAATACTGACCCCTGAGGACTAACACTCATTACAAGTCTCCACTTGGACAGTGGATCATTGACAAAAGCTCTTTGAGTGTGACCATCTTCCCAATTCCTTATCCACTGAATGGCCCACCCACCAAATCTCTGCCTCTCCAATTCAGAGACAAGGAAATTGTGCAGGACAGTGTCAAATACTTTGTTCAAGTCCAGGTAGATGATGCCACTTGTTCTTCCCTTACCCATCAACACTATAGTCGGGTCATAGAAGGCCATCAAATTTTTTGGCACAATTTGCCCTTAGTAGAGCCATGTTGGATGTTAGTGGTCACCAATCATCTACTTATTTACTTTAGCATAGCTTCCAGCAGGTTCTGCTCTGTGATCTTGTCAAGCACAGGGGTGAGATTGACCAGCCTGTAGTTTCCTGGGCCTTCCTTACTGCCTTTTTTGGAAATGGGAGTTTTGTTTACATTTTTCCAGTTAGTGAGAACCTCACTTTTCCACTATGCTGGATAGCAGCTTAGCAATTTAATCTGCCCATTCCCAGAGGACCTTCAGATGCATCTCATCATGTCCCAAGGTCTTGTGCACCTTCAGGTTCCTTGTGTGGTTTTGCACTTGTTCTTATACAATGGACATTTATTTGTTCTCCCAGTCACTTTCTTTGCCTTTTGTGACTTGGGAGGTGTGTCTGGAGCACTTGACACTGAAGATTGATACAGAAAAGTTGTTGAGTATTGAGTACTTCAACCTTCTCTGTACCCTGGGTAACCAGGTGGGCTGTGTTCTTTCATAGAGGGCCCACATTTCCCCAATCTTTCTTTCACTACTAACATACCTGTAGAAGATTTTCTTGTAGTTCTTGACATTCTTGGCCAGATTTCTGTCAAGGCTGAAGCTTTCCTAACCTGATCATTTGCTGCTCAGACAATTTCTCTTTATTCCACTCAGGATACCTGTCCTCGCTTCCATTCCGTATCTTTTTATATTTCAGTTTGTCCAGGAGTTCCTTGTTCATCCTTGAAAGCCTCTGACTTCCTGTTTGTTGGAATGCATCGCTCCTGAGCTTGGAGGAGGTGATCCTTAAGTGTTAATCAATTTCCTTGGGCCATGTTGCCTCCAGGGCCTTATCTTATAGTACTCTACCATGCAGATCCCAAAGAAGCCAAGGTTTTCTTCCTGAAGTCCAGGGGTAAGCTTACTGCATGTCCTCCTCACTGCCCTAAGGATCTGAAACTCTAGCAATTAATGATCTGTACAGCCAAGGCTTCACATTCCTTCACAGCCTGGAGCTTCACATTGCCAACCAGGCCCTCCTTTTTGGTGAGAACAAGGTCAAGCATAGCACCTCTCTTTGCTTGTTCCTCTGTCCCTTGGAGAAAGTAGTTACCACCAATGCATTCCAGGAACCTCCTGGACTGCTCATGCCCTGCTGTTTTGTCTCTTCAACAGGTATCTGTGGTTAAAGTTCTCCATGACAACCAGGACTTGTGAACGTAAGGCTGCTCCCATTTATCTCTAGAGGGCCTCACATGCTCGGTCTTCCTGGTTGCATGGCCTGTAGCAGACCCCCATGACTATGTCACCTGCCCTTGCCCTTCCTTTAATTCTGATGATCCATAGGCTCGTGGTCTGCTCCTCAATCATTCTCAAGCAGACCTCCATGAACTCCAGTTGCTCTTTGACAAAGAGGGCAACACCCCATCCTCGACTCTTCTACCTGTCCTTCCTGAAGGCCTTGTATCCTTTCATTTCAGCATTCCATTCATAGGAGGCCATCCATCCCACCAGGTCTGCATGTCATGCAAGTAAGATCACATCCCTGTAAGCATGTGCACATCTCTAACTCCCTTTGTTTATTTCCCATGCTGCTTGTGCTTGCATAGAGGCATCTGATTTGGAGCCCCAGTGAAGCTGCCCTATGGTCTAGAGTGGCTGGAATTCCTTTGCGCTGCTCTTCAGGGGTTCTCCTGCTGACCTGCAGTCCCTCTCCAGGCTCTGGGCATCTCTTGCTGGCACTGGCATCTAACTGGTAGAAGTGGACTGGACTGAGGTTCCCTTTCCCCTGGCAATTTCCATTGTTCCAACTTCCATAGTCCAACTGACTAATTAGAGCAAAATCTAACAAATCATTTCACAGAAAACGGCCCAAAAAGGGTGTGAAGAAGGCAGGCTACTTTCTTATGTAAACAAGCCTACAGAGTTAAGGGGGTTTTTTTCTAAAAAAGGAAGAATTATTTTCTTTGTGGACACAATATCAATATGTAGATATTTTGCTGCATTTTAAGGTGTATATGTTTTAGCTTGGAATAATATAGGGGGTAAGATTTTGAAAGCCCTTAGTATTGACCTAATCTTGTTCTCATTTAAGATACTTCTAGTGACTGTAAAATAAGGGATTTTGTCAGGCCTGAGTGCTACTACAAATCCTATCCATTATTTTTAGTTGTACTTGTGCACTTCACTTTGTTTTATAAATACAAAATCTCACATAAAAAAACAATGGAAAGATTTGTGACTTATGAGTTGGACATTTCATTAATGCCAACAGCGAGTGACAGAAGCTGCATCTTCAGGCAAGCACTTCAGTACTGAAAGTGCCACCTATCCATTTCAGTTAAAATTGTCTATACTGAATGAGGATAAATAAGTTGATATGGTTTTGAGAGACTGATAGGAAAGATCCTTGATGCTTGATTGTCACAAAATATAGGCTTACTTTAATAATTGTTTTTATGATCAGTAACTTATGCAGATACAATTTTTTAGTTTAATATAATGCAATTTAATTTAATTTAATTTTTAATATTTTTTTAAATTAAACACTATATAGTGTAATTTAAGTGAGCAAGTAATTTTCAAGTAAAGGTATAGAACTTTTAAATCTCTTAATCAGACACAGGCCACCATATTTCTTTTGTGAATTCTTATGCTGCATCCTCTGATCTGCATGTGGAATGAGTTCATTAAAAATTATATTATGAAATCTGAATTGGAAAACTCTTCAACTGCATAAAATTATAACTGCTGTACCTATTAGAGGTTGTCTGGGTTTATCTCTCTAATTTAAATTTCATTCCACTGTCCACTGGTCTGTCAGTCAGATTTATTTCTCTTCCTTCTCTCAGTGAAAATACTTGGACAACATGAATGACACGTATCTTGGTCTTTCATGAAAAAGAACATTTAGATTATTACAAAAATTTGGGCATGGAGGAGCTCTAGATCAAATTTCTTTAACATTTTCAACATTTTGAGATAGTTCAAAATCATAAACACCAGAGATCCTGAAAGTCTTGAGAGTTCAAGTATTCAGGGAATACTGAGAATGACCACAAGTGCAGGGAGGGGGTAAAGATGGTGAGCTGCCTGTACATTCTACATTTGCAATTTTCTTGAAAATTGTAAGCAGGATTCTTAATGAAAAGGGGCCTTTCAGAATTAATTTCATCTTAGTGCTCTTCTTGTGCTTTTTGGTAGTGAATACCTAATTTGTTTCAGCTCTTCTTTTTTTTTTCCCATTTGTGTCCTACTTTGGATAAGCTAATAAAACATTGACAGTACCCACTGTACTAAATTGATTCACACAGCCAATATTGCTATTGCTGACAGGACTCAAATAAGGAAGGATGGGCCTGGGAGGTGGCCACTTCGGGTCATATAATGTGGGTAGGATTGAGAAGGTAAAATTGCTGCTTTTGTGTAGAGAAACAGAAGTATGTAGCTTCCAGAAAAGTCAGTCTCGTTTAAGCTGTAGAACTCACTTTTAAATTATTCCTGGTTTTGTTTAATTCTCTGCTTCTGTGCTGCTTTCTCTTTTGCTTCTCCTGATCCCCTTTTCCCAAGAGGTAGTTAGAGTTCCTCTCACCTTTCTTAGACATTTTCCATACACAGCAGACTGATTTATTTCAGAATGCTTATACAGATTTCCAAAGGTGAAAATCCTTGGCTTTGGCTTAAATCTGTGCTGTAGAAGTGAGTCTTCTAATGACTACTGTGGAGCAACTGCAAGCAGAATTCCTTGTTTGTGTGTGTGCCAGGGCAACTGTCAAGGGAAGAAAGGGAAAGCTGCAGAAATAGGAGGAGAATTAAAAATGAGCTTTCAGATTTGCTCTAGATAAGAAATCCTTACCTAATAAATTTATTTTCTGTTTTATTTTTTAAATATTTATATATTTATTCTTATTTGGAAATGTAATAAATAAGAAGGTAATACACTGGGTAGAATAATATATAAATCATTCTGATTATCAGTATCAACTTGGATATCTAGATAAAAAGAGTGAAAAACTAGGACTTTTCAAAATAATAGGTAAATTTTTATTAGATAGAAATCAAAATAAAAATTAAAATAACCCCATGTGCAAAATCCATGAGAGTTATGGTGTAAAGCAAGGAAAGCAGAGGTAAGAAAAGGGAAACCAAGAATAGTTGGCCCTGCATTAAATTATTGCTTTCCCCCAGTGGAAATGGTTATTAATCTTTCTGTCTTGGAAATATAAATGTTCTTCACATTTCACCAATCCACCAGCTCTGCTTTATGACCCAGATATTTGTCCTGTTAGTTTGTCGTGTATGTAATGGTGCTGCAAGCAGTACCTGTATCACTTGCTAAGGTCAATGACATTGCTAATTTATTCTCATTTTAGGAATCCATCAATGGCCAGCTTAATTTAGTGCAGGTTGGTTTCTGCTACTGAAATATACTAATTTGCAGTATGGAATTGTTGCATTGTTTCCAGGACCCACCAAATCTACAATGGAAAATCTGTTACAATTTAAGTGGCATTGATTAAGTACTTTATTTTAGCTGTTCCATTGAAGAAAATTACCTATGTCTAATTTTATTTTTAAAATTTTCAATGGTTTAACTAAGTAACATGTTAAACACTAAAACTGATTTATTAAAATGGATGGTAAATCATTACATCTATAAAATTTACTTGTATTTATAATAATCTTTAGTGATATTTACTTGACAATAACGTTTAAAATATAAGCCAAAAATATCCACCCATGTCTAGTTTTAGCTGTCTCTTTGTTTACCTATTCACTGTGATTTATTTCCATGAAATTTTCTAGTATTTTTAAGACATAAAAGGAAACAAAGGGTCCTTTCAATGTTGGAATGATTTCATACTCATGCAGGTAGCCCTTATGTTTCTGACTGCCAATGTATACTGTATCAGCACTAAAGTGACTATGTTGCTGTTGCTGCAACTTATTCCACCTCTGTTACGGAAATTTATTAATGCCATTAAGAGAACATTGTTCTGGATTCGGTTAATCTTCAGCCTGGAAAAAATGCTGCAGTTTTACACATAGTGATATCCTTGACACAGCTGCAGAGCTGATATAGGTTAATGTAATTGTTTGTGTGCAAGACCCTTGGTATTGACCTGAGAGACATCAAATTCTGCCTTTAGTAACACTCGTATAAATCAGGAGTAGGTCCATTGATTTCAATTACTCAGTATTTACAGTGAAATGAAATTGAGAACATATTTTACCCTATACATCTAAATTTAACCTTGGCACAAATTCACACAGTCCCTATTTACTTGAATGAAGCAGCTAGAGAATTCCAGAACTGTATTGTAAGTGGAAAACTATATCCCAAATAGGTAAAAGCTAGAAAAAGTAGCTGAACAGCCATTAAAATTTAGTGAAATCACAATTTTATCTTTCCTTCTACCCACAAAAATATAATCTGCTTTTAATTTCATAATTTCTTACCAGATGTGGTTGTATCTACTGTACAGTCTGGATTACTCTTAATTTTGTCTTCATGAAGAATTATTCTCAATTATGTTCTTTTGCATCCAGTTTCTGCCTCTTAACTCCATAAAACAGAAGAGGTAACCCTTTAGTCTCTTAGGAGAGTTTGAAAACTCATCTAAACCAGAAAGCAATTATTGTTAACATGGAGTTTTAATATAGTAGCAAGCTGTGGTTAATCTAAGCCTTAAAATATATATATAGAAAAACTGAGATTAGGAAGATATGTTAAAATGCAGCTTCAGGTTTATACATGACCTGTAGGAAACAAAACTAATGCTGTCTTTCACTCTGTTTTGGAGAATAAAAATAAGTAATTATCAGGTTTTTACATCTAATAAGGCTATAATTTCTAGTCCTATATAATATTAAGGTTTTTCCAAGAAAAAAATCCACATTCTTACTTATGCCTACAAAGAGCTGTGCAGATAACAATGATTTATAAATGATGATATTGTATATTCCTTGTGCCTCAACTTTGACTGTTTCAGCTGACTGAAACTGAAAGTTTATTTTAAAGTCTACAGTATTCTCCATAGAATTTATTTTTATATCTTTTGTTTTCAAAATGTGTTTTATTCTGTGTTCCATAAATAAAAATTCCTCTTAATATGAATATAATGATGTTTGCTAACATTACGTATATGTGGTTAATATTTTCCCATTTGCTGTAGCTGTATTTAAACTGTATTCCCTGTCCAGAATATAACAAAAGATGATAGCATGAAGTACCTATCTGGGTCATCACAATTAAATTGTATAGAAATAGATAAAAGACAACTTTAAAGAAAACTGGTTCCTTTCCTCTGCAGAGACTTGTTCCTCCAGGGTTTCCTAAGGATGGGCATCTTTAATCTTTAAAACCAGACACTGTACTGTAACTGTTTCAGAATAAAAATATTTTTGTACAGTAAATACATTTTGCAAAACTAAGTAGTGTCGCTGTCATATTCATCAGGAAAATCTCAGCACAGAAAACTATTTCTCTGACTTTGAGCCTACACTTACATTCACACACATCCTTCTGATTGGCAGATACAAACTTGTGCTGCTCAAGCTGGGTCAGGTTTTGGAGTTTTTTAGCCTCTCCCTCATGCACACAGGAATAAACCTCACCTAATTTATTTTTTCATAAAAACTAGTGTATTTTTTTCTATAATAACCCTCTTCAAAGTAAAAAACTGGAACTGTAATATTTTAAAGACAGAGAGGTGACAGAAAATACAGACATGCATCTAGTAATAATATCAGTAGTGCTTAAATAATTAATTTACAGCTCCCTCTGCATCAACAGATGCCTAACCCTCAATTCAAAGGTCAATAAATTTTATGTAGACATAAGAATCAAGTGGTAGAAAGCTCACATGTAATTCTTAGTTAAAGGTTGAATGACCTGTTCTTTTATTCAGACATCATGATGTCAAAAATGCTTGAGCTCTTTCTCTGATTTTTATCTGGTACTGATAAGCATTTGCACTGGTATTAACATTGCAGTTCCTTTTACATGGCCACAGAAGTGCTTCCTCTTTAAGAGCCAGGTATTTAATCTTAAAGAAATATATTCTGTGTATCCTGATGTTATGAATTTGACCTTATAGCACCATATCAAATTAAGATTAATTAAATTTGTACATTTATATCTCCTCAGCCCCTTAGAAGTATAAAATAATCCCTTCTACCTGCCTCAGATTTTGCCATCTCTTCCTATGGTGAGCAAATTTAACAGAGTTCCTAACATTTTACAAGGCTTCTTGTATAAAGAGGGGCTGAAAAATCAAACAAAAAATTGGTACAGGACTTCAAAGGATGCTAGATTGCTTTCTCATATGAATAATTCTGATAGTAGGATGCTGTTTTCAGGACTGAATGAAGACAACAGAAGTACTTAATTGCTCTTCTAGTTTATAGGTGCTGTGTAGATAACAGCTAATCTGTACCACATACATATGTGTGCTAACCTCATAATAATTTAATTTGTAAATTTTACTAGCTAAACTTGAGGTTGAAATATGACACTGTTTTATAATGCATTGTTTTCACCCTCTGTGAAGTAATGCAATATCACAAATCTAACACCATCAATCCCTCTCAATGCAAATTATCAAGAAAATTAATTCCAGATGTTCTCACTCCTTAAAACTAGCTGAATTTTGATGGGAAATGGAAATGAGCATATTAGAACTGAGTAGATTTTTGGCCTGCCACCAAACTTGGAAAGTAACAAAACCCTGAGAGGAAAACTGAGAAATAATACTAGGGGAATGGATGGTTACAGTGGAAAAGTTTTCAGAGATTCACAGCAAGGTTATAAGCTAAGGAGCATTTTTCATTATTCATCCACAAGGCAAATGATGAGGGAAAAGTAGCCTTCACACTACTGCTCAGCCTGAAGATAATGTTGCAAAGAATTTTCTCATGAGTATCTACTATGTATATGAGGGAAAGGTCTATTGCACACAAAGTCTTTAAGCAATCTACAAAGTAAGCATTGAATTACTAGAGAGTTAAAATAGATGGATGTGAATGCAGAAGGAATACATGGTCCAAAAAGCTATACTGCAAGATACTTTTGCTTCTTTTTCATAACCACAGAATTTGTTTTTCATCTACGGCAGTGTGATAACCACTCAGAACACAATCTACTGCTTAGGTATTTCCCTCACTGACTGCAGTGCCCACCCTCATCAAGCACTTACTATCATCACATGGAAGAATGAACTGGTTTATAAACTATGGAAAATCGTGTGTCCCTTATGTATGTACTCAGGGCCTGTGGGATACAGATGTTCTGCTGCTTAAACTACAGTGTCCTAACAGCATATGTTTGGTATAGGCAAGGACAATTAATCATAATTAGAGAAAGAATTAAAAAATTGCTATATACTTACTGCCACCAACTTTGATTTTAAATCATTTGAGTCTTTAAAAAGAAAAATTAGGACATATAAATACAATATTATGTTATCATTTATTAAGGAAGTAGAAGGGAAAATATCTATGTAGTTTACGTATCCATGAGCCCTCTTGATGTTTTTAGCACTTCTTCCTTGACCTGGTCTCCTTTATATCTTTTTGGTATTTCTTCTTCATTAGTTTCAATGAAACAGATGTTTTCAATGCAAAGAATGCTGTCATCCAAAATAATTTGGACTATTAGAGAAAATAAACCAGAAAAAAAATAGCAAAATAGGAGTAAATTAGCACTTTTAAATAGTTTCAGTTTATCATAGGTATAATTAAAAGAAATCTTATCAATTCAGCAGTAGCAAGCAACAGAATTGTTTATTGTGGTGGTTTGAATCTGGCTGGGTGCCAGGTACCCACCAAAACCACTTTATCACTCCCCTTGCAACTGGGCAGGGGTGAAAAAATACAATGAATGACTGGTGGGTTGAGATAAGGGCTGGAGAGGTCACTCACTGATTGCCATCACAGGCAAAACAGACTTGAATTAAGGAAATGAATTGAATTTATTACCAAACAAAATCAGAGCAGGATAATGACAAGTAAAGCAAATCTTAAAAAACACCTTCCTTCCAACCATCCCTATTTCCCAGCTCTACCTCCTCCCTCTCACAGACAGGGATGGGGGTTACAGTCAGTTCATCACAGGTTGTTCCTCCTCAGGGAAAGTCCTAAAGTCCTTGCCCAGCTCCAGCCTGAAGTCCCTCCCACAGGAGACAGTTCATTAACTTTTCAGAAATGAATCATTCCCATGGGATGCAGTTCTTCATGAACTGCTGGGGTGCAGTCTTCAGGCACAGGCTGCTTCAACATCAGTCCCCCACAGGGTCATAATTCCTACCAGCAGTCCTGCTCCAGTGTGGGCTTTTCTCTTCACAATTCTCCAGATCCCTGCCAGGAGCCTGCTCCAGCATGGGCTTCCCACGGGGACTCAGCCTTTTTTGGGTGTATCCACCTGCTCCAGTGTAGGTTCTTCCAGGGGCTGCAGGCGGATCTCTGCTGCCCTGTGCCCTGCAAGGGCTGCAGGGACACAGCAATCTCAGCTCCAGTGCCTAAATCACCTCCTCCCCCTCCTTCCTCACTGACCCTGTTTCTCTCATATACATCACTCTTTATCTGCAATTATTTCTGTGCAATAACTTTCCCCACCCCCCCCCTCCCCCTTTTTAAATACCCTGCTGCAGAGACATTGCTGCCACCTGTGATGGGCTCAGCCTTGGCCAGTGACGGGCTGTTCTTGGAGCCAGCTGGCGTTGGCTCTGTCAGACACGGGGAGCTTCCAGCAGCTTCCCACTGAAGTCAGCCCTGCAGGCCCCCAACCTCCACCAAAACCTTGCCATGCAAACCCAATACACTTATTAGGGAAAGGGACTATGGTGACCATTAAAAGAATGGAAAGTATTTGTTTGCTTATACAGGAAGTTATTACTATGACACATAATATGTTTTGTTGTTCTACTTTTCTTAAGAACTGTGTTTTGGTTTGCTTTTATTGTCCCAACCTACACAGGTAGTTTCTGTTGACATATTTTTGAAACTTGCTTTTCATAGTATTAAAATCAGTGAGTTCATGTACTTCACATCTTTACTGAATGCCTGCCTTATGTTTAAATTGGGTGTCCTCTTCTTCCCTCTAAAACTATTGGGAAGTAAAATGCTTGAGAAATATTAAGCATAAAGGAACATGTCTTAAGTTCATAAATTTCCAAGGATTTTGACTGCAGAATATGCCAAGGAAGTTTTACTGCATGCTACCTTGTTTCATACTCTTCTCCAAGAATTTAACTTACTGACTAATATATCATGCATATAGGCCAGTCTAAGTTTTACTGTGCTTCTTTTTTAGGGGTGGAATAGCAATGTGAGGAAAATTACAGTTGTTAACAAATGTATGATTTTCAGATGCAAAAAACATATATGCAATATTACTCATGCCCCAGGCTATATTCGTGGTGGTAAAGAAAGATTGTATTATTTTCCCATGATAAAAAAGCTGGGATAAGAACATAAACTACCACTTCCTAAGAAAATACTTACTGTAAAACCATAAATTATTTTAAAGGAATCCATGCAAGACCCTTTAAAGGAATTGACTTTGTGTCCTGACATACACCTGACAGGATGAATACATTTATGGGAACTTTTTATGCAAAATATTTGCTTTTGAACCATGTGTTGTTATTAAATTACTATTAGCAGAGGATTCATAATCCTAGGAAGGGTAGTTAGTAGCCATTTTTTCTTCTGTACTGAAGCTGGTGAGAATCTAATATTACTGCTTTCAGTCTTTCTTAGGTTATTTCCTTCAGTTTTTCAGGAAAGATTGTGATGTACAAGCACCCTTATAAAATAAAACTCTGTGTTTTCTTATGTTTATTTGTGAGAAGTCATCAACGTATGTGAACTGATGTGCTGATTTTTCTCTTCTGCTCTCTGGTACCTGCTAGAGCTAATGGATGCATGATTTCATTCAACAGTTCTGCGTGTGTTGGAGATTGTCCACCTCTTCCTGGTCTAGTTCTGCATTTTGATGCCTATGGAAATACTACATACATAGTGTTATGTTCTTTATTCAATTCCCAGTGTTCCAATTTCTTCCTACACTGTCCTCTTCACAATTTTGGTATGTTATACAGGAAGAAATATAACAAGTACCACTCTGCTAGCATTTACTCTGATTTCATGAAATTTGCTGAGGGTATAATCTCTACAATCATCCAGATAATTAATGAAGATGTTAAAGAGAATTGGGCTTAGAATTGACCCCTGGGGTGCATCACCAGTTACTGTACTCTAAGTACAGTTCATGGCACTGATCACCACCCTCTGGGTCCAGCCATCACTCTCTGCTCATCTTACTCATACTTCATCAACAGCTCTGTGAGGACTGGAAGAGATCACTCAGGGGAAAAGAAGTATTTCAGGAGAACCTTACAAGGGAAAGATTGTCCTGCAGAAAATGCAGTCACTATATCTTAATTATTTTCATTATGCATGAAGTAGAAAATAAAGAATAATGACTGTTATCACCCATCACCGAAAAAAATGGCAAAACATTAGAAACCTTTTATCTCTACTGGAGGTCTACTTAAGAACTATAATGGGAACTTTCTGCATTCCAGTAATTTACAGATACACAGGGTTTTTTACTAGTTTCTTTTTGAGAATTGTTGCTAATTGTAGTCAAATTATCCAAATTCCACAGTCTTTCAGGAAAGCATTAAAAAAATACTATTCAATGTATCAAAATAATAAAATAACCCTCTAAATTAAATTTAATTTTTTAGAATCTAAATTTACAAATTGTTTAACAAAAATTGAAATCAAAATCTATTATCTATTATCTAAATAATAATGTATTTTTTTAAGAACCACAGTCTGTGAATGGCATCGTGTTCTTTGAGGGAAAGGTCTTTGACATTGCTTGTTCTTTTTTTGTACATTTATAGTTCTTTCTAATGTTTCTGGAATTTGGTAACGAGTAGATAATAATAAAGCAATTTTAAAGTTTAACAGAAAGATAGTAAACACCTTATAGTAAATATTAGCATCTTAAACCAAGTTGTGTGAGAGTATCTTTTTGCACTCTAGCACAATCCAGAAGTAGAAGCATGTTCTGTATTTTTTGGACTCCCTCTGCTAGTTTTATACCAAGAAGCTAAACACGACAGATGCAAAACAGAGAAAAGATACCCAAGTCTGTATGAATGCAGTTAAAAATACCCAGACATCTTTAATTTATGGAATCCCGAGCAGATGGTAAAATATGTTTACTGAACTCTTCTCTCTTTTCCTCTAAAGAACCAGAAGCTTTAAATATCACATCATGTTTCAGAATTTGGCAGTGAGAACATGAGTTTTCTCTTGTTTTTATATATATATATAATTTTTTTTTTTAAGTCCTAATAAGATGTTCTTAAATTTGGAACTTTGTTAAGATTTTTGATACCTACAAATCTGACTCAAATTATTTCTTTGAAGTCTCTATGTGAAAAATTTACTTTTAAAAATGATATTAAATAAAAATTGTTTTCTTACTATTTTCAGTGTCTGTACTACAATTTGATTTAGGAATTATAATTTAACACTCAGAATTAGGCTGCTTTGAAGGCCAAAGTTACAATTAAATTATATAGTTTTTATTCTTGCATAACAGGATTAGAATAAGATAATTTCATTATGTTTGCACATAAGGGCAATATGATGTTTGTCTGAAACACATCTTCTAGATAGACATTCACTCCTGAACTGAGACAACAAGACTTGAGTCCTGCAGTCACTTATTGACAATCATCTTAGAACATTCTTTTCTTTTTATTTCCTTGAGTTCAGTCAAGACGTTTTACTTTTCCTTCATTTTTATTGTTTTTATTTCTTTTTTTTGTGTAGATTCTTAAACATAATTCAGTTTCAGAAAGTGAACAACATCATTAAAGGAAAAGTAGTAGGAGAGGATCTGAACTATTGTTACCTCATATCAGTAGGTTATATCAGAGGACACATATTGGGTGCCTTTTGTGCATCCATGTGGCTCCATGTTCAGGCTGTTGTTTCAGAAATGTTTGCTAATATTCCTGTCTGAGGACTCTACAATAGTAGTGTTCTACTTACCTAGATAATTATTAATAATTACATTGAGCTTTTGTGTCCTCCCAGGTAGTCATGTACTTGTTTTGAATTATTCTGAGAATTATTTGATATTCAGGAGTTATTATCAATTATTTGATATTCGGAGTTCCAAATTATTCAAAATTTTTTATTTCCACAATCTTCAAGATAATGGTGAATGCACTGTTGGACTTCTATATGAGATTGTTGGTGTTTGCAAAGTGATTAGATACAATATGTGTGAAAAATTGTGTGTACAACCTGTGTGAATCTATCTGAAAAGATAAAGTTACAGTCTAGATCTTCTGAATATTTCTTCACAAAAGTGACTGTCAGAGCTTCCTTAGAAGCCTGTCTAAGCCAGAACAGGAGAGACCAAGCTGTGTGGCTGGGCAATGTGCAGGCAGGAAACCGCAGGCTGTTTCTCAGGAGACCATTCTTCAGGATTATTTCTCTGAATAAATTCCTGAAGCTCAGTTTCCAGATGAAAGAAGGAAAATGTATTTTTGCATGCTACATTCTTATGAGTTTTTTAATGGATTCTGAAGGAACAGGCATCCCTCACGTGAAGCAGAAGCAGAGTACTGCTGTCATTACCTGTGTTTCCAGGACTCAAAGTGAAACTCCTGTCCTTTGTAGCTCACATTTCAAAATTTTGTGGGTATTACTGAATTTAGATTTTTTTTTCCATCTTGGAAGATAGATACCATCATGAGAACCAACAACAAGAGAAAGTATTGTCATGCAAATAACTCTGTATTCTGAGTGTTCTGAATGAGAGCTATAGTACCAATTCAGGGATGACTAAGCCTCAAAGTTAGAGTAAGGAATGTGTGTGCATGTGCATATATGTATATATATACCATTTTACATATTGAAAAGTATAAGGAACTGTATGAAAGCTGAATTTGACCTACCTCAATCTGCAGGTTTTCCATTCAGCAAGTATAATCTCAATAAAGAGGAAGAGTATGTTTAAATGTGTAGTACTGTAGAATCCAGTGACAACAGAGAAGGAAACTGTGATTTGGGGAATCAGGTTACAATAATATGTAGAAGTGGAAATATGCACTTTTTTTGATGAAGACACATACATTTCAATATATGCTTTAATATATACATTGTTGTGATCTGTTTAAAAGCTTCATTTTTTTTCTTATACCTTCCTAAAATTTGAATTTCTTTGATTCCACAATTTTTAATAATAATTTATTTGTTAATCATTATATTGATTCTTTAGAAAGTTTTCTGACCTTCTAATGTCCCACAGCAACATCAGATATGTATAAACATAGGGTTATAAATAATATTTGACATTATTGACATATGTAATTTAATTTATTCCTTTGAACAATGCCCTCTGAAATGCTTACATTCTAAACTTTTGAAACATGAATGGTGCTCTGTGAAAACTTCTACGTAATGGTTTTGGAGAAAATGAAGGTGTGAAGAATGAACATTTAAAAGGAAATTTGGAAACAGTTTTCCTGAAAAATTAGGTTGTGAGTATGGTATTAATTGTCCTCTTGAAAGTTCCATTAAGCATAAGGGTGAGAATTCACATCTTTTATTTGCTTTAAGCACTTTTACTACCTTTTTTGATTGCTAGTTATAAGCATTTGAACTGCACACACAATTAAATATTTTTATAATTAGCTGTTCTGGAAGTCCAGTCTTTATTCTCAAAAATGTCTAGAACTAAATGTCAAGAACTTGACTAAAAAGAAAGGTAGGGATATGAGAGCTGGAGTTATGAAAAGTATGTCTTTAGCTGTGTCCACTTGTAACAAAGAAATCAAAACCTACCTTCCTTCATTTCATCAAGTGAACTAATAAGAGAAGTGAGCCTTTTGTTAAGGCACTGACCTTAATGAAAAAAGTAAACAAATACTTTACAGTCTAGGAGGTATCACTGGCTTGGGGATTTTAGGATATGGAAATGTTTTCATTAAGCCACCTGCATCTTAGTCTTTCTGGAGGAACCAAAACACTTACATGTGGTCATGAATGACTTCATAGCAAGGCTCTGTCTTGGTATAATCAGGGTGGGGAAGTGAGCTGGTCAGATGCCTCGTCCCTGGCTTGCCTGTATCTTGCACACAGGTTTTGACTGGAACTGCTGGAATTCCTTTCAAGTTAAAATTATAATAATTTTCTTTATGAACAGTTTACCTGTACAGTCAGATAAGTTATGGATTCTCTTATTTGTTTTTGGATGCATCAGTTTATAAATCTGACGTATCTATTCTAAGCACATCATCTTTCTGCTCCTGACAATATAGAAGGTGGACTTGTAATAGCTATCAGAATACATTTTCTGAAGCATTTTTTTTCCTTCTTTAAAGTTGTTTCTTAATTCACAAGTCTCCAACAAGCCAAGAAAAGGGATCTAGGCAACTACTTAAAGGTACCTGGTTGTTGCTGAAAATAGTCACGTAAGGGGAAAGGAAGGAAGGATCTTCTGCAACCTGATTATCTGAGAGATAACAAAATTTCACTTAAACATTTTCTGGTTTTCCCATGAAAGAAGCACTATCAAAATGGGACAAAATGTCAAAGCAGTGGAAGAAAAACAATAAAATGATAAAAACAGAACTGAACTCTGTTGTGAGTAGAATGTGTAAACATATATGTGTGGACAATGATTAAAACTTGTACATTTGTAAACCTGTACAGTGCACTTCAAGATCAAGATGGTAGATATTCTAAATCTCATCTGTGTAGGACAAAGTTCCTCCCAAATGCTGATTTTGTCTTTAAAACTCTATTTCTGTATCAGTTCCCAAATAATACCACTAATCAAATGTATTCCTTTTGCTTCTCTGACGATTTTTAAGAAAAAAACTAATTTAATATCTACCTTGAAATTAAGTGCATTAAGCATTGTTATACAGTATTTATACTATATTAGGGGAATTGCAATTTGTTGGTTCCTAATTTTTTTCTTTAAATTATGATTATATCAAAGCCTGCAATAAAGAGTCTTTTCTTAGTGTGGAAAATTCTCTCTCAAATATACTCATATATGTTTATGTGAGTATATAACCATAGCCTTCAGTTCAGATGTAGTTTGGATAGCAAGGAATGCAGCATCAAATTATCATTGTTTTCTGTAACATCAATATAAATTCAGCAAGTATATACCAAGTTCTGGGTTTAAATTATCTGAGAGACTTTTGAGGGAAAGTTGGAAAAAGGAGGTGATCATGACTTCTAGAAGTCAGTCCAAAGTAATTTCAAAGAGGAAAAACATGATGTGCAGCTCAGCAGAGAATCTGGGCCATAATTACCAGGGTTAAATCACACCTGATTGATCTGATTTTCTTCTATGATAAAATGATTGGGTATGCAGATGGGAAGAGAGCAGTGGATGTCATTTACACTGACTATAGCAAAACCTGTAATACTCTCAGCCACATTAAATATTGTGGTCTGGATCAGTGGAAAAGCAGATGGGTAAAGAGTGTTTGGATGGCTGGACTCTGAGAACAGTGGTTAGTGGGTTGGACAGTGCAGAGGCTGATAACAAGGGCAGGGTCTTGGGCCTCTCTTATTTCCCACCTTTATCTTTGACAGGAAGAAAGTTGTGGAGTTTCTAGGTGACACCAAAAGGGGAGGAAAATAAATGTAAAAATCAATATTTAGTAAAGCCTCCTTTAAAATGCTGTAATTCACACCAAAAACTAAATAACTTGTGATATATTAGAAAGAATAAAGTTAATTAATCTGGATGTGAGGTTACTTCATCAATCTATTATAAAATACAACAAATTCAGAAAAATACAGAATCTACAGAAAGATAAGCATAGTACAGCTACCAGTCATAGGTCATTCTCTGTGTTATTTCATCTAATAAGAATGTAGGAGATATCTTTTTCTAGAACTCAATTTCAAATGATCAAGTTTTGGAAATATAAATAGGACCTAAATAAAACTGTTCCAAATACGTAGGTAATGATCTGAATATATGATTTAAATTTCCATTTTGGGAACACAGAGAATTTCACACTGAATTTTTAGATAAACTTCTAAAAATGGCTCCTTTTTCTCTACTTTTTTTTTTAAATAGTTCTTTTGGTATTTATCATGTGAAATCCATGTCTGTCCTTTACACCTTTAACAGCAGAGCCGCTGTTAATGCAGACCTTGTTTTAAAAACCTTATAAACTTTTATGAACCAAACCTGCTTCTGATTGGTCTCACTCAGTGCGTAGTCTTACAGTGGAACATTTCAGTATGAAAGCTTTTTTAATGGAGGAGAAAACTAAAGCAAGGGGTGATATCACAGCAGATATGACACAATTAGTAATGATAGAGATGGCTAGATTTCAGGCTTAATCTGTTATGCTCTTATAACTAAGGTGACACAAAGTTAAATAGCTATTTTTATTCTCTTGAATGCCAATGTTATGCGTCTTAAGTTAATTTTGGATTTTTTGCTAAGTTTTATGCATAATATGGGCATAAAACTGCATCTCTCCACTATGATTTGGGTTTCATGGCCGTAAGACATTCAGGTTTAACTTCACATGGAGTTAGTAACTTTGGTGCCAGTTCTTGATAAAATTAGATGGTACCATATAATTTCCCATAAAGTATTTGGTTTCCAAGTAGGTTATATTATAATTACAAATGCAGGTGAACTGAAGTAGCTTAGAGACTGCATGCATTACTATAAAGTTAAGCTGCTTGTAAAATTGTCTGTAAAAACACTGAGAGAAGAAGGAATAAAGATCTGTAAGTAGACTTCCCCAGGCATAATGGAAAGAAAAAGAACTTTCAGTTCATAATTCAGCACTTTTTTTTTAGTAAAAAAAATGTGCTTTTTTTCTATTTTAATTAGAAATGTAACAGTCAACGAAATGGAGATTGAGATGCCAGAGAAACAAATGAAAGCTTCTATTTTTCTTTTCCTTGTTTTCTTATCTTATTCTTGCTCTTATCTTCTTATTTTAATCTCAGCTTCTTTTTCTCCAAATGGGAATATTGTTGGAAATGTAGATTTTACAGAATATTCAGGAAAAAAATCTGTCCAGTTTTTGTTATAAGTCATTAAAAACCCAGTAAGGATTCAAGTGAACAAAGTGCTATTTGGCTACTCATATAAATTACTGATCGAGATTGTTTTTAGAGATTGTTTTTAAGACTATGTTGCCAATGGTTAAAGTTTCTTTCTGTCTTTCAGTTTTCCAGACCTTTTTACACAAATTCCCTTGATCGAACAGTAAGCTGAAAATGCTGATAAAACCCCCAAAGCTGACAGCTCTTCTCCCCATTTTGTGCATGAAGTACAGGACAGAGACATTGGAGCTCGCGGGATGCCACAGAGGTTGCATAGCAACGGATGCGAGAGGCAGCTCATCTCTGCTGACTGTCAGACTCCCAGGACAGCAGAGGAAGTATTTCAGGGATTGCAACCTCAGATCTTCTAGACTCTTTAACCTTTTGTGTTTAAAAGAAAGAACTATTTTTAAACAGTACTGGATAGGCATACACAGATTTTTAGGTTCCACCAAGACAAGGAAAGTGAAACAGGAATATTAAAACAACTTTTCAAAAAAGCTTTTTATTCTTCCTTGTACTTTCAGAGAATAAAGCTACAGATGGGACAAAAATGTTAAAAGAAAATAACATACTCTACTGTTCATTTGCAAAATGGTGCTACAATTAATTTTTTGTCAATGGTAGAAAACCAATTTTTGTATTTTTCTGCATCAATGGATCTTTTTTTTTTTGTAGTGAGAGCAGTAAGAGATGTATGATATGCATAGAATAATGAAAGGGTTGGAAAGGATTGACACTTAAACGTGACAATAAAATGATTGCATTTGGGACACATAACTCTGGTCACTAGGTAGGCAGCACTTAGAATTCTTAATATTTCTAATATTTTAGTTTCAGGATTTTCATGTTTTACAAAGTAGAAGTGGGACTTTGCAAGTTACTTTCATTTCTTTAGAAAGAAAATGTGAATCCAAGTAATATTTCACACATCTATAACAGTTCCTTTAGAAGATTATAAAGCCCCTTAACAACATGAAGCAACAAAGCCTTGTGACAAATTACTCCCAGATATGAACAGAAAACAAGTATGGCTCCACAGAGAAATAATTAGGACAAACTGGCACACTATTTAGATTGGAAATCATCATAGGATAAGATTGCCTTTTCAAGCCTCTAAAGAATTTGAAGTGATAAATTAATTTGTCAATGAAATGTAGACACATCCTGTGTTAAGCTGAGTGAGGATTTTCAGGATCAGAAATCTGGACTTAAGTGCCTAAAATCCCCATACATTTCCTGTGATCCAGAGTCCTTTGTGATAAGTGACTTAAAACAAAAACCTTAAAGGGATTCAATTGTTTTTGTCAGTAATGGATCCAAGGTCCCAGAGGTTCAGTTTTCAGGAGCACTAAGACTTAAAGTTCTAATGGAAGCTGGCAGTACAGTGCTTTTGAACTTGTATGAAGTCATGAAATGTTACAGCTTGCTAAGTAGTGTGAAAAATGAGATGACTTTAAATACAAACCTTGTAATTATTTTTGGATTTGAAGGCGATGTGATTCAATTCCTCTCTTATAAACTGTATTAGCTAATCTAGCATGGATATTTTTGGTGAAGCCATGTTTACGGTTTTGGTAGCTAATACTTGTAGAAGGGTTGTGCTATCTGAGGCACAGGCACAAGCACTGTATTTCAGTAGTGAAATTGTCTCTGCCATTTCACATGCAGGCTTTTTCTAATCTTCTCATATTGTTTTACTATCAGATTAAAAAAATAATACTGGATGTTCATACCTGATCTTTGCTTAAGAAGAATGGCATGCAATTCAAGCTGTGGCCAATTTGTTATAATCCCTGTCAGCCAAAGGCTGGCCCAAGTGGGAATGGTATCTCCATGGCTGAAAATAACAGGTTTTGACCTGAACAGACACAATTAGGGTCCTCATCTCCCAAGATGAGAAAATTAATTTCCATGCCTGTAAGCAAAAGTAGTGCCAAGTATTGCAAGTTCCCCAAGGTGCAAGGACTCCAAAGCATCCTTACCCAGACAAAGCCTGGGATGCATTACATTAACTGCCAAATAGATGGAGTGCAACACAATAGTAAAAATCTTGCCCACGTAATGATATTATGTATTTTTAAAGAACTGTATCAGATAACATACATAAAAAGCTAATTAAGAGACGTGTCATTCAAAAATGATTTTGAAGTAAATATTGTGATTTCAGAACCTGAGTCCATTTTGGAAAGAAACACAATATTGGAACCTTCATAAAATTTACTGAATAAACTAAACTAACATTACTAAATAATTTCTCTTGTTTAAAAAATGTGAAGTACAGTTCATATTGACCTATGACATTGAATATAAAAATAGCTATGCTATTTTAAATTTAAAATTTTTTTCAAAGCTGAGTATTTGATTGTTTATTGCCAATATGACTTACCATATAAAAAAACCCCAAAACAACAAACAAAAAATCCCAAACAAACAAAAGAAAAAAATAACAAAAAAAAGCCATGAAAATAAACAAAAACAAACAAAAAGCCCAAAAAAAACCCCCCAAAACAAAGCAAAACAAAAAAAAACACCAAAACCCACCCACCTTGGTTCACATTAAAAATGAAGTTAAGATTTCTTAATATTTTAATGCGAGTGTTGAAGATTATTGAATTTTTAATACAAAAGTTGTGCTCACAAAAATTTATCCATAAAAATGAAATTACTTACATGCTTATGGACATGGATTTTTTGAGGTTTACAATACTATCTTTCCTAGCATCAGATAATTTAGCAGCAGTGACCTTTAATATTTGGCAGTAGTACTTTTTGCCCAAACAGTACTGGGGGAAATGAAACACATGAAAAAATACTCAGCTTGTGCTTCGTGGAACTAACAATTTCAATATCTAAGCCTGAGGTTCAGATTTATTTTTAATAATCTATTTCTGTAAATGGGATTCAGAGTCACAAAAATTTATTTAAGACCCCAACATTGTATAAAAAGTAATGGAATAAGAACTGAGAGTAAACCTTAAAAAAATCTCAGTGATTTATTTGTTACTAAGTTTTTTCAGTCATAGAAACTTTCTCCTATACTCAGTGCTCTCCTTTTCTAATCCTTGTTTTAACTCATAGCACTTACCTTATTCTTGCCTTTCTTAACTTGTTTTCATACTTATGCTTTCTCTCCACTTCTGCAATTGCTGAGAATTTTAGAAAAGCACATTCACACAAACAGAAGCACGTAGTTAGCATGTAGTTAAGTGTACATGTAGTATGAATTGTAAAACTAACTACTCACTTTTTCTAGCACTTAGTGACTAGAATAATTGTGAACATAATATACTATTTTTCTGCCATCTGTCACTAATATTTCAAGTAGAAAGGACTAAAATGCAGCTTTTGTTTTCCTTTTGATTTTTCTCTTAAATTTATCTTTTACATATATATAAGAAATATGACTTGTTCTTAAAAACTCTTGAAGTATTTGCATTCTGGCCATGTAAAGTCAAACCTCCAATGACTGAAGTGGAAGTACTCAATATGATTGGGAAAGGGAGAATTACGGATCCATATTGACCCCTTTTCATTCAATCCCTATTTATTATTTTCTAGCATTTGCTGTATATAACTAAATAAGTATGACAGCTTAGTTTATGCTATTTCAACATATCTAAGCCTGCAAATTAAAGAACCTGTAGTATCAGAGCAGTTTTGAAGCCTCTGTGTGCATTTCCAGATAAAGTTTGGTTTTCAGTTTTAAAAATATACTAGAGAAAGTAATATGTAGCACAGAACAGTTGCACACAATTTTCATAAATGGGTTTTTATTAATTATTTGAATTAAGTTAATGGTACTCTGCCTTCAAGGAAAAATCAGTACACTGATGTGTTCACTATTATGAAGTGCTAAAAGTAAAACTTATTATAGGCTTCTAGTTGAAATTGCGCAAACATTTTTCCAGGAATCTTTCTGTGAAATTAAGGCAAGAATCCAGTACAGATAGATAGTGATGCTTGCAAGTGTGCAGTAACAACATCCTTCTCTAGTGTTTAGCAGCCTCCTACCTCTGAAGTGCTGTTTTCCTCTTGCTACATGACATGAAAGTTTCTCATTTGCACTTGCCTAGAACTAAAACGTAGAATCTACATATAGAAACTTCTGTCTGGAGATATTTTGACCTTTGATGTAATAATGCAGATTTTTTTCTTGGCTGACTAATGCAGCTCTTTATTGTTACCACATCTATTTATTCCCAGAGCTGGGTTTGAGGTCCTTCAATAACATTATTTTTCTTTGTAGGTATAAAAGAGAAGGATTGAGATGAGGTCTCTTACTAGTAGAAGACTACGAGGAACACATGTGTTCCAAAACAGTTTGTATTACACAGTGTGGGTTATTGAAATTTTACAGCCATGATCATTTATTAAATTAAATTCTGATCAGGAAAGTTACTGTGCTAAGAATTGGACAGAAGGGAAGCTAAAAATAATTGTGGTATTTTAGACCTGTTAACTTCCACAAGACTGATTCAGATTTTTTTGAATTTCCATAATTCTGTGACAGAAATCCATAGTATTCTTACTTCTGGAACACTTAAGCATTTACTCATTGAGTGGCAAAATGTGCATCATTTGGCTGATTTATGATCCTATGGGTGGTAGAAGTTACAGAGTCCGCTGGTGTGCTTGTGACAGACATTACTGGTGCTGCTGCCCAGGGTAGGTGTGCAGAGGAAAGGGAGAGCGCCCTTCGCTGGGAGCCAGCGCGGCTCTGCACCTGCGGCGCGCCCCCAGAGCCGCCAGATGGAGCGTGTCATTTACCGGGGAGCGCGGCTCCTCCCGGCTCCTCCAGCGCAGCAGGCACACCTCGCCTTTTAAGCAGAAAATGCTTAAAAGCATTCAAATGAGAAGCGACTGTGATACAAAACTTCTTGCACTTCCGAATATTATTTCTATAATATTATTATAAAATGCGACTGCATCAAGTATACTCTCTGTGTGTTCCCAAAATTTAAGCTGGTTTATGTAAATGTTATGCAAACAATCAAATTCCTTGCAAAAATCTGTCTTTCTGTCTTTCAATTATACTGCATCTTTTCTGGAAAGGACCTTCCCCCCTGCCATTCCCCCCTCCCCCCCCCCAATTTCCATCAGATTCATTGTCCTCCAGTCATAGCCTTTTGTACTCTTGATTACTTTAGGATAGATCTTCCGTGTGCCATCTAGCAGAAATTATGGTTTATCTAATTTCTAGAGACTAAAATAGGCTTTACCTTTAATATAGAGCTAGGGTAAAACAGTATGATGAGTAAAATTTAATCTTCATTTCTCTATTGGTGCCATGTATAATTTTAAAATTAATTTGTACATCAAAATATGAGTCACACTGAATACCCCAGTAGCTGGTCTAAGAAAACATCAAGGATCCAGCAACCCCTTGCCATCTCTACCTCTCCTTCCCACTGCATAGCAATCTCTCAATGCAGAGATGACTGGGACCTCTAACCTGTTGGTCATAAATTCATATAAAAACAAAATTGTGATGCTACTCTATCTTGATATGTGTTTGAATTCTTATGAAGAAACACCAGTTATAATCACCGTATTAAAAAAAAATCCTTCAGAAATGTAAAGGCTAAAGGCTACCTTCTACTTTCAAATTGAAAGTAAGCTGTAAAAAAAATCCATATAGATATGGGGTATTTTGGTTTTGTTTGAGGGGTGGTGTTTTATTCCATTTGGGAGGAAAATTTCGGTTTTTAAAAATTAGCAACATAGGCTTCCCCCCAACCCCCCTCCCCCCCCATTTGGATTAATAGATTCTGGGCCTGTTTAAACTTATGGACTTATCAGAAAACATACAAATGCTTAATGGCATTAACCCCGTAATACTCCACAAAGAAAACAAACCCCTTCCAAACACATAAAGTCTGGATCTTTTTAGAGTAGTCAGTTTACAAAGACTAAGGTACCTTCATTCTTGAAGTTTATAATGATAGAAGGAACCATGTTGATATAGAACATTCCTTATCTGACTAATATTAATTTTATCTGGAGGAATGCTTCTGTGAATAAATCTTGTATGCAAGGCTGAACAGAAATATTTTTGCAATATGATTTTTATCATGTCAGAGTTTTTTTGTCTCTAATAAATAATTTTCTACTGGCATTTTTTTATAACTTACTTAATTCCCTGTTCTCATGATTTGAATTCAAACCTCGGATGTTTTATCTCAAAAATATTTTTTAAATTAACAGTAATAACAAAACAATGTTAACAAAATGTAAAGCTTAACATCATTCAGCTCTCTGAAAAGATTTGCACAATCAGTTTTGAATTAAAATGCCGTATTTTCTCTTGAGTAAAAATTAATCAAAAGAGTAATAGCATAAGAAAAATATATGGTGAATAAAAATGATATCTATTGTTTTTTTGTAGGAAGATATGAGTTCATGTCTTTTTCATGGTTAATTGGTGGAATTATTACTTGGAACAAAATAATAGGAACAAAACAAATGTTGCTATTTTGCAGGAGTTAGTATACAATTGTTTTTTTCTCTCTCTCTTTTAAACCAGAAAAGGAGTTGTAAAAAGGCAATGCTGACAACAGATTCACAAATCAATTCAAAGCTATTCATACAGAAAAGGTCAAAATTCGCCTAGATTTCAAGATAAATATTTTTGAAAAAAAGCATGTCAGAACTCTTCAAGAAAGGGATAAAGTTGTTAAACCATTTTCTTTTCTCCCATGAGAATCTGGATGAAGTCAGAGATACAAGTTTTCCTGTTATTTCAGCCAATACAAGAAGTTTTTCCCCAATTCTTTATTTCCTTTGATGTCTTAGAGGCCATCAGTGGGAACCTCTACTGTTTGGTTGGGAGGACTGTATGCAATAGTAAGGAAAAGAGAAGACAGCTCTTTGTGTATAAAGTCATCTAAAAAATATAGCAGAATATTTACTAAGAAAAGGAAATCTGAAAGAAGTGGGCATGCAGACCTTAAAATGACAATGGCAGCCACCAAAATGAGTCTGTAATATGGTGCAATAGTGTGGTACCACACACACATAGAGAAGAAATATAAGATTAACATACATAAATTGGTATTTTATTCCATTGTCTTTCATTGAAATATGATTCAGAGGTTTTGACATAGTCACAATAGTTGTGTTTCATTTATTATTTGGACTGCATAATTTCATACTCATTATCATTTTGTAGTTGCAAAAGGAAAGAATAATTCATGGAAAGGATTATTCTAGAGTGCTTTGTGATGGAGCTACATCTGCCAGTCTGACTGCAGCTTCAGTTATGTTTTGTAGGATGCTCTAGGTTTAGGTGAGGAAGAGATTTCTGAAGAAAGGGCTTTGGTACCTTTTTAATCCAAGAAAAACTAGAGAAATCTTATAAAACTTGAGAAAATATGCCAGAAAATTCAGTGGCTGTAATTGTGTAATCACATTATGTAGTGATAGGCAATAGCATCTGGACCATGACTGCTTGTATGCCTATGTAATGTAATTGTGGGAACTATTTTCTTTCCATTGAGATAGCTTATCTTGCATTTTTACTAAATTCATGTGCTAACAATTTCTTGCATGAACAACTTTTACAGAACACTGGTTACACAGAACTTTACAATCTATAATTATCTTCTTTTAATATTCAAGAATTAGACAAAATAATAATTTCAGAGCATCTTATCTGAACTGCCTGACCTATCATTTAAGCACTCCACCATTTTATATACCCTATTTTTATTTATCTCTTTTAAATTGCCTCCTTTCATTCATTCTCACAGTATCTCTGCACATATTTTTTTTCTTATAATTTCTGTATTATTTCTAAAGAGATCAGTTATCAGTTGTCTTATATCAGTGTACCTTTTTGGGCTTCACTGGATTTATTCCAATATGTATCTGAAGAGGATGTGATTTAGAACTACAGAAGAAGAATTTTCGGTGCATTAATTCAAAATAAAAACATTAAATGAATTTTGTGTGTTCACACACAAGTTTTTCATTAAAAAATGTTTTAGATCACTGTTTCAGTGTAATTTAGATTTTATTCAGATAATCACAATTATGTCCAGTTAAACCAGTTAATTTTTATTCAGAAGTGTGTTAAATTACATGAAGCTATGTTCCTTTTCATCCTCTTTCATTTTCTCAAATACATTTTCATGGTCCTTACAAACATCCTCCTGACTTTTTCCATCCTCCACCTCTCAAATGATTTCATCTCTGTAAAATTCTGATATCTTTTCCTTTGCCCTTTTCAAAAATCAGTATCCATTTAAAGAAAAAAGAGCTGCAGTACAACATTCTTTCTCTCCTCTATTACACTCCACACAACTTACAGCCTCATGCAAGTAAGTATTAGATACACCAACTTTTGAAGGTATCTGTATTCATAAATACTTAGAACAATGAAATTTGATTTTTGCTTTGTTCATAGATGGTTCAAACTCCTAAGAGGGATAGGCAAGGAAAGATAGGCAGTGGTGTAGTCCTGTATGTTTAGAAGAGTTTCAGTTTTCTAGAGTTTGATGCTGCTGATGATAGGTTTGAGTGCTTCTAGGTAAGAATCAGGAGAAGACCAAAAAAGCGAATAACATGGTGGGAGGATGTTACAGACCAGCATCAGGATGGTGTGTCGCAATAAGACAGGAAATGAATGACACTCACACGCTGAGATGTCCAAGGCAAAAAAGGCACATTTATTTCTGGACTTTGATATTTATAGAATTCCAAAAGTGACCATAGATTAGAGGATGAAACTGCCACTTCTCCAGCTACACTGGTCAAACCAACAGTCTATCAATTTTTTCCTCCTCCAGAAAGGAATGCAAAACAATCATTATTTACATGAAAAGTGCATGAGAAACTCCATTACAAACATGTAAACATCAGAAGGCTTAGAAGAACCTTAGAAGAACAGGATGACAGGATGGATTAAATATTCTATAAACAGATGGGAAAACTATCATGATTAGTAGCTCTAGAGGGAGCTTCCACTTTCCAGAAGTCTTCTGGAAATAAAATACAGCAGAAAGAAAGCAGCCCAGGAGGTTGCTCGTATCTGTGGAAGATAACTTCCGATCACAGCTGGTGAGGGAGACAGCTAGGGAAGGAATGTGCTTGAGAATAAAGAATTTGTGGGAGGTGTGATGGTTTCAGACCAATTTGGACAAAGTGATCATGAAATGATAGTTTATGGTTCCCAGAGAAGTTAGGAGCAGGCCTGATAGAACTGTTACCTTGGACCTCAGGAAGGCAGACTGTGGCCTGTTGGGAGACCAGTTGACAGAGTCCTTTGGAGTATAGTCCTGAAGGGCAAAGGAGTCCAGGAACACTTGACATCCTTCAATAAGGAAATCCTAATTATGGGAGCAGGCTGTCCCCATTCACTGAAAGACAAGCTGGAAGGCAAGACCATTCCAGATGAAAAAAGAGCTTTGTTTAGAACTCAAGAATCAAAGGAGAGTCTATGACCTTTGGAAGAAGGGACAGACAACTCAGAAAGACCACAAAGATGTTGTGAGTTTATGCAGGGAAAAAATTAGAATGGCCAAAGCCCAACTAAAACTTAACTCTGTTACTGTTGCAAAATACAATAAATATGTTTCTAAAAAAACACAGTAGCAAAAAAAGAAGGGCTAAGGAGAATCTCCATCCTCTTTTGGAGCTGGAGAAAAGCCTAGTGACAAAGGATAAGGAAAAGACTGAGGTAGCTAATGATTTCTTTGCCTTGGTCTTTAACAGTAGAAACAGCTTTTCTATGGTTCTCAGACACTGGAGCTGGAAGACAGGGATGGGGAGCAGAATGAAGCCCATGTAATCCAAGAGGAAATGATCAGTGACATGCTACACTACAGGAAAATATGAAATCTATCTACAAGAATGGTCAAAAGGAACATTCAGAAAAGTATAGGCCTGTCAGCCTGACCTCTGAGACAGGGAAGGCTCTGGAGCAGATCTTGACACAGCATGTCAGGGGATGAGACTCAGTCAGTGGGGGTTTATGAAGGGCAGCTCCTGTTTGGCAAACCTGATCTCCTTCTGTGACAGGATCACCTGCTTTCTGAATGAGAGAAAGGTTGTGCATATCTATCTGGGTTTAAGTAAAAATCATTTGACAATAGTTTCCCACATAATTCTCCTTGAGAAACTGTTTGTTCATGGCTTGGATGGGTGCACTCTACACAAGTGTCTCTATGTCTGAGCCCAGAGGGTGGTGGTGAAAGGAGTTAAATCTAGCTGACAGGCAGTTGTACATGGTGTTCCTCAGGGCTCGCACTGGGGCCAGTTCTGTTTAATATCTTAATGATTTGGTCAAGTGGATTGAGTGACCTTTCAATCAGTTTGAAGATGACACAAAGTTGGGTGGGAATGATGATGATAAGGGGGGTCAGAAGGCTCTCCAAGGGATCTGTATAAGCTGGATCAAGGTCAACCTCAATTGTATCACATTTATCGTGGCCAAGAGTCATATTCTGCACTTGTGTCACAGCAAACCCATTCAGTGCTACAGGTTTGGGACAGACCGTCTTGACAGCTGCCTAGCAGTAAAGAATCTGGTACTGAACATGATCCACCACGTATCCAGGTGGCCAAGAAGGCCAACAGCATCCTGGCTTTTATGAGAAATAGTGTGGCCATTGGTACTAAGGCAGTGATGATGCTCCTGTGCTCGGCACTCGTGAGGCTGCACCTCCAATCCTGTGTCAAATTTTTGTCCCCTCACTACAAGAGTGATATTGAGGCTCTGGAGTGTGTCCAAGGAAGGGGAATAGAGCTGCTAAGGGAGCTGAGAGTGTTTAGTCTGGAGAAAAGGAGGGTCAGGGGTGACCTCATGACTCTTTACAACTACCTGAAAGGAGGGTGGAGTGAGGTGGGTGTCAGTATCTTCTTCCAAGTAACAACTGATAGAACAATACAAAATGGCCTTGACTTGTGTCAGGGGAGGTTTAGATGGGGTATAAGGGAAACATTTTTTCCCCAAAAAGGTTGTCAAGAATTGGAAGAGGCTGCTCAGAGAATTTGTGGAGTCAACATCCCAAGTGGAGATATTTATATATTTGTGGAGATATATAAAAAAGATGTGTAGATGTGGTGGTAGATGTGATGTTTGAGGACATGGTTTAGTGGTGGACTTGGCAGTGCTGGTTTGGATTCAATGACCTGACAGGTCTTTTCCAACCTAAATAATTCTCTGATTCTAGATGCCACCACAATAAACATGATCAAATATGTACTTCTATTCACCTCCTTACTAGGTGAATTGATACATCCATATCAATGTATTATCTTTCAGTGTCATGTGCCAATTAATTTATGGTCTTGCAAGGCTTTTATAAAGGACTTTAGCCTTTAGATTTTTGGGCATTCAGATAAGTCATACCTGCTCTTTCTTCTCTGTACACTACTTCGAAGACTGCCATCTTCAAACATAATTTTTCTCTTTTCTTTTTTGTTTATTTTTACTGTCTGGATTGTGCTCTTCTGAATGTCATGACTTTCATTAGAGTTTTTCTCAATTTTCCAATATCCAGTACATGAATGGCCCTTTAGATACCAGTTTTCCTTAGCAGTTGTGTTGAAATTATAGTACTATCTAATTCATTGCATATTAAATGTATTTTGAATGTAATTTGGAAAAAAAAAATAGCAGAGAATTTTATACCAATCTTACTGCAAAAGAAATAAACTGAATAACATATGGTTTTTCTTTTCTATTCCTGAAGGCAGAGTAGTGGAGTGAGGGGCATGAAAGATATGCATTGAGCATTTTTTCAGTAGGTGTCTTCCAAATCTAATGTAAGTGTTCTACTTGCTAATCATGTCTCTATAGCCAGATGTGTAAGACTGCAACATGTGCAGTTCTGCTGTCTTGTCCTAATTGTATTTTAGCTTCAATAATAAAACAAATATAATGAATTTTTTAGTGTAATAAAGGAGGAAAAATAATAGTGGCAGGAAGTAAAAGTACATCTCATTTAGAAGTGCTTTGTGATTTTCCAGGTAGGAATTTTTTCCTATCCTTTCTCTTGGAGAATTTTTTTGTCTAATAAGTCATTTACAGCTGTTTGAAGGGCAGTGAACTTTATAGATATCATTGTGCATAGCTGTAGTATCTTTTCTTCTCTGCTTTTGTTTTTTTCCTGAGGCAAGGCGACAATGATTATCTTAGTTCAAAGTCAATGTTGCTATGTCATACTGTTATCAGTTGGGTCTGATCCTTGTGAATTAATGATAATGACCTATGAACTCCTTTGTCTTAACTTTTTGTATAAATGTTTTGCCTTATAGAATCCCAAGGAACATTAAGTTAGAGAAAATTAAAGAGAAAAGTGACCAGGAATGTCATAATTTGTGAACCCAGTAACAGCTCAGTGTAAATCTTTAAGAGTTCTTTCATCTCTCTTGAGCTCATTAGCTGCAATAATCTTCCTGATTCTGGGTCAGTCATTGAAGTGTAAAACTCTCAGGGATATGATTATATTTACCTGTTGTTAAGACAATTTTTTTTTTGACATCCAAGGTCTGATGAGAAGGGTAACTGTAGCTAATGCTGCTGCATTATTCCTTAGGCATTTTGGAAATCTTGTAACTCAGCCAGATGGAATATTCCAGTATGTTTCTCGACATTATCTCAATGTCATCTTCCCCTGTAGCAGGTAATGCAAGCCACAGAAAGGTTACTAGCTTAAGTAGGCAATAAATTCTGATAAAATGAAATTTAAAAGGCAGATTAAGAGATGTTTTCTCTCATATGTTTTTAAAGAATTGCTGTTGACAATCATTAATGTTTTATATCTCATTCCTAAAACTACTTATCTTTACTTTTTTCTTTCATTTCCACAGTAACATGAAAATTAGAGATGTAGTATTTAAACAAATTGTCCAAAAATACAGCATACAATTTATTACAATGAAGACTTGTTTGAGAAAAGAATTCATGCAGAAGCTAGAAGAAAATACTGAAAAAAAATTGAACAGCTGATTGCAACAAATATATGATGAAACAAAATAAAGTAGTAAATAAAAAACATAGTGTTACCAAGATGTTAAAATATTGTCCATCATACACTGCTACAAATATAGCAATCTTTTCAATTTTTCCTTATGTGGGAATTTTAGTATTTGATGTCCAAAATTAAATTCATTATAAAACATAAGGATTTATATAAACTGTCAATAAGTAGTACAATTTTATTTAATTTTTTTCTTGTATTGTTCATAGTACAGTAAGGTAACTTGAAGACAATATTTGTGCTTAAATGGTCATTAAAGAAATGCATTTCATGACTGGCACAAACTGGGTGCTGTGGTATTTCAAAAATTGAGATGAATTTAGTAGAGGGCTTAACACTTAGAAGGAAATCAATTAAACGGGCTGGAATTACCAGCCAAAAATTCCAAAATATTGGTATTTTTTCCAAAGCAAAGGTTATGTATAATATTAGAGCCATCAATATTTATGGATTTTAAATTAAAACAAAATCTATATCTTATCTCTTTATAAAACCAGAATCTTTAATTGATTGTGAATTGTAAGAAACAAGTTGTTTTGATTTATTCCTGTTCACATGAAAAAAATCAATTTAGAATTTCATAGAGGCATGAACAATTTTATATAGATTATTTCATTTATTCTTGCTGTTTATTAATCTGTGTGGGGTCATTAACCCTACGAACATTTAGGATTACAGATTTACACAAGGAAAATATTAAACACATCTGGAGGCAAAGTGGACTAGAATGTCTCACGTTGACAGTTTGCATAATTGTTTTGCTGAACAGGACCATCTAGGAAGGTGTTATCCATAATTATTGATAAATTGTTTTTGACAAAGCATTGTTAATAATAAACACAGATTTTTCTGTGCTGTTGATAAAGTACAAAGAAAGTAAGTTAAATCTTCAGATTTTCTCCATATGAAATATAATTTTGAAATATACCTCAGTGTTGTTAAACTGTATGTTTTATTAGATGGAGCAAATGTTTTATAAGATGGATTAATTGGAGTTAATTGCTTTAAAATTCCCACTGGACTCTAGGGAAGTTTGAGTGCAAGTGGAGAATTTTTGTGAACTTTTTTTTGTGAACAGAACTGCAAAGTATCAAAAGGATCTAGACAACATGTCCCACAGTTTCTAAAATGAAATCTAAAAATATATTGACTTTTTCATGTAAATAAATAGTCTTATTCTTATCAGGAACAGCCTTGTTCTCAGCATTTCTGAATATTTGGTATACACATTTTCAGTATCTAATCTCCTAACTCAAATTAAAGCTAATGTTTTGTTTTGTTTTTTTTTTTGGTGCTAATATGCTAAGACCAGTAGCACTTAAAAAAATTAAATCACAATTAAAATTGATTCTGTTCCCTCCTTCTGTTCTTATAACATTTGTCAAACAAAGATAGATGCAATGCATTCTAGCATTATTCTTTTAAAAGCTTACAACTCGGAGAGGTGATTTGTTTTGTTTCTCAAGTACTGAGAAGTCCTCTCTGAAGTTTCTTATTGCATATTTGAACTTTCAGAGAGCTTTAATGAACTTCTAAGCTTTGAAAAAAGTTGCAGAATCTGTGCATAGGAGATATCTGTTCTTTAAATGGAGACCCTCTCAGCTTTCTGGTGAGTTCTAAGAGTTACTCTATTAATCAACTCAAATCAGTGTTTAACCTTGATATAGCAGCTCATATTACAAATTCAAAAAGTCTTTCCAGTATTAATGATCGCAGTGACTTAGTAGGACACAATTTTTTTATAGCCTAGCAATCAGGATTTTTGAATGCACTGAGCAGCAGTTGTATTCCCATCCCTACAGTGTCAATCATAAGCAGTTTGCCACCATAATTCAACAAAGTCAGTACATCCTTTACACCCAAGAACTAAATGCTGCTTTTTGGAAGTTGTTGGGTTCACTGTGCATTGACTTCCGCATATTACAGTGTGTTAATACCCTAGTCACATCCCTCAAATTGCAACAAAGTAATTAAGAGAAGCATAAAAATATAATTATGTTTTGTTTGAAAATTCTGTAATTTCCATGCAGACTGGGTAAATTATTCATACTGGATGTGGATTTCATTTTTGCTTATTGCACTGATAGCATAATCACATAGTCCTAATTATAGAGATAGTAAATAAGAGAGAAAAGGATATACCACCCATTACTCCTAAAGAAATTTCTGCTGGCGCGCTAAGGACTAATTAAAATTCATTATTGCATCACATTTTGTAAAAAAGCCTGTGTGGGATGGAAGGAGTCAGAGGGTTACTGTTAGGATATTTTTCACTGAGTATTTTTCTTTCTCTCCAGCACCTGTTCAAATGCTTCAGACTGTTCCCATAAAGCTGTTGCTGTTGGTCGCTGGTGTTATGTGGGCTGGGGCACTCTCCAGCGTGGAGCATTCATTTGCAACACCTGCACAGCTAATACAATTTTCAGTTTCTCTCGAAGAGCTGGATAAGCTATATTGCTATTACACGCTGTTTTCTTCACTGTCGTGTCTCCATCAACTCCACCTTGCACACAGAAAGATCTGATTTAGGATTTGAGACAGAGGCAGAGAGCAGTTGAGCAGCCTACTTACCTTCTGCACTTCTTGGATGTGGGGGAGAAACTGTTCCTTAGAGTTGAAGCAAACCAGTTTGATGGTCCTGCCATTATCAAGATGTGATGGCTTCAGTTATTACTGTCGGAACATGGTGACAGATTTTGCCTTGCTGTGCTGGCCATGTTGCATTCTTCTGCACATCCTGCAGTGATGGCAACTCCATGTTGTAATGTGCAAGGTGGAAATGAAGACCAGACACTGAGCACACACTGCTCAGGTACCTGGCCCTCATCTCTTTCAGAAAAGGCAGAGAAAAAGAAAACACTGTGAACCTTACAGGGAAAAATTACAAGTAAATACTGAGGTTTAGAAACAACTGTCCACTTTTTGATTAATTCACTCCTGTCCTTGCCTTGCTAAAGAAGAAAAAAGGCAATAATATAATAATTTAAAAGGACTGAAGTATCAGTGTATCTTTGGCAGGATTCTCTCACTTGATCTTAGGCACCTGTGGAACAAGTGTCTACGCTGACCTAGATATTTAAGTTTCTGTTACCGTCAACAGAATGGAGTCAGTTTATTTGATTGCAATCTGATATACAGGACTAATCATCATTGAATCTATTGTCCAGGACTTGACTGATAATAACAGGAGCCTTCCTGTTAGGACATTGCAAGCACCCACATTTAATCAAATTGTGCTCTTTATATCTCATTTGTAAGCAGATGAGAGAAGAATAAATGTCAGTACTGGAACATAAAGATGACTTAAGCCCCTGGACTGGATTCAGTAGCTGGAGGACTCTGGATACACTGGCAGAAAAGTTACTGACATGCAGTTAAGGCTGAAAAATAAATCTACTTTTACAGAAACACAATTTGCAAATTTGGATTAGATCCTAAGCAACAAATTTAATGAAAACTAAGACACTCTAGAAGATACAAGCATGAAGCTGACTTGCAATTAACCTGTGTCAAATACTCTGTAGGACACATAAATTGGGAGAACATAGAGATTGAGGACTTGAAATTGAGTTTAGTATACCCCAGTAATTACTGTGAACAGCTAGCTATTACATGGGATGTCACTCTTAGTTAGACCAGAAGTTCATGTTGGCACTAAGAAACCTGAATAAAAATGTATTTGGATATACGTTCAAAGAGGTTTTGACTCAACAGATTTTTACTATATAGAAGGAAAACAACGAGATAAATAGTTAGACCCAAACATTCCAATCAATTCTGTTTCCAGCTGCACCAACCATCTCTGAAGAGAGTGCCACATAAGGTGATCACATCTCCTCTGAGACACGTACTTTGATAAAATCAAAGCTTTTTCACTGTGGGGCAGTCTTTTACCATGCCCCACTTCTCTTGTATTTTTTTACCAAAAATCAATCCAAATTCCACTCCTACACCATACACAGGGTGAGACTGATCATTTCCTCATCACAAGGATCATTGTGGGCTATTAAAAAGAATATTTAAAGTATTATAGTTATGTGTGTTTTCTTTCTTTCTTTCTTTCTTTCTTTCTTTCTTTCTTTCTTTCTTTCTTTCTTTCTTTCTTTCTTTCTTTCTTTCTTTCTTTCTATACTCACACACATGCATATGTACGGAAAGCAAGTATTTTAAAAATATTTCCTATTAAAAAGGCTGGCTCTGTATTCTTACGTACTTTCTTATAAGCAAACATTTGCTTTTGCTAAGAAGAAGTAGAGAATTAGTAACTAATAACAACATATCTTTGGTTTAGGGAAAGAAAGCAGCATAAAAAAGAGATGAAGGCCCTAATATTTATACTAAAATGAAACAATGCTTATTTTTTAATGCCAAAATATAAATCAAAGTAGAAAAAAATTGTGCCTCCGTCCTGAAAATTTTGTTAGGTAAGACACTGCTATTATCTGATATTTAATAAAAAGAATATGACCTGAGAAAGACACAAAGGTTTCTCTCCTCATTGGTTTCAATTGAACAAGCTTTAGTACTCTGTTGAGATCCTTTACTACTGGGGATATTTCAAGGCAGTACAATTTGTTTCAAAGTAATAGCTTTCCTGCTGGAGCTAGTTTGTCATGTCAGAGGGGATGATTATTCATGATAAGCCACTGGCAATATTACCAGCAATTTTTAAAAAATGTAGGGTACTGATTAATTTCAGAAATATTAGCTACTGAAAGCAGACATCAGTACTGCAGAATGGATGAGACACTTGGAGTAACAGTTGCCAAAAGGTGAAATAAGCTAAAACTTGGGAACACATCAATTACACATATAAAGTCACACAATTTAATAGAAAATTATGTGTTTTGCTTACTTGATCAGAAAAAAAACCACTGGACCCTGCTGAGTATTAATGATAGGGAGGGAGGAACTGAATGTCTGAGACCTGGGCTATCATACAACAAATTTTCATTAAGTCTCAAGAAAGAATTAGCACTTTTTTTTTTTTTTTTTTTTTTTTTTTGTGCTGATACAAGCTGAAACCCAAGAAGAAAGACTCAGTCTAGACATCTGCATTTTTCCCATGCATAAATTTTTGGCATAGGAGTAGTTATGATGTAACAGTATGTAAGAGGCATTAGTGAATACACAATACCTAGCACATTAGTAATGTCAGAATTCCAATCAGCAGACATGGCAGAAAGTAAGTAATATGCCAGACTTCTTTGTCCAATACAAATGAATATGAAGACATTTTGCTAACAATATCTCAGTGTTTGCAATAATAATTTTTTAAATAAAATGGGGTAACTGTCCTCTAAAACAATTTTACATTCCAAGTATGCAATCAAATTCAGAACTACTTACCTAAATATTTTTTCTTCCTGTTTCTGTTACTTCTGTGCTGCAATGTTTGACTTTATTCCTTTGGGGTATTTCCTTCCCATTCTTAAACATTTTGAGTAAACTCCTTTCTTATGACTTTTCACATAACCTTTTTGTCTAACTTTGTTCTGCAGTCCCAGTTCAGGTGATCCAGGATTTTTGGCCAGAAAATGTTTTTGGCAGGAATATGGAAAAGGGTAACTGGTCAGTTCTGAAGATCAAATGGGTTTTTCTTTGATGCTGAGCTGGTGTGGTTGGCTTTTTCTTTGTTTCTCTGTTTGCTGTTTTCAATGGAATGCAGGGAGAATGCCAATGATGTCGTTAAATATTTACTCCTCTTTCCCATTTCTGCAAATGGTCACAGTGTAGATTCAAGTTTTATCAAAGCAGGTAGAGAGATAATTATTCTTTTCTTGATGGTGATGACTCTATGGAGGGATGTTTATCTCACATGGTAGGCTGGAAACATCAGCTGGGGTGGATGAATCAGTTCATGTTGTCGCTCTGTACCTCAAAGTCATAGTAAGGGCAGCTGGCCAGAGGTAATTCTCATCAGCTGATGTTTAAAACCTGGCTGTTCACATCAGCTCCTAACATTTTGGCATAATATGCTGATTTCCTCTTCAGCCACTCAGGGTACAAAGTTCACCTGTCTGCCTCTACAGTGAAGCTGTACTCTCTACTCTCTGCAAAGGACCAGCATAAATATATGGAGTATTAGCAAAAACTTTGCTAGTCCTGTGGTTATTTGGACCAAAATAAAATCTGGAACAACACTCAATTGTATTGCTCGGCTCTATAGCATTTTAGCGTTCTTATCTCTACCAAATAGAGTAAAAAAATCAAGAAGCTATCAGTACCAGAGAAATGGACACACTTGTACACCTTTCATTGTAAACTGTTTTAATACCTTTTATTGAAATTTTTCGTGACTTTGAAGTGCTTTCCATGGTATGGAGAAATAAATATCTGATTTTTTTTTTTTAGAAAATTATTTTATTTGTTAAATACTGCATATTTTAAAGTAAAATCCTCTGGTGATGATGTTTGCTTTCTAAATGGAAATAATGAGAATATATATATATATATATAAGATAATTTAGACATTAGATAATATAATTATATAAACAATACTGATAATACTAAAGTTTTCATTATATCAATAAATTAAGTGCCATTAAAAAATCTTACAAGCTCAGATATTGCAGTAACTAACAGCAGTCTTTATATTTTGATCTTTTCTTAGCCTAAACTGTCTCAACAGACTACTGAAATTTAGATTCTGGGTTATGATAAAAAAAATGTATATATATTTCGGACACATAAAAGTGCATGGTAAAGAAGTTTATCCTTTGGCCTCCTGGAAATTCAGAAATGTATAATGTGAATAAATTCAAAGTCAAAAATTAAGCATAACTCACAATATCTGAAAAATTTTGGATTCAGACACCTGAAATTATTGAAAAAAATCATAGCAGTCTATAGATTTTTAGATTAGAAGAATTAATTTTTAATATATTAAAAGGTTCTTTCAACTAAAAATTACCTTTCTTAGAAATTTTAAGTGTAAAAGACAGAATTAATTTCTGTTTATAAAAGGTGTTTAAATTTTCCTAAGATGTTTAAATTGTGCTCCCTTTATTTTTAACAACTGACAGAAACATTCTTATAATGTCAAATTCTTCATGAGAAGTTCTCCTGATCTCCCGGCGTTCAGTTGACCCTTGCAGAGTCTGTGTCTCTTTGAAGTGGTTTTGGGATTTTCTCCACTATTATGTGATCTAGAAAATGAAAAGCAGAAAACCCCTGGAGTATATCAAAGACTGTAGCTGGATTTTCCTGCTGCTGCTTTCTTTAATTCTCAACATAACTTTAATTTTGCTATCTTCAGATAGTTTAGGTTATTGTAGAGTACATGGAGTGCATTTGGTACAACAGTCCAGATCCTGCAGTAATGACATTGCAGAGTAGCTATTGACATCAAGATTTATACATGCCTCTCTGTGAAAGCTGACGTTTCACTGAAGAAGGTAATGTTTCAGAAGCTTGAAACACTAGTTAGGAAATTATTTCTTAAATTTATAGCAGAGTCTCAAAGATCTGAATTTCCATATCACCTAATGTAGGAATACCTTTATTTTATTTTGTAAAAATTGTATTGTTTTAAGGTCATCCTTATGAGTGAATGCAGAGAACTAGGTTGTTTATGTCTAAAGTAATCTGAGTAGCCACAGAAGTCTGTCTTTCACTTTTTGGAAGAAGGAAACAGAATATAGGAAGACTGTCTGTGGTAGTGTTTAGTAAACATTTCAATTTCTATTGGCAGAAACTTTAAACATAGCCTTATTTTTGTCCTGATTTTCCAGTCCCTGAGTCTTCAGAATATTTTCTAGTCTTGCTGAAGTCACTTCAAACCAGCATTGTATTTATTTCATAGCACTTATTTCCGATCTGAATGCTTACTAAAACTTTTATCCTTATTCTGACTTTCTTACCCCTTCTCCCCACTGCCTTTTTGAGTTTGACTAAATCTATGGTGTTTTAGAAGGTTTATGGGAAATGTTTCTTTCTTTCTCTAAAGCTATATATGAATTTCAGCAGATTACTTAGAATTACAACACTCTTTTCAGTCACTTACCAGAAACTGCTGCAAGATTTCCAATACGAGAGGAAATATACTGTGGTTCCCTTCTCCTTCCCCTTCCCTTACCTTACTTTCTCTTCTCTTCTCATTTTTTCTCTTCACTAGATTATGTCTCTGTGCAAATCTCTTTGAAGTGGTCCATATCCCAGAGCTGAGATTTTAATGAACTGGGTATATAATGACAGAAGTTTACTGTGTATGCCAATGGGCTTTTAATTTAGGGAATTTGTCCCAGCATTATGTTGTCTGTTTTCCTGTCACATTAGAATCAATTTGAAAACTAATTAATGCTATGGGACATTTGAGCTGTAAAAGTGTAGTACTAAATCTCTCTTAATTTCTTCAGAAGTTACTTTTGTTTCACATATTATTTTGTAGAGGGTGTTTTCTTACACTCCACTATTGCCAAGAGCAAAGACTCTTCAAACACCTTATTGACTGTTTCCTTTAATTAAGAATTTTCTTATTTACCAATTTTACATTTGTTAAATTGTACATATTGTTAATTAATTATTCTGATAGGGAAAACTCAATTTACTCTTTGTATATTTGAAAATAAAATTTCTCCAAGTCCTGTTATATATTTATGTCCTAGAGAGTCAAAGAGCTGTACTTTAAAGCAAAGTAAACTATAAACTACTTTAGAAAGTTAGACCTCATATTGCAGTTGTTGTTTCTTGCTGTTGTCTTCATGAGGTTCTCGTGAAAAGAACTGGCTACTGTTCTTTCTAAAAGAACATATCACTTCAAAATATTTTGCCAGTACATAGTATTCTGTGAGTGGTCATTCCTCTCATTTTGACTTGCTGGGAGATGATTCTAAGCTAACTTTACAAATATCACAATTTGATTATGAAATTAACAGTTTCACAGATCACACATATGATTTTAAAAAACCAACAAATAAAGAGCATTAAAATCTTTGGACATGTGGTTAGCTTTGCAGAGAAAGAAAGAGTAAAAAGGAAATGTAAAATAAATATAATTCTTTCAACAACTTATCTTTTCAATGGAATCTCTGTTCCTGTCTTTTACACAGAGTAAATTTGCTATGTTATCAATCACAATATTTGCATGAATTCATTTTCAGATATGCCTTTGATATGGTGTTCTCTTTAGGGCTGCTGGGAAGATTCCTAATACAATTTCTGATTGTATGTTGGTTACTTTCCATTTTTCAAGTGGAAGTACTGCGGGAAGAGCAGGTAGATGAAAAAAGAGTGTAAGCTCAGAATACTAATGAAAACACTTCACAATTCTCCTAAAATAAGGAGTCATAGATCAAAACATTCACAGGAGTGAGAAGCAGGATGGCCAAATGCCACCAAGATGAGAAATTCTATTATTTGAAATCAAAATTATCTTAAAAAAAAACTCCTCAAAACTCTTTAATATCTACCTACACTCTCCACAAGCATAAAAAATTTGATTGCCCCACAATTTTGTAGTGCTCATATGTATGAAGGGTATTAAATATGGCAGGATTTCAATCCCAGAGAGTATTTTTAATTTGTTCTGTGATGAGATTCCAAATGTCCTCTCTTGTTTTTATGTCTAGTTCTATTGCCCAGATGCTTGTCACATCTGAGAGATTACCCTTATCTGGCTGCATGAGCAAGGAGGCAGTTGTTTTGGAACAGATGATCCCTTGTCTACAAGGCATTGAGGTATTATGTGAGGAATAGGACAGAAGTATTGAAATGTCCTTAGAAGGAAAGTTACTTACGTACTAGGGATAAAATCCTGGGTGTATTTCGGCTGACTTTGTTGAAACCAGACTTTCATCTATGGTTTTGCTACCAATGCTTTTAAAATAGAAGCAGAAGATTATTCCATGTCGGACAGTTATGTATAAACCAAAGTAATCAAATGACTAAAGGTGAGTTAAAACCCCCTCTATTTTTCTGTGAAGCTGATAATCTTCTATTGAATGACTTAGAGATTTCTAGATTTATGTTTCATCTTATTTAAAAATTCCTCAAAGACTGACAACACTATTGAAGCAAAGCCCTCTGTTTTCAATTATAGGAAATGACAGTTTTCTGTTGTAGAACAAGAAATACAAATAATGGCAATAAATCTTTATTTTAATACATGTAATAAAAATGGTATGACTACTTTTGTTACATGAGATCCAGTTTCTTATTTTGCTACTTTTCCAATTTAAGCCTCCTGCTGCTCAGAATGTATTCCATGTAAGCATCAGTAGTCCTAATGTTTCTTAGACCTTATGTTTCTCCAAAGAAGTAACACACTCAAGGCTGACAGGAGAGAACAGAAACTTTTGCCTTTCTAGTAGTTTTCACAACTGAGACTAGTGGAAGACAAGACTAAAAAATATTTCTAAACCTCTTTCGGAAAATGTGTCTGTAACAGAGATAAGAAATTACTCTCTGGAGGAAAAGCAATACCTCCAGAAAGTGTTTCAAATGTGGTGATAATATACAGTGATTGTTTCTTTTTGACTAGTATTCTGCAGCAGTTCCACTGATTAAGTTATAGAGTTTCCGGTCAACCCTACCAAAAGATTGGAAAAGTCATTTTGGTACCTTGTTGTAGCTTATGCAAAGGCAAGACAATCTATCTTACCCAGTTATTTATCAAAAAATATAGCCATCTTTTCTCATAGCCTTAAAATGATACAAATCACAGATAAGCTTCTTTTGAAAACTTCATGGTGTCTAAACTTCATAATGTCCCAATTTCCAATAAGCTGTGCAGAGAATAAGCATCAGAATATGTTGTTTGAGAAAGCAAATGCTTTTAAGAACAAATTGAAACAAAATGGCAGTTTAGTTAAGAAATCCTCAATTACTTTGAACTCCTAAGAGCTGATTTTCAAAGAGGTCTTCAATGTTCTTTGTGCACTTCACAAACTCAACATTTTTGTGGGTGTTATGTTTGTTTTTGTAATAAGCTTTATTAAGCAGGTCTGAGATTTCCTTGGGCTAAAGAAAAGAGTTTTAAATCAAGGAAATTTACATTATATCTTAAAACCCCCAAGAATTATTTACAGAAACAGAAAGTAAAAAACAACCCAAAAAGATAGACATTATCAAGACAGAAGAACTTGTAGCTATGAGAGCTGGAGTGGTTTAGATTCCAGGGACACCTTAGAGAAACCTTCCAGTACCTAAAGGTAGTCTAGAAGAAAGCTCGAGCAGAATTTTTTAGAAGGATGTGTAGTAACAGGACAAAGAGAAATACCTTTAAACTGATAGAGGATTAGATATTAGGAAGAAATTTTTAACTGTAAGGATGGTGAGGTACTGGAACGGGGTCCCCAAAATGTGGATTTTCCATCATTGTAGTGTTCAAGGCCAGGCTGGTCAATCTGGTCTAAAGAAAGGTGTTCCTGCCCACAGCAAGGGTTAGGAAATATACAATCTTTATGGTCCCTACCAACCCAGACTATTTTATGTTCCAGATTTTTATGACTTTGGGAAATTGAAACATATGACAGTAACAATCATAGGTGGTCAAGCAAAATATTAAATGTAGACTTTTCTCAGCTGGTAGAGAGCTCATTATAAAAGCTGCTATTGGAGCTGAGATAGAAGTGAGAATTATTTGAAGCACAGAACATCAAGTTAAACAAACACAGAGATCTATAGGAATGCAAGATAGTCTTTTCTGAAATAGCAGGATCTCTAAGGCTTTGTGGCTGGCATGATGTCCTGGTTTAGAGCAAATTTGTGAGAGAGCCTCTGAAAGGGTTTCTCTAGAAAGCAGATTCAAGCAGCACCTCCCCCAGCTGGTTCAGGAAAATATTTCTTTGGAGAAAGGTGGAAAAAACCTGTTTATTTAACAGGCAAAGCATTCACCAACACAAACCAAAAAAAAAAAAAAAAAAAAAAACCACCAAAAAAAAAACCAAAAAACAAAAAACAAAAAAACAACCAAAAAACCCCAATATTAAACAATAAAACCTTTTGCTACTGCCTAAAAATCAGAAAGTCCCCTCGGTGGGCTGTAGCTTGGCTCACTCAGTTTGCTATCATTCCCTCTGGTGCTGGAATTGCCGCCCCCCAGGCATGGCCCCGTGCGCCACAGCTGCGAGGTGCTGGTGCTTTTCTTGGTGTTGAGTCCAGAACAGGTTTAAACAGGTCCAAAGAAAAAGAAAAAACATAGTCCAGGGAACTTCTCTAACTCAGCTAGCTAAAACTAACTAAAAGCAAAGGAAAGCTTTGTCCCGCTGTCCATCTGCAGACAACACCGTCCAGGAGCAGGAACATGGAGGAGTGAGTGCAGTGTCTGAAAACAAACTCTGCTCTTCTTCTCTCCCTGCCTTCACTCTCAGAACCAATCTTAATGGTGCAAAACTTATTTCTGGGCTAAACAGACGGATGGGGATACGAGCATCATAAAGTCACCCCAGCACACATGGATTCCTACTCCACCGTGAGCTGCAGCCCAGGCGCAGTTGCTTCTGTCCTGGTGCGCTGTGTGCGGGGCTGCTGCTTGCAGGTACACCTCCCTGCCAGCACAGGCGAAACAGGAGAGCTGTGAAGGAACAGGGGGCTGTAATGTTCTGGTAGGAAGGAACAGCAGGGAGCGTCCTTAACAGTGCCCTAGGGTGTCTCAAACCTGGACAAAGAGTCAACAGTCTTTTCACATGAAAACACACTAGAATAAGAAAGAAGCTTGCAAGCTGCTGGACAAATGGGGTTGGAAGACAAAATGGTGGAGGGTAAGAAGGAACTAAGTCCAGCACATTAAAGGAGATGATTACCTTTCATATTTGTACTCATGTGAAAAAGTCAATAAAACTTTGTCTTATTGAAAGTTAAAGTTAGTGAAAGGAGGTTCATTTTATGCAGAAAAGAGGCATAATGGGAATGGAAAAGAATAAATTAAGAAGAATTAAGACATGATGAAAAGTAATAAAAAGGTTAATTATAAACACACTTAAAAGTAAAATGCAATCATTACATCTGATGTGAGAATCCTATTTCAGTTTTATAAATGGGCTTAAAGATCTAGGAGTGAGGCGTGTCAGGACAAAGTTGAGATAGAAATAAATAATAGAATATTAGAAATAAATATTGAGTATATATTTTACAAAACTGGATAAGATTGGCAGCAGAAGAAAAGGATTCACAGCAGAAGGATGGGTTCACATCACTATGAAATCTATCTCTGTTGAACTCCAGTAGGTTCTTTGAAGTGTTAACAAAAAGGATGAACATACAGGAACCATAAAAAACTAAAGTGATGATAACACAAGTGAACAGAAAGAGAATCCAGAAAAACAGAACAGAATTAGCAGAACAGTTTGTACTGATTTATGGTCAGCATGAAAAATAACTACTCTTTGCTGCCAAATACAGTCAGGTGATCAAAGACCGCAAACAGAAAACAGTGTTGCAGAAACATGTGATGAGCATGAGGAAAGACAAGTGAATAAAGTATTCTGAATAGAACTACCATTTAGAGGGACAAGAATAATTTTGCAAATAGGTATATTGCACACAATAAAGGGACATGAACATGGATGACATGGCTAAGGAATACTTTAAGATAGGATTGACTATGTTTTACGATAGGTGCAAGTGAAATAAATTAAAGGAGATCACGCTATCAGAAAAGATATTGAAGAAAAATGCAACTTATGAACAAATCATTTCCATTTCCTTGGTTTTCTCTTAAAAGAAAGAGAGTATTAAAAACTTAATTAAAAGGAAATACACAAGCAACTTAGAAATGTACAAGTGTGTTAATCAAGGCAGACTCAGTGTAATTATCTTATGTTAATGGCTATTATTAAAGAAAACACTAAACAGGGAGATTAAATGAAAGGTGTGGAGTACTTGGAAGGTGAAAGGTGTAGAAATATGTTATTAAACAGTATAATTGAATGGTCAGGAGGAAGAGAAAAAGCCAAAGACAATATTGTTGAGTATTGAATGAGTGTAATTATGGGACATTCAAGGGCAAGGGGTATGGACATGATGTACGAACTACTTGCTTTGTTAGAAGGCAATGAATGTTGAATAAATGGATTAAGAACTGCTGTTACTGATGCTCCCAATAATCCAACAATGAATCAAAGGATGACTAAAATTAGGAAGAGGAGCTGTGTTTTCTGATTTCAAGAAGTATTTATCCATGTAAAATTGATGAGAATTAAACATCTGAATTTTAAAATCTGGTAGAAAACAATGCAACAGAAACTTTGAATCATACTATCTATTAAGAGAATCTCACGAGTGATGTTGTTCATCTTCATATTTATTTCAATAAGAATTTTTCTTTTCTAGTCTAACTTCAAGCTTTTCAAAATTCTTTATTGTGTGCTTTGAATAAAACCATCCCTTTAATGAAAAACAGTTTGCTGGTAAATTCTGCTTGGAATGCTGGTTCTGAAATCTAAATGAAAAAGATCACAGTATATGCTACTTGTTATTTCAGCATGAATTTTACCTCTTGAAAATAAATGTCATGTTTTCCACATTTGATCAGACCAGTCAGTTAATGCACGCTGTCTATTTTGATCATACCCAAGTTGGACTGCCAAGGTGAAGAGCATCACAGAATGAATTAACATATGAAAGCAGAGATTAAAGTGTGTGTTGTGCACATGGATTCTGCAGGCATGATTTTTTTTATTTTACAGACAAAAAGAGTAGACCTATCAAAATCAAACTTCACTGTTGGTTCATTTGGTTTTTTTTTTCCATTCTTGGAATTAAAAATGTATCTTCTGAAACGTGCATAGCTGTGCTACATTGTGCTAGTCATCTCTGAGAAACATCCAAGTTATATCATCTTGCAGCATATGAATAATTCTCTTTTGTTACAGTTTGAATATGGAATAAAAGGAGTAATTGGAACTTGTATATATCATGGACGTTTACATTTCATATCTGTGTATGAATAGGACCAATTATTGGATTGAGTATGAAGCATTACAATTCTTAATAAGTAGCATGTTATCTCACAAGATTCTGTTCCTTCATAGTTGTGGCTCTGGGTTTTTTTGGTTGGTGTTTTTTCTTGGGAATTTTTTTTTTTGGCTGTATTTTTGTTTTGTTTTGTGTTTTTTAAAAACATAATGTTGGTAACAGTCGATGAGATTTTCTTTGTAGTTTGTAGTGAATTAACAGAATAGAGAATAGTCCATGTGTAATTGAAAGCTTTCGTGAAATGGGTACAGCAACAAAGGTTCTGAATTATATAGCAGTATTATGATCTTGAGTCAAAGTTTATACTGTGCTTTCCATACTTGGTTGGGAGAGGTGGATGAAAAATTAACAGTGTATGCTATTTAATTTTCAAGTCTCTCTCTAAGCTTTTTTCTCTAACTCTATTGAAGTAGGCCTCAGCAAGAAGTTTCTAGGAAAAGCTAGATTAATAAATATGTGCACACAGCTATATAAAAAGACTTATTACAGTGATTGTCTTTGGTAGGATGTGTTAAATTTCTAGGATGTAGATCTTATGAGTAAATAGTTTGATTTTCCAAAGTGTCTTGTGCAAAACTGAATTCCAAAAGTACTAAATAAAACAGCTGAGCTTAAATAATAAATAATAACACATAAAGAGGATTTAAAAATAGTTCAAGTATATGAGGGAGAGGCAGAAAGAGATAAATAAAACAGACTCCTAACAATGATGTTTGTGCAGGCACTGCTATGAGAATAAATTCTCTAGGGCAACTTGCAATAGAAGGTAAAATTTGCTATACATGTCAAATGAGGTAAACAAAACCCTAATTACTTTCTAAGAGTATGTTGCCTTCCCTTTTTGTCCTATATATCTATGATACACTGATAATTGTATGAAAAAAACAGTCATACTTCATAAGAGGCACCTTTTCTCACCATTGTAAATATATATGAAAAAGCTGAGATAAAAATGTTATACCTGCCACACTTCTGTTGTCAAGAAAATACAAATAGCAATACAAAGTGTAAAATCTCAAGAGAATTCTGTTTAGTACTTCAGGGAAAGAGGCCTCTGTACATTTAAATGCTCAACATGAAGACAAGCTTGTGAATGTGCCATGAAGAAGATGATTTAACGAGCTCAAATATATACATGTGTGTATAATTTAAGAGTTGGCGTGTGGTTTGTTTGTTTGTAGTTTGTTATGAAATGTACATCATGTTGCTGTGAAAGAGCAACTCAGTGCTTTGTGCTTTCTCTCAGATGAAATCCCTCCCTTAGAAGAGGAGGCTTGCTCTGAGCATTCTTGGGGAAGCGAAGCTTCAAGGGTGCAAAAGGCAAAGCAGGAAACCTGATTTAATATTTAAGGGATAAGAAAGCAGAAAGCCTGGAGAGGGGATGTAGACCTACATTCAGACTACAAAGCGGATGGAAAATAAAAAATATTCTAAAGTCCCAAAAGAGTTAAGAGCTACCATAAGTGAGCATTAGAACTTGAAAAAAATATGGAAGAGGACCTGCCCTATCAGCGCACAGTGACTTGGAAAAGGCCTTTTTATAATTATTCTTGTTCTCTTATTTTTCTAAGGAAATGGATTTTCTACATAAAAAGGAAATTTGTTGCAGTCCAAGAAAAGTTAGGGTTTGAATGTAGGAGTAATTTCTGGCACTTAAGAAAGTTCATTTTAAAAATTATCTATCACCAGAACAACTTTTCAGCTTTGATTCTCTGCACTGAATTTGGCTGGGATAGTCTTAATTTTCTTTGTGGTAGATCCTATGGTCTTATGCTTTAGATTTGTGACCAAAACAATACTGAACATTTTATCAGTGCCTACACACCAGCCAGGCTTCCTTTGCTTTTCATTCTTCTGGGAATGGGCAAGAAGGTTGGAGGGGATACAGAGGGGACATGTTGGGACATCCCCAACCAATAAAAGGGATACTCTAGAACATATGGCAGCATGATCAGTGGTAAAAGCTCAGTTAGAAGAAGGAGGAAGGGACCACACTCATGGAATGAAGGAGGAAGGGGCCACTTTGAGGGTTATGGTGCTTGTCTTCCCATGTAACATTAGGCCTGATTTGGGCCTTGCTTTCCTGGAGGTGGCTGAACACCCGCCTGCCCAAGCAGGATTAATTCCTTCATCTGCTTTGCTTGCATGCACAGCTTTTGCTGTACCTATTAATCTGTCTTTGTCTCAACCCACAAGTTTTCTTACTGTTACTCTTCTTTCTCTCCTCCATCCCACTGTGAGGGAATGGAAGGGGTGTGTGGATGTGCTGTGTGAGGGAGCTCTGCAGCCCTACCTGATCACTGCAGTTAAACAACATCCACATAGGATCAGTCAAAACATGTAAACTGTTAATATTTACATGAGATAATATAGTGATGCAACAGATTCAGACTGAGCCCTTAAGTACAGAGTTTTCATAACCCAGAATTATTGATTGGGAAAAGCTTGTTCTTAATAAAAAGACTTTCAGTCTTTTCTGGAGCTAAAATACATGGAGGAAAAGCACACTGTTAATAGGTTTCACCTGTATCAGACCTGTATCCAAAGAGACTTATTTACTCTTCCATTTGAAAAAAAAGGGAATTGATGTGAATACTTTGCTTCATAAGCAAACAAATTTAGTAATGGGTGTTGTTATATTTATTTTCAAAGATGCTACCATATGTCTTTAGATGAACAGTATGGAAAACACATTTGTTAGGTAGGTGGGATTGTTTTGCATTAAGTGGCCAGCATTTGTAAAAAACCATGGGCTTTACCTTTCTAAATGCAGTAGTTGCTAAAAGGTATTTTGATATTTTTTCAGAAATCATGAATTCTAGTGATGCATTCTATTGAAGGTTGATATAAAAATGGATTACTAACTTTTTTTTCCTTGATTTTTTTTAGGATTTATATATACCTGTGGTGGAACTTTAAAAGGACTCAATGGTACTATAGAAAGCCCTGGCTTCCCATATGGATATCCAAATGGTGCAAACTGTACCTGGGTTATAATAGCAGAAGAAAGAAACAGAATACAGATCGTCTTTCAGTCTTTTGCTCTAGAAGAAGAATATGACTATTTGTCATTATATGATGGGCATCCTCACCCTGCAAACTTTAGGACAAGGTAAAGAATAAATATTAAAATCTCACCTGTAGTAATAAATAAAAAATATCTGATAAAATAGTTAAAGCTAATGTTTTTAAATTATGGCTTCTTTCTTAGTCTTTAAGATGTGCTTCCTCTAATTAATCAGGTGTTAAAATGTATATCGTGCCTTAATTCTAGTTAAAGTAATGGCTGAAATTAATCTAGCCCTCATAAAATTGGTCCCAAAGAATCATAATTAATTAAGAAGCAAATGAGCACGGATACATTTAATGTAAAGTGAATATGAGATTGTGGAGGTCTCAGTTTGCATGATCTAGCAGTAGTGAAACTTTTGTAGTCTTTGCAACAGGGAGCTTTTTATAGAGATCAGAAAAAAATTAATGAAGGTAGACTAGGTAATTTTTTTGCATGTGTGTTTGTATATGAACATCTTCTAACAAAAAGGGTTTACAAAAGGGACAAAATCTATTTGAGATATCAAGAGTGCAATGTGCCACAGAACATTTTCTGCCAGAGCCTACTTCAGAGTTTTAGCCCAGATGTTCAGTTCTGGAAGGCTGCAGCTTATGGAATACATAATAATTCTACAATGCCAATAGATATATTACTAATACATTTGCTAGTTATCTTTAGTACCATCTACCTTGACTTCTGTAAGTCAATTTGTCATCTACCTAGACTTCTGTAAGGCCTTTGGCATCGCCACACAACATCCTTGTTATTAAAGGGGAGAAATTTGTATTTAATTGGGTGGAATGTTTGATGAATAACACCGTGGCCGTGTGGCCATACTCAAAACATTGCATTCAACAGCTTAAAGTCCAATTAGAGATCAACAACAATTGTGTCCCTCGGGGGTCTGTATTCAGACAAATACTATTCAATATCTCTGTTAATGATGTGGACAGTGGAAATGAGTAAGCAAGCTTGCAGATGGCACCGAGGTGAGTGGTGCAGTTGATTTGTTTGAGGGGAGGGATGCTATCCAGAGGGACATCAGCAGGCTGGAGGAGTGGGCCAATGAAATGAGGACAAGTGCAGCATCCTGGTCAGTTCTCAGTATCCGTATTGACTAATGGATCAATGATTTTAGAACAGTTTTACAGAGAAAGACTTGGGGATATTTGTAGTTGAAAAATTGGACATGAACCTGTAACACAAATGAGAACTGGAGCACCTCCCCTACAAAAACAGGTGGGAAAGCTGGGGCCGTTCACTATTTTTCTTTATGTCTTGTTCAAGCTGCTGAAATAGTTTATATATATTTGTGTGAACACATACATTTATATATATATGTATATGTATCTATATATAGATATATAAATAGTTATAGACACATTTATAGACATATGTGTGCAAGATTTTTTTGAAATTAAATTAATTCTTTAATGCTGGAACTTTAGAATATGTGGGGGTTTTTTTTAATATCTTAGAAGAAAGTCAAGGAAACCTGTCATGCTTAAATATTTCAGTACTGTATATTTAGGATGCCATTAGATTCTTGTGAAGAATATCGTAAGAAGTTATGTGGAAGAGAAAAGAATCAGTCAGCACTTAAAAAGGAAAAGATGATTAAGCCTCAATATAGGGCTTGAAATAGACTACTTTTGCAAGACTTACAAGATCTTTCCAGAGTGTGGGTGTGGAAGAATAGTACACATTTGTGTGAGTGGAGAATTCGCTGTAAAGTTAGGAAAGCATGACAGTGAAATTACACAAGCTTTACTAAATCTTTCATAGTGACATTTATTTTCTCAGATTGCTGTAGTAATTAGCGAGGTTATGTTTCCTTAAGTTTTCTTTTTTACAAATAAGTGAAGTTTTACTGAGGTACCATTGTTTGTGGAAACTATCCTTCTAGCATGACAATGTATTTTGACATTTTACTTAGTGACATATATGAAAGTATGATCAGATTACATTTTTCACCCTCACTTTAATTTTGTAACAGGCAATAATATTTTCAAGGGACTATGCATATGTATTTGAAAAAATACATAACTAGACAGCTAAAAAAATAGACAAGGCCACTACTTCTGTTTTTTACTTTAATATTCTGGAATAACTTTCTATATGAATGAAATTATTTTGCAGTTCAACTATTTGTGAATCTTATCACCTTTGACTCCCTCCTCATCCAGTTTTGTACTTCATCTAATTGGTCTCCTCAGAATTAAATCATATTGAAATTACATTACATATCTTCAGCAGATGCTCAACAGCTTTTAACTGATTTATCTGGCACTTAAATGGCAGTTAAACAATAATAAATGGAAAAGAAACAAGTCATACATGACCACTATGGAAAGTGTAGTCAGTATTTCACTTGCATCTTTGTGTTACTGTATGTTTGATTTAGTTTATTTCACATTATAATCTTTATTTCAAACTATAAATACAGAATAACCAAAAACTATGAACACTATGCATTTTTTTCATAAATAATATTTGTAATCTCCTAAAAAAGAGTTTGTTTGCGGAAAGAAATTGTTGCTTCCTGTATTTGAACCAAGCTTTTGCCAAAATTTCATAGTTGGGAGTATTTCTGCGTCATGTCACTGTCTATTTTTAGAGCTTTCTTGTTGCTCACCCCAATGCATATTTGTGAACCCTTTCTTTCCCATTTATACACTTATTCCCCTCAAAAAAAAAAAAAAAATCATGGCTTGATGTTCTGATTGCTTTTAAAAACATCCTTTAGACCTTATTTTGGTAAGTATCTAATATTTCCATCTCCTGTTCTGGATAAAAGTATTGCATTTCCAGATTAAAACTCCTCTTCAATTTTTTCCAAATTTCCATCTTTCTCATTTTATTTGTGTGGCACAAGAAGAATCATTTCAGCTAAGCTTATAATATGTTTTCAATTTTCTGAGTGCCCAGCTTGGGAAAAAAGGGTTTTGCTTGCAATAGTGATAAGAAATCCCATGCTTTAATGAAGTTAGCAGAAGGTATGCTTGAACCAATAAAACATCACATAAATCAACTGCTTTACAAAGCCAGTAGGAGTCATCTGATGATATCTTTTGCATGTTCTGAAAATAGTCTTTAGAGCAACTTGTAAATAATTCATTGTACTAGCCTTATCCTAGGGAGTGGTGGGAGAAGAGCTGCACATTGCTGCACAAGGCAGGAGCCAAGGAGATCCAGCTCAGGCACAGCCCAGCAGGGGCTGAGCAGGGAGAGCAGAGCTGGGCCTCTGACAGAGTCCAGCACAGCCCCTGTACAGCCTGAGCCAGCCCTGGGGTCCCTCCAGGCAGTGCAGGTGGGAGCAGAGGGAAGGGACAGAGAAGAGTTGAGAGGCTCAGGCAGGAGGCAGCGATGGGGACACAGCTGCAGCAGGATGCCTCTGGGTGGGCTGAAACAGAGGCCCAGGAACCATGGACATTGGTGGGTGGCAGTGCCACCAGCTGAGGCTTGTCTGGGCCAGGAAGGGTTAATGGTTTTCTCTGAGTCCTGACTCTACAGAACAGAATCCAGGAGAAAATTATTTAATACTTGCCTATAAAGCAAAAGGTATGGACCTAACTATATGAATTCTTCATTGTGTACTTCTCTTGTCAGTCCTTGAAAAGTCTCTTGGAAACCATTCTTAGTTTTAAAGCACACGTTCTGTGGCAGTGATATGGTGCATATGTAGGTGGATGACTCAATGGCAATATGAACCCTGACTATTCCTTGCAATTATTTTGCTTTGCAACTTGGATATATCTTGTTTTCTTCTTTCTTTAAAAGAAATTGCTGAGTGTAAGACATAATATATTGTCAGTAAATATCAAAAAGCATGTTGGTATTTTTCTTTTCTTTTTTTTTAGTTAAGGAGTTAGGTGCTTAGAATTAAATATTAATTTGAAAAGAAGTGTCATACTCAGCAGTAGTCTAAAGCACATTTTTTTTCTATAATTAGCTATCCCAACTTGCAGTGTAGTATTCAAAATAGCTTTAAATATTTGAATAATAATGTGACTATATAACTAAACTCTGTTTGCAGTTCCAAGAAAATATATTTCCAAATTTACTAGTACTTAACCAGTTAATTAATTTCACCAGTAAATTTATTTGTCTCTTAAATATTCATGACAAAATTAACATTGCATTGAAATCAATTAAATATATTCAAATCTATTTTAGACAGAGAAATAAAATGCATCCCTTCTGCAATTGTACTTGGCTAAATTGAAGCATTTAATCCAGTATATTTCTGTCAATGTATGTTGACTAAAATAATCTTTCATCTGTTTATGCTCAGGAAGCTAATTTTTAGTAGCTGAAACTATGTATTTTACAAAGTTAAAAATAAAATTATTTAGAAAATTATTAACCTACCTTAATGCTGTGGTAAAAATCATCATAAATTTCCATCATGTGTGTCTTCATAAGGACAGACATGGTAGAGAAGTTTAGAAAGCTCTGCTGTTAGAAAAATGATATAATAATTTTTGATTCATTTCTTTGCATAAGTGAAAAAAACTATGAATACGTTTGTTTAAAAAAATAATTATAAGTGAAGTTGTGAGAAACTACCACAAAATGGAATTTTTGATCACTGAATAAATATATATATATATTTTTTCGCTTGTATTGAGAGCCTGCAAGATCAGCATGTATCTGCAGAGATATTTTTAAATGTTGATAACATCACTGTGTCCAAAGATTTAATGATATTAAAATCTTTTCTCTTGTGACTTGTGGTTAATTTTCTCTTAGGATCTTTAATCGAAGGAAGCTATAAACATAGTGTTTAAAAGGGGAGTTAATACTCATAGTTTTTAATCTCTTGTATTTAAGCAAGATAAATCATCCTTTCATCTACACTCCCTGCTGAGGCCACCAAGAATTAAATGTACAGGTTACCTGATCAGTCCTGCTGAGCTGAATAGGAGAAATTAACTGAAATTACTGGAGACATCTGCTACCTTTCCTCTGTTGATGAATTGCTCTCCTAAAGCAATTCTGACTCCCTGATTACTCCTACATTTTTAACACTTACACCCCTTTCAGAGAAAACAATATTTTCAGTAGATTAATAAGTAGATCTTTAAAATTTCAGCATACTCCAGGTGTTAAATATAATTTGGTATTGGCTCCTCACTCAAGTACTTCCAAAGGTTTGAATTTGGTACTTAACCAAGAGACTCATACTGACTGTAAAATTAAGATTAAGAAGTTAAGATTAATTTCTTTGGTCCAACTTTGGTAAAAGCAGAGAAAAAAATGACTGTAAAAATATGTAAAATTACAATTAATCCTTAATATTAATTCTTATTAAATATTGTTACAATTGCAGGTAGGTGAATTGTCTGTTTACTTGACTCTGGGGCAAGGCTATGATAACTAAGAAGGGGATGGAAAACCATCAAAGATGCCAGAAGCCAAACTGATTTGTCTGACCATGCATAGGAGTTAGACCTGTCTCAGTGCTCTACAGGACCCCACACAGAGCAGGAGGCTTTCCCCACCTGGGGAGGGACACCCATATGGGTGATCTGAGCATTCCAGCAGTGCCTGCTCCTGGCCTGAAAACCTTCTCAGATATCTGCTTCTCCATAATGAATGTGCCAGGTATTACTGACAACATGAGCAAACACTGTGTTTTAGCTCAAAAACAATCACAAATCTAAGGTATATTTCCTCTGAATAATAATAAGAATAATAATAGTAGTAATAATAATAATAATAATAATAATAATAATAATAATAATAGTATTTTAGAGCTTTGAAATCATAGAATTATCCATCCTTTTCTCTACATCAAAATTTTAATTGAAAACCATTCAGGACATTGCATAAATAGAACCAAATCAAAACAAAATCACCAACAAAATTCAAAGTGAAATCAAGAATACTTTCCTAATTTCATGTTCTTACTTAAAAAATAAACAGCACGAAGTTAAATGCTTACAATGCCCAATGTTAAAAGCAAAAAAATATATTTTTGGAAGACTAGATTTTGCCTTCAAAACTTTATATTTTTAAAGTCAAAGAATTACAATTTACATCTTTCATATGCTAAATTGTCAAATTTATCTTACAAAACTTTGATGAAGAAAGGCTAGTAAAAGAATAAGTGTTGTCACTAGCAGAAGCTTCCAGTGTCCTCATTTAATAATTCTGCTTGCTTTTGCATTTCTTATTCTGACATATATGTGTTCCTCCTTTCAGTAAATATCAGTCTGTGTCTTATTCTGTTAACATTGTTCTGTCAACTGGTACCACCCTGGTAGCTCCAGTAAGTGTTTTTTTCTGACCCTGACCATTTCCTTCTCCTGGTCATTAGATATTTTTCCATATTTCTTTATGAACATTTATATGTATCTTGGATCCTTTACTATCTCCCAGCCAAACTCCTTACCTTATGTTTTTTGGAAGTGATTAGGCTATTATGTATTTTTATATATTCACTATATATTGTTATTGGAGCAAGTGTTCAACTCTTTCTCATACTGATTCTCATCAAAACTAGTAGTCAAAAAAAAGGCCCACATTTTTGCCTTGCTTTTGCCTCCTTCTTCCTGCATTTCTGTTATGTTAGGGTTTCCACTTTTAGAATTTCCTGACTTTAACACTTGTTTTATTTGCTCTGTCTTTTCCCACTTCTCCCTTTAGGTGATCTACAGTACTATAAGATGTAGTGGAGGGTGCCCAGAGGTAGAGCCAATGTCTTATCTGGGCCAAATACCATGAGGGTTTGTTGATTCTTTTTCCTGAATCCAAATTTTGCTTTATGTAAATCCATTTTACTTCCTCTATGTGTATCCTTTTTTGTCTTATTTCTCATATAACTTGTTCTAATATAGGTTGTTTCTCATATGAACAATTCCTTCTTAAACCCTTATATAAAGACCCTTTCAGAGTATTTTATCAGTTAATTTAGATTATTGCCATTTTAAATAGCAGATGGATATCTAACTCCAAGTTAATTCTGTACTTTGCATCTACTAATATAACAGCTGTTCAAGTTAGCAGACTACTAATAAAAAAAAGAAAAAATGTTAGCTTTGTGAGGTTCTGGATTAAACCCGCCAAAGACTAGCTCTCTTTGACTGTTTTGTTATTAGGGTTTTAAGACATGTCAGAGTGGAATATTTGCAGTCTTCATTCATCACTAACGTTGACAATTGAAACTTATGGAGCTTTCTTTTTCACTCTCCTGTTTAGTCTTTTCGGATATTGATGAAGACCAGGACTTGTTGACAGGGAGACGATGAATCATTGTACCTCAAAAAGTTTCCAGTATTGTACTGTACCTCAAAAAGTTTCCATTACCAATCGTAGTTCTGATTTTTTTTCAGCTCAGACTTTTTATTATGCCCTAAGAATACACATTTTTCTTCTTTCATCACGGTTCACTTGCTGCCCAAATTTTCAACCAGAGCAGATACTGTCAACTGATTAGGATCAAATTAGGGATCTTTGGAAACAACTTCAAGTCTCTTGTCACAGTGATTTTTATTTCAGCTGCTCCATAGTTCCTCAGATTTCTCCATTATTTGCCTGGAAAGAGAAGAGAGAAAGGAATTTCATTTGAGAATTTAGGAACTAGTGAACAAAACCAACTGCATTATACTGTCCTTTCACAAAGAAAGAGAAAATAAAAAAGATATAAATCCTAGACAAAGGCCAGTGAGTAGGTAAGGATACTGAAAGTAGCAGGAACAAATATCAAAGGAGTTGAAGGAGAGAACAAAGGCCATTAAAAAAGGAAAGAAGGAACCAGCAACCAAAGTGGAAAATTATGAGATAGGTAACAAAACTAAATTATTCTTACTAGGAAAATTTTCACTGCACCAACAACCAACATAAATCCTGCAAAATAAATAAATACTGTGTGAAGAGAAGATATGTGGAATCTTGAACTGAAAATTGGTAGGGACACAACAATAAATACAGCTAAAATTGTAGATAAGAAAAACAGATAACTGAAAGAAATCTAACAGAATTAAATATCTGTATTGCTAAACAGATATTCAGCTCAGAGATGGATTCTGAATAGACAGAACATTTAAACAGAGGGGTTTTGTTTTTTTTTTTAAATCTGAAAAGTTTGCTTTATGAAAAAATACATTGAAGGAATAAAATTTTTGACACTGTGCTAATAAATGCAAAGCTGAAATAATGTATCAATTGTTCTACATTCTTAGGAATATTTTTATAAGATGTTAAAATTCTAGACACTGATAGAGAGAGAAAGCTAGATAATTAAAACTGATACAAGAATGTGCTTTTCTGGACAAGGTGCCACTTGTCACTTGAATTTATGTTTACGTTACTGCAAAAAATAGTTAGCTAGAAAGGAAATCTAAAGTTAAGTGGTAAGGATTTCAAAACCAAACCAAGCCAAACTAAATGAAACCCTAGCAACCAACTAAAATTTTGGCTATATTTGAAGGTGGAGGCAACTTTCCAGTAACAGACCTTAGAAGAGACTTTCTCATTATCAGCTTTCCATAAGATATCTTTCTCTGAACTGGATGGCCAGTTTGGCTGCTTTGAATTGGTTGATAGATATTGGACTAGCTTGTTTACTTCTCATAGAATACAAGAAAAAACTCTTTTACAGCCTCTGAGATTTATTATCTGTCTTTGGATAAACTGGTAACCAATTTAAACTGCTAACTACCTATATATGAAGAGTGCATTTGCCAGTTTTATAGTGAGATGAGTATGGTAATTTCTGAGAAACAAATTTTACTTATTCACTTTTCTTTGTGTTGCTAAATTGCTTCATGACATTTGAAAGAACCTAGGAAGAAAAGCTGACTTTTGTTGTGGAGGTAATTTATACACTGTAACACAGCGTGCCAGGGCTCCCTGTGGCCATTAGTTTTTAATCTATCTTTCAGTTATATAAAGGAAAGTAATGATCACAATAATAATCTTGTCCCAGAAAGTTATAGTCTTTGAGAAAGTATTATTCTATTACAGGGTTGTCTAACTGTTAGACCTGTTTACTTGACAGAAAGGTAACTCTTAAACCAGCTGTTAAATTCGCCTTGTATTGTTGCTGTTAGCAGTATATGCTTTATAAAGTATATAAATATACCTTTGTAAGGTATATAAATATACCTTATAAAGTTGATAATTGAATCAGAATATATCTGGAACAACCATATATTCTTACTAAACTAAACTCTGAACAATTGATTCCTCTATGAATATACTATTTCTATTATCATTGAAGAAAGGCATGATCCTTCTCTTCTAACTGGTATGTCTGAAGAAAGCCAAAAGAATCCTTTGAGGTTTTGTGCAAATATGTTTGTTTGTATATATTTACATATACACTAATTAGAAAGAACATCAGGCATATGGCTTTACCTGGAGTACTTTTCTCTCTGTCTCTCTAATACTTGCACCTGTAATTAGCAATATGCTGGTAGGCTTTCAGCTTTGGGTATACTGAAAGCTGGAATTGCATTAGACATGATTCAACAATTTTATGTAGAGGTTTTAAACCTTTCCTCTTCCCCTATGTTTTGGGTGAAGTAGATTTAATCTTTCTGTATCTCAGGTTTTCTTGATGGTTGTCTAGGGAATTTAAGTATTTGTTTGGATTTTTTCCCAGTCTATTATTGGATACAGAATTTTTTCTAAACATTTTGTTGTATAGAACTGCACTAAGTTATCGATCAATATGCTGTAACACCAGGTTTCATTATTATGCTAATGTGTTCCAGATATATGTGAAAGTGGCTCTTAACACTGTTTTATGAGGTGCAGCTGTAAGAAATTTTTCAGCTGATAGTAAGTGATGAAGAAGTCAAATCAAAAACATGAGTTATTTTATAAAAAAAAATTATAAAACTTCAGTGCACAAACAAATTTATCTATTGCACTTTATGTTTGCTTGGGGCTTTTTAGTAAAAAAATGTGTTTTCTTAAACAATGTATCTTTTTAGATTGGTATTTAGAGTGGTGCCCAGTTATTCTTGACACTGAATTAAAAGGTAAAATTTGAAGAAATGTTCAAAGCAAGACCAACTTTGAATGTCCTAAAAACCCTATTCACTTTATGCCTTGTTAAATGGGTTAAAGGATAATTTTGAACTGATTTCCCACTTTGTCTTATGTGAAACAGTGGTTTGAAGAAGTTATATTTAGCATTTTTATAAAGAATCCATAAAATGCAAGGAAAATGGATACGTTTCAAACTCTTTGTATATAGGCTTTTCATTGTCTTTGTCAGTCACAGTACTAAAAAGTAACAACTCTAACTATTTTGGTATGAAATGTGGGTAGCCAACTCATCTTCTTTTTTGTGAGATAACCAGTTTGCAGTAACAATTGTTTCTTTTTTAAAGTATTGTTTACTCCACTATCTGATTCTGTTAATGTCAGTCAATATGGCTCTGATATGGAACTAAGATAATGCAGATAACCTATCCTTTGATGACTGCAAAATAGAGAACTAAGTGGACTCATATTTCTATTGTAACTTTCTTTTTATTTAAAAGGCAAATGCTAGTTGCAGACCTGTCAGTCCAATAACTATCTACAGATGTGCATTTTATGTGTCTGTAGCTCTTATCCAATCCTAAATACAAAGACAAACACTAGTTGCATTTTCTTATCCGATTTCAGCAAAAGTAATAGAATATTTTAAAATCTCTTTTCTCAAATCATTATGGTATTTCTTTGTTCATTTTGGAAGTATTTCTTCTGTGTTCAATCAGTTATTAGAAGATTATGAAAAGTGGAGGTTAGAATAAGGTACCTGACACACTTCTGTTATATTTTTTATGTTCTCCAAGTCCAAATTTTAATTTAGATTTTTGTCCCTTGGAAGTGGGAGCTTATCTTCTATTTTAAACTCAAGTATCCTTTTCTCAAAAAATGCTTTTAATTTCCCTGCTAGAAGTTTTTCTATGGTATTTCATATGTAGTAACCAATATAGAATTAATAATTTACCTTCTATGAGACTGAAAATTGCATGTTTTTTCATTTATGTTTATATAGAATATAAATTATCCTTATGTAATAGATGCATTACTTTAAATCCTTTATTTCACTGCATTTGTAAAGATCATTATCGGGTCACATTTCTGGTTTGATGGGATAAAAAGCACCTGAAGTGCTACAACTATTTTTCTTAGATCTGTCTTTTCCAGAATTTTAGATGTGTAAATGTAAAATATTTTCCATTACTACCTGGTTTTCTTTTCTTCTAATTTGTATTTAATTTGATATTTGTCTGTTTTGTTGCTTTTTTACACACCCAAACCCCAAGGACATTTCAGAGAAATTCAGAGTTTAATTTCTCACCACAATGGTCAAAAAGAAAGACTTTCTTCATACTTATTTCCTCACGGCAGTGGATTCAGGCTCTGCCTTGAAACACCATATGCTCCAGGTCTCTGAGTGTAAAGATAGACGTACCAAGCATTGGAGCAGAGACACCTTTACTCTAGCACCCTCTCTTCCCTCTCTTGCTCTTTCTGGCATACTCTCTTTATATGTTCTCCTTTAAAGTGAACAGGGGCCTGTGAGAAAAGCAAGTTGTTTCTGACTCAGTGAAAGTTTTCTAGAAGAAAATGAATGAAATAAAATCCATGGAGCTTTTGGGTTGCTTGTTTTTTTTGTTTTTTTTTTTAGGTACCACAGATAATTTAGCTGATTGAATTGGTTGGTTTTATTCTATTTGTTGTCATTACTCTGTTTTAAAAGACTGAATTTTTCATATTAAAAGCATAGATTCTGAAATATATGCATATAGTTGGTCCTCTTTTACATGTCCTGCTACTACAAATTTATCTCTATATTGGAACAGAAATAAAGAGTGTGGTGATAATGTCACAAGCCTTTTGCTCATGGATGAATTCCAACATGATACAGAATATTTAGTATAAGCTGAAGCTGTTCTGGAAGTTCCTGGCACCTGCAATGGTGAGAAGCAAAATATGGCATCTCTCCTTTCCATATTGTGCTATTTTCACACATTAAGGCAAAGCTACAAAAGATAGTCCAACTCATCTAAGGGTTTGTTGTCACTCACAGAAGCAAATCCATCTCCTGTGTTCCTCCGACTTTGGCTGTGTGATCCTTCTCTTTTTCCATTGGCTCTGGCACTCATCAGGCATACCACTTTGAGGATATGCTTCCCTTTGCTAACTGAATTGTCTCAGGTTTATTTTTAGAGCAATAATTCTTCATCAGGGTGGTTAAAGAAATTCAGAGAGAAGGGTGCAAATGACTAGAACCAGTGTTAAAACTCTGGGAAAATTGGAAGGAGCAAGTTCCTCTCTTTTGGTGCTTTGAAAACCACAAGATCTGCTAAAATGTACCATAGATCTTCACTCAACTTTAAGATGAGGACACTAAACTACATTGTCACAATGTTCCAGATTCTCAAGGTTAAAAATATGTACTGCTTGCTTAATTTTTTCTTCTTTAATTCTAGTTACATTAAGGACCTAGCATGCTTTCAAATTCTCAAAAGGTTATTGTCTTGATATGTTTTGTTCTTAACAGTATTTCTCTCCAAGAAGCCAGCAAATCCACATCCTACAGATTTTTAAAGACTATTTGTATGGTACTGCAATATCTGCTTCTTCTTACTTATCATTTGAGGCTATTCTTGATAGTTTTATGTCTTAAATAGAATTCCTTTAGAAGAGATAATTATTTATAAAATCTGTTTCATTTCTGACAATAGAAAAAAAATGGAGAGTTGTATAAGAAAAGTTTTACACTGATAACAGATGATGGCAGATTTTAGAAACATGTTTTGTACAGAATGTAATAATCATACCAGAACCTGATGAGCACTTTATTGTTTAGTTCAAAGCAGCTGTTCAATTAACAATGTTCAGCCTTGACCTATTATCATTCTTTTAAAATAATAGATTGCATGAGCAGTTTTGCATTTTGACAGGGAAAAAATTATCATTTGACAAAAAGTAAATTAGTTCATAAATCATATGTCAATTTGTTAATGACTTGTTGAACAAAGCATATTTTTATTATTATTTTCAATAAGAGTAAAACTTGAATCTACTTGACCACTTCTGCTCAATCAAGTTTGCTTTGCTTTTTATTAAATTTTGTTTATTTATTTTAAACCAATTGAAAAGACATATAAAAATTGTAGGAGTTACTCCTATTAATATTTTAATTGGAATACTCTTAAGGAAGCTTTAAAATTTCTTACTTTCTTTCTGATTCAATGGCTAAGTAACAGTTTCTCTAGAAAGAAATTTGAAAGAACAAAGATAAGTTGAATTTTACTAGGATGTTGCAATCCAATCTTGCAGTACTCTCAACTGCAACTCAAACCTTTATTAACTTCTCAACATGTACACATGAATGCCCACAAGCACATCCAAAAACATAAACCCTAAAGGGAATTGAACTTAATTGTCTATTACTCAGTAGATAAGTGTTATGCTTTTCTAACACACTCCTGAGATTTAAAAGATGTTTGTTCTGAATTGGTGTGTAAGAAAGAACATTAGAGGTTGTGCTGGCTTGACTTTAGCTGCCCGCCAGATGCCCATCAGCCATTCCATCACTCCCCTTCAACAGCAGGACAGCAAGAGAAAATAAGATTAAAAAATTCCTGGGTCAAGACAAAGATTAGGAGATCTTATTTTTATGCCAGAACCCAATGTACACATGAAATTTACACATTACCGAGCCTCAGTTTAATTCACTGCCTAAAAATTGATTGATTTCTTGAATTATGGGATTTTCATATCCCATGAATTGCTTTAGCAATTCTATCAGTGATACATTGCTGAACTCTGAATTTACTTATTAGTTATATGTCCAATCCCTTTCTCAATGCTTTTAAACCTTTGGATTAATTGAACAACTAGTTCAACAAAGTAATTGAATTTCATCTTACCACTTTTAGTTTGACACTTTTCAGTTTAATTAACAAGTGTACCTATATAACAAGTGAGTGGTTGATCACCATCATGGTGATTGTGTGGTCCAAATCATCATAAATTCTTTGGAGTTTATTTGATCCTCTTTTCAATTAGCTAATAATGTTTGCAGATTTTTGACCCTTGTTATTCTTTGAACTTGCTATTAGGATATGGTCTTTTCTGCTCAAAACTCAAAAGGCATGGTTGCGTATGTGGGTGCATAAGACATGGATGTGAGAAAAGGCAAATGCACGGAAGAGCTAATGGGAGATTAGTTTTATTTTGGCAGTTGGAAGAGTCATCAGAAAGATATAATCATGGAAATATTGTTGATGCTATCCATCAGATTAGATACACAACTCTAAAATCTTCAGAAACTTAAATTCATATGTAAGATGTAAACTGTTTTGTTTTGCTTTAAGAAATATTGTGGTGTACTAATCTTAAAATATTGTCTTTTAAAAAAATGTAAAACTTCTTTTCATTCTACAAAAGCATTTATTTTCTATCTAGAAAATGAAAAAAACATTAAAAATAACTCAGAAAACCCACCACAAACATATAGTAAAAACTAAGGAAAGTAGGATGCTCTTGTGTGCAAGTAAAATCATAGAATCATTGTGTTCCCTTGGGTCCTGTCACTGGTCACCACAGAGAGAGACCAGTGTCTGCCCCTCCTCTCCCTCTCATGAGGAAGTTGTAGACTGTGATGAGGTCTCCCCTTGGTCTCCTCTTCTCTAGGCTGAACAGACCAAGAGACTTCAGTCTCTCCCCATATGGCTTCTCTTCAAGGCCCTTCAATATCTTTGCTTCCCTCCTTTAGATGCTCTCTCTAATAGGTTAATATCCTTCTTCTATTGTGGTCCCCAAAACTGCACATGGTACTCAAGCTGAGACCACACCAGTGCAGAATAATGTGGGACAACTGACTCCCTCAAGTGGCAATTAATGCAGTACGAGATGCACTTTGTACATCTATTTGATGTAGGAATATTCTTGTAAAATTTATATAATAAATAAATAGTGGTAGTACTAACAAAGATTTGAGTTTTTTTCCCTCCCCTTAGTTAGAGGTTCCAGAAACGCCTCATTGTGATCTTTCAGTACTCAAGGGAGGCTTTTAAGAAAGACAGGAACACACTCTCAGTAGGGCCTGTGGTGAAAGGTTAATGGTTTCATACTAAAAGGGGTTAGATTCAGACTAGATATAATGAAGAAATTTTTTATAGGAGGGTGATGAAACAGTGGGCTAGATTGCCCAGAGAAGTGGTAGATGTCTCATCCCTGGAAATATTCAGGGTAAGGTTGGCTGGGGCTCTGAGCAGCATCCTCTAGTTGAATATGTCCCTGTTTATCACAAAGGACTTGGACTAGATGACCCTTCAAGGTGCCTTACAACCCAAAGGTTTCTATGCTCCTATGACTTTATTTATCATAAGGACTGTGACAAATAACTCCATACAGAGATTAGGGCTTTTAAAACAAGCCTAAATCCTGGTATCCAATTCATTGTACCTGTTCAATCACTGGAAGAGCAGCACTTTCTGACTTTGGTATGTACCGTCAGACTAAGCAAGTTAGAATTGCAAGGTTCTCTCCTGTGGTATTTGTGATCACTTAGGTCTGTTACTTAGATCAGGTGACAGAGGCTATTATCACACAGAATAATTTGAATCTGATATAGTATGTCTCTTGAACAGTTAAGGACTGGATCTGACTGGCCAGAAAGCTGAGACACCTCCTTCCTTGCAGATTTTCAGGACTTAACAGTATAAAGCCCTGAACAACCTGTTTTGACCTCAGACCTACCCCTGCTTTGTCTGATATCCTCTTATCTAGTGCTGTGAAATGAATATTTTTTATATCCAAACAATCTTTTTACAGTAAGTTTCACATATATTTTTCATATTTTCAATATGAAAACTTTTCTATTTATTTATTTGGGACAGTTAATGTAATTTTGGTAAAGTGCAAGGGAAAACATAACAGGAATGAAAAAAATCTCCTTTCTTTTGTGGCATTCATGCTACTTTACAGTGGATATGGGGACAGTAAAAAAATGCTAAAATCATTAGAGCTGCATCTCAAGCCCTAGGCTGTGGAATTTGATATAGAAATACAATAGAATGAGAAGTACTTCAAACTGATTGATCTGTATGCATTTGTGTAAGGAATATGGATTTCTGAGAAGGAGGAGAAACACAGGTAAATATGTTAGGGACCACTTTAAAGGTTTTGTTCAAAAGCAAAGATATTTGCAGCTAACAGTTGTAGGTGACTTTGCTTTTAAAATAATTTGTTTGGTTACTCTTTCATATACTTAAAAGCATTGTTGATATTTAAATAATGTATTTAATGACATACAAGATATTTTGTTTCATCATTTTTCAGTAGTGAAATACATAACTTAGTTTTTAAAAGCATATTACCTTGATTTTCTTAGCTTTTCTGTTGACTACCACTTTTGGATGACTGCTATTGCTCCTTAAGTAGTTCTCAGAGCTTTTGAAATTTTCTGCTGGCAGATACTCAGTTTGCTGTTTAGAGACCAGAGCTGCTGTTGTGGTTTAACCCCAGCTGGCAGCTAAGCACCACACAGCCACTCTCTCACTCCCTTACCAGAGGAAGAGAAATGGAAGGTAAAAGTGATAGAACTCATAGGCTAAGACAAAGACAGTTTATTAGGGAAATCCAAAGCCACACATGCAAGCAAAGCAAAACAAGGAATTAATTCACCCTCAGTCAGTCAGGCAGGCATTTGGCCACCTCCAGAAGAGCGGGATCCCATGAGAAGTAATGTAGAAGATGTGGGAAGAAAAATGCCATCATTCCAAGCATCTCTCCTTCCTTCTTCTTCCCCAGCTTCATATGATGAGCAAGACACCATGTGGTATGGGATATCCCTCGGGTCGTTTGGGGTCAGCTATCCTGGCTGCGTTTCCTCCCAGCTTCCCATTCACCCCCAGCCCGCTCACCAGCGTGGCAGCGCGGGAACACGTTCCCAGCAGGATCAGAAACATTATCACACTGTTTTCAGCACAAATACAAAACACAGCCCATGTTAATCATGTGAAGAGAATTAACTCTCCCCCAGTCAAAATCAGTACAGATGCTTACATATATGATGAATTATTATGGAAGTGACACAGAAAAAACGATCACACAACAGACTGTTAGAGAAAGAGATGCTAGATTTTGCATTCCCATGAAAGAGGGCAACCAAAAAAATTAACAACAAAAATATGGGATGTCAAATTTGATACATTCAACACTTTAATTCCATACTTTATTAAGTAACCATGTATTTTCTTTAATATCTTGGCATTGAAAATAAGAAAATGCCATGACATGTAGAAATAAGGGGATATGGTCCTCAGAACCAAATACTTGATGAGTATTAGATGAAAACAAAATTGCATCTAGAAAAAAATACTGAAGAATGTTGTTATTTTAGTTGAGTAAATGCTGGCCACAGCAAATGCAGCAGTAAATTGGGTGAGAAGATCATGCTTCTATCTTATAGAATGCAAATAAGCAAACCCTTCTGTTGAGGGCTTTTTTTTTTTTTTAATAATAATTAGAGCTAGTGGGAAAATGTTGAACAAGTATCTGGCAGGCAAAAGATCTCACTAAATTTGAAATTGAATCAGTGTAGCATCAGGCTAGTCAGATGTTAAATCTAATCATCTGCTACTTAGAAAATTAATAGAAGTTATATGAATACAAAATCACACAGAGAGGACTCCAGCAGCTAATAATGGATTCATCAGTATGTGGTCCAACAAAACGAAGCCCCAACAGCACCTAACTAAATTCAAGATGTATTTATTTGCTAAGTATTGACTGGTACTGTCTGCATAAATAGCTCATAGCAAGTTACTGGACATATCAGCAAATAAAATAACTGGTAGAAGGATTACACCTAGCTTGGGAAAAATCCACTGATAATGAAGCTTCATTTGTATATTTGCTTGGATTTTAGAATAAATTTTCTGAAGATTATCAACTTAAATATGTATCATTAAGACCAAAACTTCTTAGTGGAAGGAAAAGTTTCATTCATGTTAAAAAGAAAAAAAAAAAATTAATCTGTTATTTGAAAATATTAGACATTTCAGCTCCCTGTAAACTGCTAAATATGGAATAAAATTTCTGTTGTCTTCAGAAAGTTTTCCTTTACTTGTGGGGAAGATTCTCAATGAAGTTATAAAACAGTGTGTTTTACCTACTTTTCTTTTGTACTTAAGACTTTGCTTATTATGCATATTCTTTTTCAGAATCTATCTTATTTTTACAAGAATAAACAGTTATTTGGAGTTCAAACTAACAGTGAGGATGTATAGGTTCTGACACTTTTTAATTTTACAGTCAAAGTTACAATAACTTTGCATGTTAACATGTTTTATGTTTCTGCATTATCTTACATAAATTAAGCACAAACATTTCTTGCACCTTTCAGATTAGACTAAAACTCTTCCTGCTGTAAAATTTCTGTGACCTAATAAAAAATTTATTGAGATTAAGTGAGGCTGCAATTCACTTAAAAGTTTTGGGGTTAATTTCTTTGGATACTATCCAATCTAAGCGGAAATATTTCTGAGGAGCTGCATTTTCTTTGGAAATAACTAACACACTGTAGAAAAGCTAGAATCTTGTGAACCTGGAAATAAAACAAAAACAATACAAAGAGCCGTAAAAATAGATGTAAAAAAATTACCTATTTAAAAGCATAATCAACGTCAAACAGCAAATATCTGACACACAAGCAAAGAGGAAATACAGTCATCTTATTCGTCACATCACAGTCTCAAGTAAACAATTTATCTAGGAGCACTTTTCTGTGACTAATCAAGATTTCTTTCCATAATTTTAACTTTGCAATTATGAAGTGATTGCTCTATTTAGATTCTGAAGCTAGGAGCTGGTCTTCCTTGAAGGCTGATGAGTTTAAAGTTCAGCATGCAGCTTAAAGTGATATATGATTTAAGTTTTATCACAAGGATAAAGTGACCTTTATCCTTGTGATAAAACTTAAATCACAAGGACCACAGTAAAAGCAGAAAACAAATGATTGATCAAACTGCAGAAATTTCCAGACAGAACTCTAAAGACTTGGAAACCACGAATCTGAGATGATTTGTCATTTTAAAATTATGTTATACATGATTGAGAAAAGATGGTGGGAGAGATTAAAATAGAGAGATTATAAATACACTTGGAGTAGTAGTGTTTCAAAATATACTTAGAAATGAAAACAGACAGATTCAACTGTTTAATATAGGTGCCTTCTTTTTTTGCATCTATAGCATGTGACAGAATATAGTACAGGAGGAAGAAACATGGCGACACACTCTGTAAATGACATGTTTGAAAGAAAATAATTATGTCATTTTCAATAATTTACAATGCAAAACAATATTACTAAAAATTTTCTTATCGGTTCAAACATTATCACTACTGCCCAGAATTTATTTATTGTATTTTAATTAATATGGAAAGAATATTTAGAAATTCCTGTGCACATAAGACAATGTTTTGTTTCAGACTCCGTTTGACTTTTTCCATTACTGAAAAAATAAATAAGGATGGTGTTAGAAAACACATAAGACACAGATTCCTTCAAAACTAGTCTCTTACTTGTAAAAAGACATCCTTTAGCCACTTTATTTGTACATCAAGAAATTGTATGCATTTGCACCCCAAGTATATAGAGACATCTAAGGACTCAAACAAAATCTGTCTTACTTCACCAAAAAGTCTTAACAAATTAAAATATAGCAGTGAATATAACAGCTATTGTTACTAATCTGCTTACAATATTACTAATACTCATACTCAAAACCACTAATTATTCACAAATATGCCGGTAAAACTGTACAGAATTCTACTAGAATTTTCCTCAGAGACATCTAAGGACTCAAACAAAATCTGTCTTACTTCACCAAAAAGTCTTAACAAATTAAAATATAGCAGTGAATATAACAGCTATTGTTACTAATCTGCTTACAATATTACTAATACTCATACTCAAAACCACTAATTATTCACAAATATGCCAGTAAAATTGTACAGAATTCTACTAGTATCTTCCTCTTTTTTTTTTTTTTTTTTTTTTTTTTTTTTTTTTTTTTTTTTTTTTTTTTGGTGGTGGTCTGGGGTGCTTTTGATGTCTATTTAGATCCTAAGCCACTTTGGTTTTCCTTGGAATCATAAAGTGGGCACCATGGGGTACTTATGGCAAACCACCAGCAAGATTAATTCTTTGTAACAGAGTATGATGGTGATGATTTTCTTCTCCTCAGTCATGGGTCTACATGGAGTAATTTAATCACATATCTCCTATGCCCTTTTCTCTCATTCCAAGGCAGTGGGTGTTTCTGTTCTCCATTCTTATACCCTGAGATGATTCAAAAACATTGCCAGATTCACCTTACTGAAACTACATAGCATTGTAGTTTTGCATGCAAATAATATATAAATTCTGAATACATATTATGTCTCTAAATGATATCTTTAATTGCACCATGTTTACTATTGGAGTTTTAGAATTTCTATATGCAATAAATTTTTCAGGATGAGCATCTGGTCTTTCTGACACAGAAAAGTTCAATAACTAAAAATACATCTTAACCTTTTCCCTACGCTCCCAGAAACATCTGTAGCCTTGCACTACGTACATAATGTGTCCATTTCCTGTGGGCATTAGGTTCCTGGCAAGCTTGTTAGACACATCAGGAAGAAAAAAGCAAATATATTCATTCATATGCAGTGTATTCATTTACAAATTTGTGTCACTGTTCTATGTTTGATAACATTCTGTAGCTAAACTGCATCATCAAAATCAAATACTCAAGTAGAATGTTGCAATATAAAATTTGGGTTTTCAAGAGTTGAAACAGAAAAAAATATGTTTTCTTAAACCTCTGTAGACATTGTCTTTTAGTTTCCATGGTTCCCCATGGCTACCTGGTATCAGGTACTTACAGGATCTCTTAATGAGGTCAGAGAACTCTTCCAAAATCAAAAAGGGAAAGAAGAAAAGGAACAGATAATCCCACCAAAAAAAAAAGAAAAAAAAAAAAAGAAGAAAAAAAGAGAAGAGAAAGCACATCTGCCATATATATATATATATATATATTTTTTTTTTTTCCTTTTTTTTTTTTTTTTTTTTTTTTTTTTTTTTTTTTTTTTTTTCTGCCAAAGTGGGAGACTATAAAGGAATAATTGAAGAGCCTACCAAAAGATGTAGGCATGTCCTGCCTGGCCTCCATCTCTCCATAAGCACATGGGTCTCACTGTGGTGCAATGTCATATCTACCAATGCTGTGCTGATGTTTCAAATATCTCACTGTATCTAAAGCAGCAATAGAGAGTCCCCAGAATAACTCCATGAGGTATTTTAAATTTGAAAAAATTAATAAAAATGGAATGAGATATGCAAATGCAATGTAAGATGGAAAATTGTTGTAGATAAAAAAAAATTCATCTACTAGAGGAAATTTAAATTTTAAATGTGTTTAATATGCATATGAGATCTGCTTAATGAGAAGACTGCTTATTTTGCATAATTTTGTCACCTAAAGTTTTACTTTTACCAGAGTACTGAGTTAGACATTTAGTTGTCTAACATTTAGTTGGACATTGAGACTGATCTGAATAAGTGACAATCAGTTCTATGCACATACATTGTCTTACAGGTATTTTGCTGCTTACCTGCCATCTGTCTCCTGCAGTTAGGATGTGCTTGTTATGTTTCATTTTAAAAGGCAATGAAAACTGTTCTAGCTAAGACTTATGACAGTTTGTAGAGTTTAATATACGAATAAGACTTAAGCTCTGAGGTCAATATAATTTTGTACCTAATGAATAATACTCAAGTATTAGGTTATTTCAATCTGAATTACATTACAGTTCTTTCTAAAAATCTGTAGTATTTTACTGAATGATATTTGCATGTTGAATTTTTACTTACTAAAATTTTTGATTAATTTTGCACCCACTAAACCAAAAATATCACCTTTGAATTTCTTCATATCAATTTAAGTGTAGCAACCAAATTAAAGAAACAAGCTTATCCTTTTTTATTAAATGCAACATAATGATGGTTATAAAAGGCCCACTGCTGAAAGCTAAATGATATCCAACAGTTCTTGTAATGATCTGTTTTGCATCAGGAGCTGTAATGTTTACTATGCTAGTAACATATGTGTTCATTTTAAAAATCCTCTACCCACCTAAGCTGTGTCTATGTGCCACTCATAAAATTCAACATTTTGGGATAACTGTGTATTTCTTTTCTGCTGGGTATATGTTTATATCCAGAATTCTTCTAAATCATTGAGTACATAAATAGATACCAGCTAAACCTACCGTGAGTTTTTTTCTAATTACTGGTTTTGTTTTACATTAGGCCAGCTTAAAGTGTTGATGCTAACCAATGAATTAAATTATTTATTGGTTGATGACCAATCTATTAGAAAAAATGCACTGATATTTACTTATTCAAACATTATGCATATGCCTGTTTGGGAGATGTAAGCATTTTATTTCCTTTTTTTTTATTAATAGAACAAAAATATACTCTCTTAATTAAATAAAAAAATGCATTTCCTAAATCATAAATATTCTGTACATAATTCTCCATCTTTTCATATTAACATAAGTTCTTTAGTCTTGTTTTAATTGTATTATTCATAAAGACACTAATGGCGAAACAAAGAACAGCTTTCTAAATACACCCTCTAAGGACCTGCTACATATAAATATGTGAATATATACCTCTTTAGGAGCCTTTGCTTCTTTTGTTCTTGTTTTTCATTTTTATGGTTATGTGATGTGAGTGCTATTATAATTTGGCTTTCATATCTGTCATGACTGTAACATGACAAAAGTTGGCTCTTGTATTGAGGAGGGGTTTTTTTTTGTTGTTTTTGTTTTGTTTTGGTTTGGTTTGGTTTTTTTTTTTGTTTATTTTGTTTTGGTTTTGTTTTGTTTTCCAAAGACTGATTAAGAAAAAACATCAATTAATACCCATCAATTGGCAGTACCTGTTAAGGGCACCAAGTACGTATAGATCAAATTAAAATATATAACTTTTTATAACTCCCACAGCAAATAAGCTTCATGGTGAATTACTGGTATACTATGGAACTCATCTGAAGGTATGTTAAAGCTAAAAATAAGTAAAATATTAAATAAATGCTAATATTGCAATTATAGCATTTTTTAGCAAATAATTTCCAAATTTTTTGAATTCTGGGCTTCTCATCACTCTGTATCCTTTCCTTGATGAGGCTAGAAATGTTGATAATGGCAGGACATAATTTATCAGTTAATTCGTGATTTCAGAAGACTAAGATTCAATTTCAGAATAAGCAGCAGTACATGTATTAAAATGCCAGTAAACGCCATTGGTGTTTGTTCCTATATCAAGCAAAATCAAAAATATGTCATGTCTTCCAGAAAATTATCAGAGTTTACATATTTCTTAAAGTGTGCTAAAGCCCAGACTATGTAGGTGCACATATATAACTGCATTTACATATTTCTTAAAGTGTGCTAAAGCCCAGACTATGTAGCTGCACATATATAACTGTATTAAAAAAACCAAACCAAAACAAAATACCAAACACAAAAAACCCTAGCAAACAAAAAAATCACAAGAATTTGTTCTAACAATGAAAAGGGAAAATGTAAATCTTGAGCAGCCTGGATTAACTCTGCCTTTTAACACACATTGAACAGTAGGTTGGTCTATGTGGTCTCTACAGGTCCCTTTTGACCTACATTTTTGTGTTCTAAATTCAAAGTAAAATGTAAAATAAGGGCTTATCTAAAACACATGAAAATAATTTGAATATCAATCATTAATAAAGTATATCATCCCATCTGCTACACAATTCACCACACATGGCTAAGTGGGTTCCAAAGGTATGTCTAGATTTCACTGGTGTGTGTACACAGCTAAATTTTTCAACTTGTTCTTTACACATTTTTTTGACAGTTAAATGTTATGGGTTTTGTTGGTCTGATATGAACCCTGATGAAGTTATTCTCCCAAAACTGAGGAAGATAAGAGTTTTCATGTGTACATCAAATAAATATGTAGAAGTGAGTATCAGCAGAGCTTATCAGCAGTGCTGATTGTACAAAAATTTTTCTTTTATTTGTGTCTCAAATGCAGTTGTTTTAATAGAACAAAACCAAACATAAAAATGACAAAAACAGAATGACCTGTAATTTCTTACAAGAGAGTTTTTTGTATGGATTCATTATTTTACAATGATTCTGCTCTTCAAGTTGAAATTAGAAATTTCTTCTCTGAGGCCAAAGTGCACAATTTAAATTATAATAAATTCCCTCATTAAAGTGAATCATGGTCCCTTTCTTTCATCACATTACTGTGGAAAAATTCAGCTACTACAAATTTTAGCAGAAACCTGTGTAAGATATATAGTGCAATACATTTTTTAACATAAACCCAAAGATTCTAAATCATCTGGTGCATTGTGATTTCTTTAGTTGTTTTATTTTTTCAGCAACTGATAATCTGAACAGGTTTTAAGTCCACTTTGTACATCTTACTATCATCTATACAAAGTATAGCGTCCATCAAATATAGTCAAATTTTCTATTAATTCCTCATTTACTATATAAAATATTTTTTTCAAGTAATGCAAACTACATCCTTTTAATACAGTTGTCCTTTCCATGATTAAATATTATTGGGAACAGCCATCTGTCACACACAGTTTTATTTTCCAAACAATTAACCATGAATTGTGCTTTTTTGTTTCTTAGGTTAACAGGATTTCATCTTCCTCCACCTGTGACAAGTACAAAATCTGTATTTTCACTGCGCTTGACAAGTGACTTTGCAGTTAGTGCTCATGGGTTTAAAGTTTACTATGAAGGTAAGACATTCTTAACAAAATAATCTGTTTTTTTTTTTCCTCTGATCTCTAGACATAAAAAAAAATAAACATCCCACAGAAATATATAAAAATACACATATATAACCTCATCCAAGTTACTATATTTGCTTTTCATGTAATCATTCACAGATGCATAGTCGTATTTCAAACCAAAATATTTTAAACTCTACAGTCTATAGTACCATCACACAAATATTTTATGATCTCTAATAGTGGCAAGTTCTTCTAATTCTGAAAAACGTAATTTTTATTGAACAATTGTTATTGTATTGGTCTTTCTGACACATGCTTATTCAAATTAATGTCAAGACATTACTAGTTAGTCTTCATTTTCACTGGGTAGTGGCATCTGCAAATTTTATGGATGGAAGGCTTTTCATATGTTTGCACAGGAGAACTGCTGACTCAGTTCTCTAAATTGACATAAATATATTTCTCTATTGCAGTTTTCACCATTGTCTATAATTTTCACACAGACACTGAAGTTAATGAGCTGGAACATGTATTCCTGAAGTCCAGAAGTTCATAGTTATAGCATATGTATATTCCAGGAAGGATCTTTTTTATGATCAGGTTCAGTATAATAGTGTTTGAAGAGTTTATATCTTGCATTCATTTTTTAAACCCATTTCTTGGTATCAGGCACTATGAACTTTAATGAGTTTTTATAGGATATAAACAGAAACCATTTTTTTTTTTTTTTTTTTTTCTTAAGTATTTTGGGGGGGGGTTTTTTGTTTTTTTTTTTTTTTTTTTGTGTGTGTTTTTTTTTTGAGGGGGGGGTTTGGGTGTTTGTTTGTTTGTTTGTTTGTTTTGTTTTGTTTTGTTTCTATTTTTGGATTCCCCTCCCTTTTTTTAAGGACACTTCATGTTAAGACACTGGATTTTTCTATTTCCATGAAGTGTCTGTCAGCAAAGCCGGAGCTATAGTAAACTGCCTGGAGAAGTTCTGAGGCTGTTGTTGTACCCTGCTTGGTCCCACCTGCAACAGAAACTAATCTCTGAGAAATTAACTAGCTGAGTAACACTTTGATCGGCAGGAAGCTATCAAAAAATTGGCAATGCAATGAAGAGCTGCTGTAGAAATACAGTCCAGAATCACTCTGTAGGAAAATCATTTACCTTTAGGTATGATGCATTAGAATTCTGCTTCATGTAGAAATTCTCTCCTATATACCAAGATATGAAATGAAAAATATAAAATATTTTTTATGTCTTTCATGTTCCTTTAATTATTAGAGAAAATAGCTGAAATTATTACACACTATCTTTTGGTTTTTTGGTTTTTTTGGGGGCGGTGCATACAAAAGAGAAATTCAGGCTATATGTAAATGGTTTTGTCTAGAAGGCAGCTACTCTGCAGTCTGTTAATTTTTCAAGCATTTAGCAACTTTGTTCAGCAGCAGAGTAATTAAAACTCATATTAAAATGCACGATGAAATTCCTATGGATTTTTAATTATGCAAAATATATGCTTCTCATGCATTAATTGAGTTCATTATATATGGTATCATCTTTCCTTATAAACAATTTACTGAAAGATTTTGCTCTGCTAACACTAACACACAACAATCTATGTGTCTCAGTCATGACAAAGAATAATTAAGACTAAAATGGAAGATCAGCTATAGACTTCACCTTGCACATTTGACTGACCCCTCACATAGTTCCTTTCTAGAAAATAACATGGTGATTAATAGAACTCGAGCTCCTAGATCAGTATAAAATCTGGGGAAATCTTACCTTCGACCACAGAAATCAGCATTTTAGAACAAAACATAAACTTGTTGTCTTGAACTTGATACTAATTTTTTTTGAAACTGATGTTTTATTTTGTAAAATTAGAATTTTTTAAAAAGTTAGGCTGGACACCAGAGTTTAGTTCAATGGAGTCTCCCTTACTACAGCTAGACTGCAGTTTTAAGACCTGAATCAAGGTAACTTCATTCAGTCAGAAAATTTTTCTTTCAATACGTTTTTTTCTGACTCCATGTGAAGCTATCCTCTTTATACCCGGATAGCAAAGAAATGAAAACTCATTACATTACATTACATTCATTTAATGCCTCTTTCCTTGATGTCAGAGAATAGATGTATTTAAATGATAATCACATCAGGGAAATTTCCATTTCTGTTCTTGTACTCTGTGAACATGTATAACCCCGCAATCAACATTTTAAGATCTGGTTCTGCCTAGTATCCAGTTTTCAAAAATTTTGATTGCCCAGTAGCTCCTTTTTAGCTTCTTGATGAAACATTTGCATACTTAGTACCCTTAAATATCAGGCCTCATCATTTAAAGCTTCATTATGGATATGTAATTTGAAATTTAAGATAGAAATGATTAGCAACCTGTCATTGCAATAAAGCCAAATGATAGAGGTGTCTTGAGAGGATAGGGTAAGAAGTAGTGACATATATCTGAAGGGATTAGATCCAGTCGTAATTTGAAAAAGAAGGAACATACCTTTTATAATCAGAGATAATTTAAAACGTTTTCTTTTGAGTTGCTTTGAAATAGATTATATAGGTAGATGATTATATGGAATCCATTACTGTTCACTATTTAGAAAAAATGAAATAAAATAAACAAAGCCTCCAAACATCTATTTTAGTGACTTCTCATGCTCTTGAAAAATTTGTTTTCAGTTGAGCTGAAAGTTGACAAGAAATTCCAGACTACCTGACAGAATCTGTGGGAAACATGAAGCTATGGTGGGCTTTCTTGATAACATATAGGAACACATATGCATTTTCTGATCTCCTGAGAATAAAAATATTTATGAAAAGATATAAAATTATATCATTAATAGAAATACTATTCTAAGCCACTGCAATTGCATTCTGTCAAACCAAGTGCACTCTAGACCACAAAATATCAACCCTGGCCTGCTAAACATCATTATCATAAGCCTCAGTCTGCAATCAGTGTCCCTCCATTCTTCTCTCCTTCCTCTTCTTCTCACCTCCTTTTTCTTTCCTCTATATCAAGTGGCGTATTTGAGATATCTTTGGTACCATTACACGCAATGTCTTCATGTTCAGCTTCTTCATTATTCAGAAAAGAACACATCTGATAAACATACCTCTCTATATAGCACAACACCCCTGAAGAAAAATTACTTCATGAGAGAAAACTGGAACAGATTACTCAAAAGTAATAGACTTCACTTACAGTGACAACAGAAAATGGTGAGGTGTATTAAAATTAAGGAGGGATTTTAAAAATAGCCTGGAGCTAATTTTATCACTGTCTAGCATTGCTGGTTGGAGTGAGAAATGGGGAAGTTCTAAACCTGCTGATACTGTGCCTTTTGTTGTTGTTGTTGTTTCTGGAGAGGTAAATGGGGAGGTTTTTAGTAGCTCTCAGGCTCTCTACAATATGTATTAATATCTAGAGAAGGAATGTTATACTTAATCTCCTATTTGATAATTTAGACTAAATACAGTGTAGATGTGCTCTTTTATTTTATATCTTGTGGGATAATTTGGTTTTGGAATAGAAGAGGTTGATGGACTTTTCCATTTCCTGTTGTCCTAAGATACATAAGCAGCTTTATTCATGGAGAGTACGGAGGGGAAATACAGCTGCTGAGAAAGAAAGCAGCGTAGCAGCTTGGCTACACAACAAAGGGATTCAGTGGACCTAGTCCTGCTTTGAACAGTGCTTCCTTCTGTTCTCACTGTGGTATTTTACAGCTTTTATACAGGTAGCTGACATTGCTAAAATCACTGACTTCATTAAGAAATGGATTGCTAGAATTAATGGCAATCTTTATTCCAGTTAAATATGATAGACATTTTTGTGTTATTCTATTGGCCATGGCAAAGAATAGAAAAATTTAATATATAGATTACCCTTATAGTGAAAACTGAATGCCCAGGAGGTGAATTGCAAATATTTATAAAGTAGTATGAAATATAACTTTATCTGGTTTGTACTACTGCACATAATTTTAAAGCTGTATTATAAAACTGAATTATTAGACACTGCATAAGTAATGAAATGGTATTAATATTTGTACTGGAGTGCTGCTGTGGAGTTCAGAAATTCTGCTGAAATGTTTTTGCAAGGGATCTGAGTGCAATGTTAAACATTTCAAGAATGATCACAGCTTTATCAATAATGGGGGGTGGAGAAGCAAAGAAAGGAGCAGATGGTGTTTATTTACAGAACAGGATTTCCATCTAGTGGACTTCTAGACTTCTGTGGACTTATCATGCATTTTTTTCAGAAATATTAAGAAAAACTGGTAGCTTATGTACAGCATTATTGAAGCATGTAGATAAGAAATACTAGTAGGACTTAAATATGTCAGGATGTGAGTGCTAAAAATAATTTGGCAGTTGGTATAAAGCTAGAGAATGTGAACAAACGGGAGAAACAATTTTTAGCTCTTCTGCATATCAGAATTCAGAAATGTGGCTACACATAATCTAAATCTTGGATCCAGGTAAGGTTCATGAAGTCCTAGGTGTATAAAGCTAATAATGCTACTGCTAGCTTAATATAAAATTTAAAGGAGTACTAATGAATTATTGTTTGATTTTGAAGTGCTCTCTACAAGAAATCCACTGAAAAATTGTTTGCCAGCTTGGAGTTGTAAAAGACACCAAATTTAAGCTGTAAATTTGTCACAAAGCTGTTACCTGATGGATACTATAGGCTCTTTGCTGTTGCTGTTCACATTTTGCCATAACTGCTGTGAATGTGGCTGGCCTCTGTCATTACGTTGTTTCAACAGCCCCCTAATAAAAATTGAATTAAATGGAGAGGAGAGGAGAGGAGAGGAGAGGAGAGGAGAGGAGTGGAGAGGGGAGAGGAGAGGAGAGGAGAGGAGAGGAGAGGAGAGGGGAGGGGAGGAAAGGTTACTAAATTACATAAATAGATACATTTAGATGAAACATGTTAAATCTAACAAGCAACATGTTAAAAAATGGTGCTGGAGTTTCTGTATTTTGTCTGACTGTATGAATATATGCCAAATTGTCTAGGAAGTCAGAAAATTATCTAACAAATCCTTTTTGTCCTGGAATACTAGCTTGGATGGGAAACATCCCACTAATTCCTCTTCATAGACTTGTATCTACTACAGACTTTTATGTCATTCCTAATACCAGATGCACAGTAAAGCTGTAGCATAGGATTCCTTATGAAATCAATACCAGGTTGCCATGGTGCTTCTACCTATTTTACCTATATGCTGTACTGGTACCATCCTTCTTGTATAAATCCAGAGGAACTAGAGAGAAAAATAGCTCTGTGGACTACATCTGGTAAATTTTTATAGCATTTTGCACTATTTCCTTGATACCACAACCACTGATTTGGCTAAAGAATAACTTCTGGAGACAAAGTTAACTCTCGAAGACATCAAGCTTTAAGAAAACTTTCTTTGATCCCACTGATCCGTCTGCCTCACTTAGAAGTAAGACTTGTTAATTCTGATTTTTGAACTTCCAGCTACTGGCTTTTGTTCTGCTTTTATCTGCTAAATTATAGAGCCCTTATTATTAGCATCTGTGAGTTCTTATGGAGGTTCTTAAGTACTGCAATAAAATTGCAGGCTTCAGAGTATTCTTTCTCTTTAATATGGGCTTTTGAAGCATTAACATTAATTTTCCAAATAATGAAATATTTTCTGTCATTCTTCTGCATTTTCATAATTTTGTTACAGCTGTGTGAAAAAGGGCTCTGATAAGTGCATTTGTCTGGCTGAGGCCTGAGTCTGATCACCATAACCTGTCCTATCTTCTTATTAAATCTTTTTTTAACTTTCAGAGCAATCTCCCTCTGTCGTGCATGTGTGAGGGTTAAAAGGGCAGAGTGCCAGCTACTGGAGCCAGGCTGGGGATATAGGTACCCCTGGCCTGGTACCAGCTACTGGAGGGGCTGTGGTCTCCATGCCAGCTACTGGAGTGGGTGGGGATCTCAGCTGCCACTCACTGGGAATGGTGTGTGTCCCAAAAATCAGCTCTCAGGGGAACCTGCATGAGTGAAGCAAGGGAGGAGCTCCATGCCAGCACTTGGAGGAAGCTGTGTGACAGTTGCTGAGGCAGTGTGATGACACTTCTCCACACTGGGTGTGCATGGGTCCCTCACCTGCACACTTCCATCTGGACTAACCAGCAGGAAGGAGGTTCTGGATCTAGGGTGAGGTATCAGGAGGATGGGGAGTCCATGCTGGACAAGAATGACAGTACTGCATGTTTGCTAGTAAGCATCAAGCTGGACCAGCCAGTGATGAGGGGAGTCCTGGGGCCAGTAAGAGGGCCTGGAATCTGGGTGGGGTTGTCAGGCAGGCAGAGGGATCTGTGAATGTACATGTGCCCATGCAGTCAGGTAATTCTGTGTGTGTCCGCATGGATGGCCTTCTGTGTCTGCCAGACAAAGAGAGGGTTTGGCCACTGGTGCTCATGTTCAGGAGGTGCGGGCAAAGTAGTGTCTTGCCTGTGGCAATCTGTAGCCCAATCTGTTGGTATCTTGTGTGTCTGTGTGTTTCTCTGGAATACTTGCTCAGCAGTGAAACTGGTTAAATCCACAAATGGGAAAGCACCAAAAAAGTCCATTGGCTTGAGTCATGTCCCCAGGCCACAAGCTGCCCCAGGTCTGGACTCCTGTCACCAGGCAGGGAAATAAGCAGATTTCAGAGTTGCTGGAAGCAATGGCCATTGCTGCTGAAAGTGGCCACTTATTACATCCCTTCAGATGCTTAAATGTCATTTGGGTTCTCCAAGCATAGTTTGTCCTTGGTAAGTCTGTGCTAACTACTCCCAATTAGAGTCATTCTTTAGGTGATGGAAAATGGATTACAAAAATGTGGTCTTAAGGCTACTTCCAGGAATTGAGGGAAGGATTATTTATTTATAGTGTCTGTAGTAATCCCTCTTGCTTTCATTAGGACAAGTGTATCACTAATCTGTCTAATCATGAAGGACTACTGCTGATTGCTATAATTTTCCATGGATTATAGACGGCAACTTTTCAGTCAGGGTGGGACAGCTCTTCTGGTATCCTTGGGTGAATTTGTGAATTGAATATACCCAACTGTCGCCCTGATTTTGTAAGACTTTGTTAAGCCTTCTGATGTTTACATTCTTTCAACAAACTTTCTCACACACAGTTCTGTAAATAACCTATGTTTTGCATTCTTTCATAGAGGTGGAGAGAATTGATGGACCCTTGGTCTGTCCAGTGGCATTGGAGAGGTGGCACTGTCACCCTCCAATCCACTGTCACCTTTGGAAAACTATAAATGTTGGAGTCAGAAAATAAAGGTTCTTCTTTTTGTTCCCCTCGAGAGCAGCAGTGTCTGTGTCATCATTTCGTGCCTTATCACAACACCCAACTTTTCGACAAAACCCAGAACCAATTACCTCTCTCCTTCCCAACTGGACTGATACATGAACAGCTTACTCCTTATGAAGAATGATGCACACAAGGCATGGAGTTCTTTGCCCTTTTTCATATTGAATATTATTGTCTTTCCACCTGGTGTATTTGCAATTTTCCCTGTCCTATTTTTGCCACTAGCATACTTGTTGAGTCCCTTTGTATAATCCATGAAACTCCTCCCTAGTGTTAGTGCCCCCTTGGACTTTGACCTTCTTGATTTTGTTCCTGAGTGCCATTTCTATACACCTTTCTTTCTGTCCACACTTTTTTCCTTTTTTCTTTTTTTTTTTTTGTCTGTACTTTGTATTTTAATTCATTAAGAAACTCCCTTGTTAGCCTCATGAGTCATTTGCCAAAGTTCACTTCCCCTTAAAATAGTTGGGTTGTCATTTAGAAAAATCAGCCATCTCTCTGACTGCACTTCTTCCCCATAATTGCTTCCCAGGAGATCCTCCCTAACAATTCCCCAAATAAATCCAAATATGATATCTTAAAATCTAGTGTCCCAATTTTAGTACTTCCTTCTCAGTCTTCCTTCTAAACCTGGGCTTAGTTTTCTTTCACTCTTTGGTTCACCCTTTTCCCTGAAGAGAGTGCTTTCAAAGGCCCTCCTTCTGAGTTAAACATGTCTACATATGATTATATTCTTATTTGTGTTGATCAGGCAGTTTCATTTCTTCCCAGCAGTCCTACTTTGTCTTCAGATGAGGTACTATGATTATGAAGCTCAAACCTATGGAGACAACTGTTCAACTAGGCATTGTTCTGCTGGATGCACTTGCAGCCAGAGCTTTTCTCCTAATCAGAAGGATCGAAAGGAATACCATCACCTTAAGGGATCACATGCATCCATTCTTCTGCTCAGAATCCCATATCAACCTTAGATCAACTTAAGGTTTTCCTTGGCCATTTTATTACCACTCAGATGAGTGAATAGCATCAAGTAGCAGTTGTGAGGCTGAAAAAAGGGCAATTGCTCTGTAAAATTATGTTCCTGAGCTCCAGACAAGGAGTACACAGTCCCAGACTAGAGGTCTGTCTTGCAGGCAGGGGACTGTGCCGTGCAGGATGGAGTATCTGACATCTGACCACTAGAACTAGCTCATTATAGATGGCTTTGTCACTTTGTTATCAGTACTCAAAGTACAGTTAAATATTATTTCTGCTGCCAAATATTTGTCATCCTATTTTTGGGAGAATATGTAACAAATTCATTTAAATAGACTTGTCATTTTCTTCCCTGTCCTTTTGGTTGAACAATAACATATAATTTTTAGAAAAAAAGCTCATGCACACGTGCTTGATTATAGATCTAGTGTTTTATTCTACAATAATTAGCAGTTGGACTCTAGTGGTTGTTGAGTGCTAAATTTTCTTTGATAAATCCTAAAAAAAAAAAAAAAGTTTATTGATTAGAGAGCCACAGAACATGCATAATATTGTTTCAGACAAAATAAATGGAAATATACTTATTTGTTTTAACTTTTGCCAAAAAAAAAGTCATTCTTTGAAAGTTATAAACCAATGAATGACATATAATTTCTTCTGCCTTGAGAAAAACTTAATTATTGGGAAAAAAAAGATGTCTGTCCCTTAGTCTGGTAAAAATCCACTTACTGTTTCAATGTTCTGTTTAATTTATTTCTTTCAGAATGATGTTGTTAAATAAGCCATATTTGTCAACTTATGGTACTGCAATTTATCATTTTGATACATACATATTGAAGCTTAACTAAGACAGTGATTAATTTGAAATCTTAATTATATGTCAGCCTTACTTTAGCAGTTTTTTTTTTATATTTTCAATATCATTTTTCATTTAAAGAATAATTGAATATATACTGCAAGTCTTGAAAGAAATTTCCCAAGAGATTTCAAGGTTTCCTTGGTGAACTTACATTCTTCAGCTACTGGACTGTTAAGATAAGTACAGTACCCTGACAAAAGCAGATCTTAAGGCAATCTAATTTAAAATTCACATTTTGATCCCATGTCTAGACAAGCAGTGATGACTATAATCCAATATAGCTGAAACACTATTCTGCAGCAACCAGTATACACTGCTCATTAAAGTACCTAATTAAATGCAGCTCCATGTTTATAAGCAGGTGCTTCCTTCAAGTTTTAAGTTACAACTCAATGAAATTTTGAAATAGTAATTCACAATATCAGAATTTGAAATATCCATAGAATTCATAAAAATGAAATTGCTGCTAAATACCACTTACAAATCTAGAACTACATGGCTTAATCCTTCAATCTGCATTTGGTTTTTGATAGCATTTTGGCTTTGATTTGTGATAGCTTTGACAGAACTTCTGTAGCAATATCAAAATACAGAGATCTGCAAGAACAGGTTCAGTATGCCAGCATGCAATCTTAAAAACTCTTTAAAACATAGGAGCTCTGCAGATGGAGAAATTTATTTATGAAGAGAACATAATACAGAATAATACAGAACTGTAACCTAAAAGACTAATTTTGTCATCTCAAGCAGATTTTCAAATTTGCAAGTTTTTCACATGAGTTAAATTTATATTTCATATTTGGACACTTAGATCTATAAAAGATAGTCATACTGTTGAGCAAAAATTATGTGAGATATAAAATGCTTGGAAACAGGTGAAATTTAAGCATCCAGTTATGTCAGTTACTAACATCATCCTGAACAATACCAGTATAATCATTTAGTGGTGATTATGACAACAGTTTTAACATAAAAAGAAAAGCAATTACTTACTCAGCACTGGAATTTTCTGCCTCTTAAAATAAAATGAAATTTGTTAGAAGAGTATTTTGAAAGATATTTGCTTTTTTGATCAGTTCTTAGCAGAGAATTTCTTAATAGCCTATGAGGCCACCCAAGGAAAACTCAGTGCAAATGTAGAGAGCTTTGAGATGGATGGATAATAATACTGTGAACTAGATGGTCAGTCAACTGCCTCATAATTTGGAAAAAAAGAAGTTTAAATGATTGAAAGTAATTTATAATTCAATTACATTTATATGTATATATATATATATATATATATATGAAATAATTAAATACAAGTAAATAGTAATCTTCTCTCTGGAAGAGCCTTTCTTCTTTGAGCCCCTGAACACCATAAAGAAAAAGTCATTCCTTTGCCAGGTGACAAGAGGCCACTAATGTTTCATGGACCACCAGTGGTATGTTACAGCTAAAAATTATTTAGCTAAAATAAATACTATAGATTAATTTGGAAAGATCACAAAGCATTCACAGAATTTTCAAATTTATTTTTAAAATTTAAAAGCTAGCCTATTTTTCTTAAACAAATATTTATTCTAAGAAAAAATCATAATAAATTCTTGATTTTGGATAAATTGATGAATTTGTGATTAATTCTTGATAGATATTTTTTTAAAATCCTAAAATATTACATAAAAAAAATTAGTTCATTACATGTAGAATGTAACATGTAAAAAGAATTTTCTGAAATAGTACCAATGGAATAATTAAAAGAAAACCCATTAAAGTATCAGCTGAAGTTTTGGTGCAGAATTCTTATGCCTTCTTTTCTTTTGTTGTTAATTTTACATTCTACAGTTTCCCTGCTATAAAATAGCATCTGAAGTGTGTATTGAGAAAATGAAGAAACCTGACATCCTGACATCGAAAATAATCCTACTGCCTTCATATGCAAAAAATTAGAAGACTAGTAGACATCCTTATGTATTTATTGCATGTTTAAAGAATAAATAAAAATATTAGGATCACGAAAGATTTTTAAAAAATTTAATTTAGCATTAATGTTGTTCTACCCTTACTCTTCTGTCAGTGTGCTTCTAAGCAATGTGTTCTTAGCTATTATAGGACCAGATATTGTTGCCACTTGCAGCATTCAATTCCCAGTCTCTCTTAAAGATATAATCAACACTGATCACTTGTTGCCAGTCGTAGAGCTGATTTTGTGATGAAATGTGCATCCTATGGGAAATTATTTGAAATCACAGGGTAAGAAAATGCTCCTAAACGATGGCTTCTCAACATGAAGTCCAGGTCTGAACTGATGGTGTAGAAATAAAAGTCTGTGCTAAATGTTTATTCTGCTCAGCACTCTGTCACTCCAGATTACTAGTTAATAGTAAGTAGACAGATGACAAGAATAAGATGTTTATAGGCAAATATTGTTGTTAAATAAAAATGTACTGTGTCATCTTTAATTACAGTCTAGCATTGCTCAGTTCTGTACTTGTCACAAGAGCTCATACCACAAGAAATAAGAATGTATTATTCTGGGCATGAGGCATCTTAATTTGGAAAAACTTTCTTCTTCCACCCACAATTCTGCTACTGTCACACCTAAAATACATTCCAGCTTCACATATTATTGAGAAGCCATGAAATACAGATTTCTCATCTAGTTCCAATCCCCAGGCATAGGCAGGGACACCCTCCCTGCCCATGCCTGGGGATCAGAACTAGACAAGGATGGGAAATAAGTTCATCAGAGCTCCATCCAGCCTGACCTTAAACACTTCTGGGGATGTGGTATTCACACCTTCTCTGGTCAGCCTGTTCCAGTGACTCACCACCCTCACAGCAAAGAATTTTTTACAGAATCACACACTACTCTGGGTTGGAAAGGACTCACAAGGACTATTGAGTCCAGCTCTTAAGTGAATGGCCCATACTAGGATCAAGCCTGTAACCTTGGCATTATTAGCACCATGCTCTTTTTCATAAAATCTAATCTAAACCCACAGTTTGAGTCACTTCTTCTTTATCATTTAAATACACTTAATTATTTACTATTCGTAGGATAACTCTTAAGTACGGCATAAAATAACATTTAATAAAACCAGGGAAAATTGCTCAAAACCAAGGAGTTTTCTGGAAAGGAAATCAAAAGAAGACATTCTTCAAAGATAAAAGTGCAAAAGAAGACAGAGCCTAAACATTGAAAAAACAGATTTAGTTATAACAGCAAAGTGAAAGGAAGACTCTTATAACATGCATTCTTCATATTATTGTTGGTGGGCAACACATTTCAGTTTTGACCAACAGACCAAGAAAAATAAGCACAGTACTAGAGAAGTTTTCAGGGGGGTTACTTGGTGAGATTAAGCCAGAACTACAGACCAGGAAAAGGAATTGAAAAAGCCGTGAAGAGAAAAATATTTCAATTTGATTATTTAATGTCACTATTACTTTTGAGGTCCTACAGACTTCACCTCTTTCCTATTGTCACGTTCCTTTCTCCCTCCCTGCTCAGTACTCACCAGGCTATGTAGGGAGCAATCTCAGAGAAATAATATGGATGAAAACAAATTTTGTTACGTCTGTGTTATTCCCTCTTCCTTTTCTCTAGTCCAGCCTTCTGTATGGCTCAAAACCACCAGCAGGAACCCAAGCAACCAAAGTCATGAGACACACACAGCTGATGCTGTGAGAAAACATAACTCTATTGACAACAGCACATTTACTTTAATTTAAAACATTTATCAAATTGCATCTTGATGCATCATGTGTAATGCAGATTGACAATAGGAGGTTGTAACAGTCTTAGAGCTGTAAATTGACTCACTAATTATCTGCATTTCAATGCTTAAAACCTGCTGACAGATTTACTCACAAAAAACTGATGCTTGGTGCTTAGAAGAAAATGCATCACAGTATTTTGGATTCTCAAGACTGTTGTGAGTTGAAAAGGCTCCAAGAAACAAGTTTGTCATGTTTGGTTTTGGGTCCTTCATGACAGGATTACACAGAGTGTCTGTTATATTCACTTTAATCCAGTTTAATCACTATGCAGACTTGAAATGATAGACTAAAAATGAAAAAAATAAAGTCCCAAAGATTAAATTGGTATTACAGACTGAAAATAGTTACAAAAAAGAAACTTAAGAATTTGAAATCTTAACACTTATTTTCCTTCTGAACTGTTTCAATTTCTCTTGAGACTGAGATCTCTTTTTTCCAAACTCTCATCTGGAACCCCTTTGGTTTTAAAGTTGGCTTTTCCATGCAAGATATTTGAGAATATACTTTCATTATTCACATCTATGGGATGGAGTTCTTTTGTCTTCTTTTGTCTCTATATTTTAGAATTTACATCAAGTTTATTTATTTGATGGAATGTTCTGAACTGTCTGTGAAACTCATGATATGCATCAGTCTTCACTGCAAGTATTACTTATAACAAAAATGCAAAAGAAGGAAAAAAGAATACTGCCTTGTTTTTTGGCATTTGTTTCCTTTCTTAGGAGTTTAGTGTTTTTTTAACTTTCATTTTAATGGCATTGTTTCTATAGCTCTCTCCTTTAATCCCAGCACACTATCTTGTAGGTGGCATTTTTAAAGATTGCTACATCAGTTTATAACTCCTATCATGTGTGAGGGATTAGGTGGTCAGGATTCACTACACAAGTCTTCCAACACACATTACAGTGCTTATGTCAATATCCTGTACCATCATTGCAGACATCCTGTACCGTAGAGGGTAAACAATTCCAGAGTACTATGCTATTTTTTGTCCTTACTACTGGCTGTAAAGTAAGCTTAAATGAATAGGACTTGTAGGTGTATAGGTAAGTCATACTTGGCCACACTGCAACAGTTTTTTCTCTTCATTGCCATGATCACACATATTTGAGTATTTTTTTTTCCACCCCATTCCCCAGAAATCTTAATCAGTTTTGACTATTTTCACATAGGTGCATGTGACATGGTGAAAAACATAAGTACTTGTGACACTTTTGCTGTTCCTGACTTTGGCCCACAGATGAGCATTGCAATGACTCGTAGGGCAGCTGAGACTTTCAACTCATAGGAGTGCTGAAAGGCCGCAGCAGCATTTCAATTAAATTCATCCTGTCCTCATCAGAGCACTAAAGTCAAAAATACAACCCTACCCTCAACCAACCTGTCTGATCATTTCACCTGTTATTTGCTAGTGAATTTTTCCTACGATTTTTGCCTGTATGCAGCAAAGGCAAGAGTAGCTTTCAGTCTCTCTCTTAATTTGTCTGCTTCTTTGAAAGTCTGAAGCTAGGAAACTTATTCACAGAATTTACTTGGATTTGCTCTATATTTAATGTTATGGTCTACAGATCTGGCCTAAATATGTGCATCTCCATTCCTGATCAAAATTAGAACCTCATTACAGTTCATCAGATCTGTTGACTCTTTTTTGTCTTTGAGAATAACTCAATTAATTTCATTTCACTGACCACAGAAACTGCACAGAATTCTAAGGATAATTATCAACTGATTTTACTTTTGGAACAAGATGAAGGAACTAACTAGTTGTAACAGACAAGGCATCAACTGAAAATCACCTGGTTTTTATTCTGTGGCAATAATTCAGTCTCTTTGGTATAAAAACCAAACATATATATGCTTATATATGCACGTGTTAAAGCAGTAGATTTGTTAAAAGGCAATATCATTTACAGTTTTGAAACAAATGAAAGTCTTTATTTCAAGGCTTGTGCTACAGACCCTTCTCTTTCCAGTAAATATTGTAAGATAAATCTAGTGTTGATTTTCATATTACAGAGAAGGTCAGCTTCAGGATAAAAAAACCAAACAATAACTTTTCTGTGATTCAGACTACTTTGAATATTTTTCTTTCCTTAGACCCTCATAGATATGCTATACTCTTTTTTAAAAGAAAATTAATATATCAGGAGCTCCTGTTCATGTTATTCATTTAGGCCTAAAATCATCTTTCCGTTACTGGGTTGTTTTGGGAAAACATTAATAGAAAATTCTTTTCTTGTAACAGGATAAACATAAGCTTTGACTGTTTGTTACATGATTCAGCTGTGCACTCAGGAAGCCATGGAAGTTAATAACATACTGGGCTGCATCAATGCAAGTGCAGTCAGTAAACCAGGGAAAGCAGATTTTTCCACAGCTTTTAAATCTTGAATATGGCATTCCTTGTTAGGTCCTCAGTGCAAGAAAGATGCTGATACATTGCAGCAAGTTCAGGGAAGGGTCACCATGGAACACTCACCCTTCAAGGAGAGGTGAAGGGAGATGTGCTTCTTCTGCCTGGAGAAGAGTTTCTGGGGTCAGGGAGGTGTCACAGCATTCTTCGAATACTTGTATGGAGCTTAGAGAGAAGGGTCTTCATCAAAGTGGATGGAAAGACAGACATACTTACCAAAATTGTCTAGAGTGATTGTGGAATCTCCCCCTTGAGATCTAGTTTTTTAGTTGACCCTGATTTGAGCAAGAGGTTGGACTAGAGCTCTCCTGAAGTTTCTCCAACCTGAATTCTTTTGAGTCTATACTAAGTAACCTATAGAAAGTAATAATTTTAACTTCATTGTTTAACATGAACATCGAATATGCATTCCTGAAGGATTTATTTCCCTGCAAATACAGACAGATTTTGAAGTTGAAGCTTGGCATGGACCCAATTAAATGTAATTTTATTGTCAGAGAAAAGCAAAGGCTTGACAAAGAATATGAAACTGAGGGTCACTGGGTCAGTTTCACACAGACTGTGCTCTCTTCAGTGGGACACAGTCCCACAGGGGTTCAACATGGGTAGCAGAGCCAGGGGCTGGGTGAGGGCCATGCTGGAGATAAAGTACCAACACAGGAATTTACTGTAAGTCCTTACAGAGCTAAGCCCACTACACCACAGGGCCAAGGCATCTGTGCAGCAGACATTTGGAGACTGGCTGGAGGGCACTGAGGGATCCAGACTGGGATGAAGTGGGACTCCTTAGCCTATGGAAATGCACATCCCAGTAGATGCTGATCAAGTCCTCTCACTGCCTTCACTGCCTTAGCATTTAATCTGTCTCAGGTTATTGAAGATATTTTTACTTTGTGCATATATATTTTCCTTTTTTTGAACTGTGATAGCTGCAAGTGTGCAGATCCTGCAGTTTTACTACATATTTTAAAATCTGTAAATAAGCAGACATGCTCTGTTAATCTTTACTACATTATTAATTCTTTATGTTTCTGAATTGACAATTCAGAAATACCATCATGTAAAATTCCACAGGACAATAATTTTAACTTTTGTAACCAGGTGACTTTTACCTGCAAAATACCTCAGAAGGCATGATGAAAGTGTTTACAACTCTAAATTTAGTTTATCTCAGAGAATTTTTTTTGGACTTAAAATCATCCTCTGAAAAGAATTTATTTTCTTCCATTGATTTTCAGGAAAACATTGTCTCTTAATTTTGAGAACCAAAATAGTAACCTAACACCATGAGGATCTCGATAGTAAGAAGATTCCACAGAGGAATCTGGGCTGGATTGATGGACTGACCAGTTATATGAGGCTCCACATGCAGGATCTGCCCTTGTCTTAAAACAATCCCCTGCCCCACTAGAGGTTTGGGGCAGAATGTCCAGAAAGTTACTGGGTGGAAAAGGACTTGGGGGTGTTGGTGGGTTGGTCTACAGCCAGCTAAACATGAGCCAGCATGTGCCCAGGTGGCCCAAAAGTGCAGTGGCATCCTGGCTTGTGTCAGGAGTAGTGTGGACAGCAGGACCAGGGCAGTGAATATCTGATACTGAGCACAAACAATACTAATCATTGATATTGATAGTGAATTTCCTTTCTTTTCAAAATATAATTGTACTACTTTGTTATCTGGTGAGATTAACTTAAGTGAATTATATTTTGGATATTTTAGAATTGTCATCAATTTACATGTTATATTTGAAAGTTGTGTATGCCCTTGAAAGGTTTGCAAGTTGAACGTGTCACAGACCATACAAAGGACAAGACAAAGGGCTGAGAGAGTATATTTCCACTGTAAGTTTATAAACTTAGATTAAATGTCTAAATTACACTGCCAATATAGAATACATTTGGAATGTTCATTACTCCTGGGTCAGCATGAGAAAGTAAATTAATTAAATTCCATTAATTAAAGCTGCATAAACTCAATGCAGCAAATTATTTGCATACTTTTTGCTAATTTTTCTGGCCAACAACCAGCTTGGAAAAAAATTAAATGTGGTTAAGGGGTTATCACTATCAATAAGGACTTGTGCCTTTAACACTATTATTGCTACCCTGCGGCACATTAAGGGGTTATCACTATCAATAAGGACTTGTGCCTTTTTTTGTTTAAACACTATTATTGCTACCCTGCGGCACGTTAGTACTTTAAATAGATGGCTCATTCTTTTAGCTTTTCTAGAAGTGTTCATCTACTTCAACAAACCATTGAGAGCTTATTAGCAGAACTTATTTGTCTGTGACTTGTTTTGTAAACTGCAGTAATTTAAAAAGTAAAAAAAAAAAAAAAAAAAAAAAAAAAAAAAAAAAAAACCCAAAACAAAACAATAGTAGTATGTATTAACAATAGTCTTAAAATTAAAGATTTAAACGAGAGAATTTAAAAAAAAAAAAAAAAAAAAAAAAAAAAAAAAAAAAAAAGCAATAGTAGTATGTATTAACAATAGTCCTAAAATTAAAGATTGTTTGACATTAACTTTTTTCTTTTCTCTTCTTTCTTGTTTGTTTGTTTGTTTCCTTTAGTGGGTCAAATATTCTGTCATTTACTAGGAGTTATGTCATCATTGACTTTTTTCAAGGGAAAAAAAATCTCTGTAACTCATAGTACTATCATTAGAAATTGCACTGTAATATTAGACAGACCTAATTTGCAAGAGTATGGTTTCACAGCCTGAACCAGAAAAGTAAAGAGGTTGTCAGAAAGATTGAAATATGACAAAAGGAAACAATCAATACCTGGCCTTATCAAAGAGCCTCAGCTAAGGAGACAATGAATTGTCATTGATCTGAGACTTCATGGAAAAACTGAACAGTTCAAGAAACATAATTGGATTATCATGAACCTGAAAGTGTGTTGAAAAGATAATTGGAATGGAAGCAGTCTACAGATTGTAAGATAAAAAAATTCTTCAGTTGATTTGAGCCTAATATGGCTAAATCTTTCAGTAACATATGAAAGAGTCAAAATAATTTCTCATACAGAAGAACCAGATGATGTAGATGAATAGCTTTACAATCTGAAAAAGATACCTGTCAGCATATTGGGAATTCCTTGTATTGATTAGAAAACCCCTTCTTAAAGAAAATATCTAAATTTAAATTCCCACCTTTTTCACAAATTCAGCTAAATTTGAAATGGGCACTTATTCAAGGTATAGACTCTGTGAACCTGTTAATTAACAGATAATCTGTAGTGGTTGTCTCAGTCTAGATGGTTGCAGCTGTTCCATTTGTATGGACAATTAGGTATTTCTTTCATCAGGGATTTCAATCTCTTTTATTCCAGGTGATTATTTGAAGAAACTCTCTTTCTTTCTCAGTAAACTTGCATAATCCAGTTAGATAATAGTTTTTGTATCTTCTTTTTAAGCTTTATTTAAAATGAGGAAAGTTTTTTTCTCATTCAAAAATTTAGTATTAATGATATTATTTTTGCACAATTTTTTGTGTCTGTTCTTCTGAGTTTGTTGTGAAGAACTCTAATAATTTTAAAAATATGTAGTTAAATGTCTGACAGAAAAGCATTAATTCATATGATCTGAGTAGTATTAAAACAGAAGAATTAAACACTTCATATATTTCAAACATTTAGATAACCTTAGTAAGAAAATACTCTTTGTTACATGGAAACCTTTTTTGTAGCGCAGTAAAAAAACACAATTACATTGTAAAAAAAATCTTCTTGCCCAACTTAAATATAATTCCTTAAAACAGAATCATTTAAAAATATGGTCCTATTGGGGATTATATTAACGAAGGAAAATGACCATGACAAACCATAGTAAGAGAGAGATGAAGATAAAGTAATAAAATTAAATATTTACATTTATAAATTAATTCTGTTGCATGGTATTATGATCTATTGATTATGGTTCTTTCCTGTATGAAAGAACCATAACCAATAGGTATTGGTATGGTATGATTCACATTACTGAAATGCTAGTTTTATACTATTATATATTTATATTAATGCATTTTTCCTTCATTCAAAAATCCAAGTACACTTTAAATACCCTGGTTTCCCATAGCAAGGGCAAGGCAAGATTCAGAAGTTGCGTGGAGTACCAGGCCTTATAATGAAAAAAAAGATCTGGGTTAGTAGACTTGTTCTTATTTCCCATACAGCCTTACTGGTATGTTTTGTGAATAGGGGGAGGCCTGGTGGTGATTTCCAGTAAAGTTCCTGGCATATTAAGGAGAACCAAAAGAACTCTTTGTCACTCTTTGTCAGTATAATAGCATTTGGCTGTATTGGGAAATGAAATGTTAAAATTGAGAAAATTAAATAATCACTAAAGCCCATGTGGAAAGCTCACTATTGAGGCTATAATTTGGTAAGATTAGGGAAAAAAAGGACTCCATATCTATTCACTCACCCTCACCCCTATCCCAAGTATTTAAAAGATCAGGAGAGATCCAGGACACCATAGGATTTCATTTTAGAAACAATGATATTCTAAAAATAATCTCTTCAGGGTCCATAACTGCAGCATGTCTGTCATAGAAAATCTAGAGGATTCTAGGTCACTTCTCTGCTGTGAACTGTTGAACAAAAGCTTTGAATTAAAAATGCTATTCGTCAGCATTTCTGCTGCCTGCAACGTAATAAGAGCAGCAAAATTTATAAAATACTTTTTAAATTGTGAAGGAGAAACCATTCAAGCCCTTTCAAGTTTCAGGTGTCAGGAGTTCCAGGCCTTCAGCTCCAGGGAAGAAACTTGTACTTTTAATTCTATAATCTATTTATCTACTGTGGATAGCAGATGATCTGTGATATCTGGGAGCATTTGTTCAAGAGGACAAACACCAAAAGAAGTGTCATGTAAAAAAGACAGGAGGATGACCTAGGAGTCAAAATCTTCATTTCACCAACTTCTTTTTTAATTACCATTTTTTCTCCAGCTTGCATTTGACATATGTACAAAAATGAAAAAAAAAATCCTAGCATGTAAAGTTAATGACAACAGTCACACCTCTTACCAGTTTGTTCTTGCCCAACTTCTATTTCTGTGAAAAGCAGGTTTTGAGCTGTATCTGCCCTTCCTGTCATTAACACTGGCAGAGTCTGCTTTACATCCCATGGGGGACTTGGAGTAGTAAATGAGATGCATCAATGAAAGCTTCCTAATATCGTAGCAAGGTAGAAATGTAAATATAGCTGTGTACAAAGCAATCTCCTTTTCTGGTTAAGTGGTTTATTTTGGATATGCATAGCTGGGAGAGCCTCTTTTTGAAGTGACTAGGAATTCTTATGATAGTCAGTGACAAAGATGGACACTTTGATAGGACAGTATTAGTACAACCTTAGGCAAGATGGGGAAGTGGTATTTGATAGTTCAGTAGACAAATATGTCAGATAAAGCTGAAACATGACATGCTGCTTATATTCTGTTTGCCCTGATTCTCGATTGCAGGATTTTTTGTTATGTCTAGACACCATTAAAATTCAGACTGTGGGTTCCAGCATAGTTTCCCACAAAGACCACCTGAAGGCAAAGATAAAATCTAGCATTTAATTTGGAATAAATGACTGCAGTTAAGATGACCAAATTATACTTTTTTTTTTGGACAGAAAATTATGTCAGCACATTCAGCAGTCAGCATGATGAAAAAACCTTTTGCTTCTATAATTCAAAACTTCAGTGCTTTCACAGAATGCCAAAAGCAAGAAAATATCCCCTAATAAAAACTTGCAGTTTAACAGTACTCCAAAGGGCCACAGAACTTCTTGCCCTTGGTTTATTTGTACAGTTCCCTATTACATCAATGTGAATTGTATGGGTGAATTAAAGGCTTGGTTATAGCCTAATTATCCTGACATTTGCACAGTGATGACTTTTGATGCACAGAAACCACACCAATAGAGTGTGTATGTTAAATGTATGTTAAAAATAATAAGTACATATATAAAGTAGAAACAGGTATTTTACATGTAATTCAGCTCTTTACAGGAAAGGGGATGAAAAACAAGCTAAATCACATTTCTTGCTTCTTCCTGAATTCAGCTTCAATTTTTTTGTTCTTTATATATAACAGAAACAGAGAATATGCAAGGCAAATATTGCATTTTGTATGTTTCCACAGAAGTTGTCATTATTACTTTTATTATTATATTCATAATTTTGTTGGTGTTTATTCGTAGTTAATCAATGATTTTTACTTTTGTATATGTTAAAAATTCATTGCTTGTGCACTGAAATCAAAAGGGTTTTTCCAGCTTTATTAAAAGGCAGTTATGTCAAAGACCTGTATTTATTTTGGCCTCTGAAGTCCCTATTCATGTCATGATTCTGCATGTCTTGTGGTGTTTATATATCCATTAAATATATCCTTTATAGACATCCAGCTCTGACCTCTCTGTCAAAAATTATGAAGTTCAAAATTAATTTTTATGCATGGCAAATGCAGTCAACTTCCAACAGGTGTATCTGGTGAAGACAGAGACTGTTTATCTCTTTCTACAGGACACAGTACAGCTGCTTTTAATTTATTGTAGATTAAACAGAAAATCCTATCTGCACTAGCTGTGGTAGTTAGTAGTAGTAGAAGTTGTAGTATATCTGTACTAGTTATTCTCACAGATGGAATCATTTTGAGTGGAAGGTATCTAATCTATTCTGCTATGTGTGTAGCTAGAGGAGTTTCTTTGACTTTACCTGTAAGCAATGTAAAACCTGCAATATATGCAGAAAAACTTAATGTGTAACTAAAAGTTTTACATGTGGGAATAAAGAACAAAATAACATGGACAAGACTTACTTTTTGTATTCTCATTTAGGTAAATTATATTAAGGACTGTTATTACAGAATTGCTTACAGGCTGGGTTAGTCTTTGTTATTCACAGTAGTTAACAATATTGATATCTGAAGGTGAGCTAATCAATCACTGTTCTTTTTCTATAAGTGACAGGAAATAAAGCATGAGCCACCCAACTTGGTATAACACTAATGCCATTCATTAAGCTGACTAGCTGTTCTTTAAAGATGCTGCTTACAACTAATTATAAATGGAATGCAGATGAACAGTTCATAAGTAACTACACTATATATATCTGCATCTATTATACTCATCTGTTGTCCTGGAAAATCTATTTTTTGCATCTCCTTTTTTTTTTTTTAGCTTTACTTTATTTTGCTTTCACACAAAAGCAACATTTAGGCACTCCTATCACAAAACAATAATGACTGATGCATAGGACTATGGAGTAGGAGAAGCTTTTTCACCTGTTGTGCTGTGTCTGTCTGTTGAGCAGACTACCAGCTTTATTAATCATGACTTGGAAACAAACTTGAATTAAAGAGGACTCTTGTTGCATAGTCACCTTTGACTATGCTGAAAGAATTGTATTTGCCAGCCTTTCTAAAGGGTTCTTCAGGGTAAGCCATGTTCCTCAAGTGGCTTGTCATCTCTGTAACTCAGGTCATGCTGGCACAGTCAAGGTCCAGAAGTGTAAAAAAAATTTTCACAGTGAAAGAAATAAAAACTCTGAGCAGGGATGTCACCTAAAAGTTCTTTAACATTTAAACTAGAGTAGATCTATTTGGGTTACCATAACCATAGATAATAATTATAAATGGTTTAAGCTTCTTCTGCAAATAAAATGCATGTGTTAGTGTTCACTGCACTCTGGGTTTTTTCCAAACCTGATGCATTCTTTAGTGTTTCTCCTCTCTCTGATACTTTGTGATACTTGAAAGGATGTGGTACTTGGAGTTAAAAAAATAACAATTTGTTTATTTTAAATAAGTTGGTTTTGGTCATGGGTAATCTTATTGTGTAACAGCTGTGTTGTTTTTCTTTCTTGGTGTGATAAAACTGGTTCTGGAAGCATTCTGGATAGTTTTAGGCTTTTAAAGTTGTGAATTTATATGTCAGTGGGTATAAGATTAAAAGAAATTTTAGTTTTATAGTTTTGATTGGTACAAATCTTTCTTGGTAATGTCTTTTTGTAATTTTTTTTTTTAATAGAGGACCTGGATATAAATGTTGATGTAATTTAGAAAATTAAAATTCAGCAAAGCATCTGGAATTTATAAGTTGAATAAATAACTGGGAAAGAGTAATGTTTTAATTCAAAAAAAAACCAAGCAAACAAACACCCAATCAAAAACCCAAACAAAAACAAAGAAAAAAACAAACAAAAAACCCAAAAAACCCCCCAAAACAAATACCAACTCAGAAAATGTTATGTTTACTTAATCTGAGGAAAAAAATGCCCAACTCCATACTTTTTTTCTATTTCAATTGTCTGGAAAGTTGTGTGAAAACAAAAATGGTCTGATTAGATTCTAATGAAACAGATAAATACCATGTGACCTAATTTAAGGCATCTATGGTGTACATATTACCTAGACACCATGTGCTTCTTTTTAAGTTGGAGGAAAAAGAGGTGTGCTTCAAGAATGCAATTTATCCAGTCTCTGTACTCATCTACATTAGGAAGGCAAAGTCCTCCCCCAGCATCTTTCACCAGCCCTAGCAGCAGTCTTGCCGCCACACAGATTTTATTTCCCATCCAAATGGTGTCAGCACAAATAAATACAAGTATGTCTTCCTTCCATTTGGAGTGCTTGCCCCCCAAAATTTCCATTATTCTTGAAATTTAATTTCAAATTTTTTGCTATAGGGGCCTTCCTTCTGCTTAACGCTGCTATTAACAGTGATTCCCAGAGCCTCCTACATAGAGCTCTTGCTCAAGGAATGCATTTCCTTCATCCACATCACATCTGCCACTTGTGACTGCATCAAAGTTAAAGATTAAACAATGATCCCAGCTTGAGCTTTGTAAGAATAGTTCAATGGTTTTAATTAACAAGGAACCTGATTAGAGCAGATGGAAAGACATTTATGCAGCACTGGCAGAATAACTGCAGTTGTATACACAGTGGTAAGCCAAATTTCTATAGGATCGGTCTAGATTAACCCTAGTAGGTGATCATCTCTGCTTTTTAATTGTAACAATATTTATTCCCTAGCATTTTTTCCATTTCTATAAGCTAGTGCCCTGATACAATTCAAAGGCTTGATATAAGAGATTTCATGTATAGATGAGGCTGTCATGGTTTGGGAAAATACCAGAACATAAGGATTTTCACCATGGCTTTCCACTGGCTCTCAGGGGTAGAGAATGGTTGCTGACCTATTTCTTTACTAAACATTTATGTAGCCTCAACCTCCCACTCGACAAACATAAAAATAATTTAATTTTCATGGTTTTACCAGCTACCAAATTCTGTATATTCCCACGGTAAATACCTATATCTGGGAACTATCTTTCCTTGGTATTCACTTTTTCAGTGTATAAGACATGGAAATAAGACATGGAATGCAGCTTTTTAGATTTTTGCCTTGGAAGATGGGTGTCTAAAATCTATATAAAGCAACAGAGAATTTGGCAACTTTTTTACAATTAGATCATCATTGGATTTATTCTCAAAACCTTTACAAAAATAATTAGTTAAGGATTTCAAAATTATGGCAAGAAAAAGGGATAGTCACATTTATCATGGCTTGGTAGCATTGGAAAAAACAGTCATTCCAAAGCACATACTCTTGGAGATGAAATAAAGTATCATTTATCTTAAGATGAAGGGCTTTTATGAATTACTTTAATGATTTAGGAACAGTCCTTAAGCAGCTAGGAAAGCTGCATCTTTATGCCGGAAAATGGGAGCAGGTACATGTCCAGCTAAAAAACAGAGTCATGTTAAAAAAGAAAAAAAAAATTGTAGGTCTATGGTAGTTTGGCTTCCTGATTGATGGTTTAAGTTAATTAATATGCTTCTAGGTCATTAGGAAACTTTGCTTTGTCTGTAAAGTTTCACATGTTATACATCAAACATGAGAGAAGAAACAATTCCTGGTATAGTATCACAAATCAATTGAATGCTGCTTAACAATTTTTATTTCATGCAAATCCCCACTACTAGTAAATGAATTATGTTAAGATAACCATCATTGTTTAATAAATAAGGGCTTTAAAGTCAAAATTTGTGTTGTTATTTATAAAGCTACCAGATGGTATCTTAAAATATATCTAAATCTGTTGATCTGAGGTTTAGAAACCCCAGATCCAAGTTTTAGGATGTTCGTGACATGTCACTTCTAACCTTAGACTCTGATTTCTCAAGTTATTCAAGAGATGACTGTTCTGGCAGACATATAAAAAGAAATGAACTAAAAACCATAAAGAGGTAAATGAATGGGATGAGGGCAAATTATATGCTAACTGCAGAGAAATATCTGAATATTATATTAAGCTACTAGTTTCTTTTAGTCTATAAAATATATCAAGCTAAATATGGTTTAATTTGAAATTGATATAAATGCAAAATACTTGACAAGTTAGTGATGCTGTTGATATTAATTTAACTTATGCCTTGGGCAATTGCCCCAGATTGAAATCAATACATCTGCATAATTTCAAATTTATGGCCGCATTGATGAGATCTTTGTTTTGCTGTTCAACATTATGAATAATATGAATATTATGAAGCATATAGAAATCAACATCTTAAAATATATATTGCAAATCTCTGGCATTGCAGAAACTGAAAAAAGAAAGAAAAAGGAAGTTTGTACGTCAGGACACCATTGCTGCACTACCAAAGATATATTTCATCATGAAAGCATCACAAAATACCAAAAAATATAAGCAACTTTTAATAAATATAAGCAAATATAAGCAACTTCCTGTGCTTCTTGTGGTAAAGAGTATATTGTCATTCCTTTCACTCCTACATTCACAGAAACTAGACCCTGACTGTCACTTTCCTGCCCGTGAGAGTACTTTACCAACTTTCTGTGTAGTAGAATTAATTGATAGTTTAAAACAAGGCCCAATGCTAATTAAAATCAAAGACAAAATACAGGAAGACAGACATAAAGGTTATAGTGATAAAGAAATTTTCAGTTCTGCTGCTGCTGTAACAGATCCTCTTCTGTTTTGATTCTATTTTACATCCTATTTACCATGCCTAGGATATGGAAGTATGTGCATTTTTAAATAGAAATAGTCCCTACATAAAAAAACCAAAAAAACCAACAATTTTATGCCCTCAAAATCTCTTGCTGTCACCTGTAGAAGCTTCATGTCTGTGCAGCAGGACGGGTAGCAAGTTGCAATGAACAGCATGGCCTGATGATAATGAGAGAGCTACAGAAAGCCTTTGTATTTCTCAATTTATATGTAAAATCTCTATATTCTCTAGATTGCTGCTCAAAGACCCATTTGCAATAGTTCTCCTCAGCTGTAATTTTTCCTTAGAGATAGCACTAAATTATGGGTTAAATTAGTGTTATAATCAGAAAAATAGTAGCAGAATACAAATTCCAAGGAAACCTTTAAAAATGTCATGATACCTTCATGCCAATACCAATATTAAATCCTTTATCCCAGCCAATTACAGTATGAGTAATTAATTCTGCTGAACTATTTTGAAATGAAAGATGTTTTCTAATCCAAGACACAATGACCTGATTATGTTCTTCATTTTAAATACTATGTTTTATCTGGGATCTCAAGATATTACCCTGAGTAAAGACATTTTTTGGAAACAGACAAGAGAGGAAAAAACTACATTTAACAGCTTCATAAAAAATCATTTAGGTAATTACCTAATCCAAAAGAGTACCAACAGCATAACCATATGCTATAATGTGTTTTCAAAAGAGAAATTGTATTACATTTCCAGAATGACAAGGCAGTAGGTTTTTTACCAGGAAAGACTGCTGAAAGCAAGACTGTTGGAAGTGAAAACACAAATAGACCAAACCCCAAGTAAACTCTGAATGGAGGAAAAAGTAACTCTGAATTCTAGGAAAATGTACTATTAATACAAATACCAAAACACCTTTAGCAAACTAAAAGCTAATTAATTTCACCAGGTAAACACTATTCAAATTAAAACCATCTCAAAACAGTGTGACTTCAATCAAAATAGTAATCTCTTTAAGAAATGGTCAAGGACAGATAAGAAGTATTTAATGCAATGAAAAAAGTTTGAGGTAATAATATATCAATGCCTGAAACATATAATGATAAAGTTCTTTAACAATACAGCTCTTATCTGAATATGTTTCATTCATATGATATATTTAAATGATTAAGTGAATCTACTTGCCATGATGTGCCATGTTTACAACACAGCAAAACTTCATGGAATGCTCTCTCAGAACTGACTTTAACAGTGATTCTTCTTTAAATTGTGTCCAGGTTATTTATAGTTTCTATATGTAACATTTAGCTTGAGAAACAACTTTCCTTTGAACTATTGCAGAGTGGATTACTTATCATTATGTAGATGTATTTAATAAAGGGGTGTCATATTTTATGTTGTTTATAATGTTAAACTTTATGTTTAAAGTGAATTTTTCCTATTTTCCAAATTTTAATTTCTGGGAGGAAGTTTTTTCTTCCTGTCTGAAAAACTTGAAATGCTTTGTAAGTTTCTGCATTCAAGAAGATCTTGAAACTTTAACAAGGTTAATTTTGTGTGTCTTTTTACCTAGTCTAAATATGGCCATCACACAGAAAAACTGTAGAGGCCAAGTTCAGAGGGACTGTCTGGGCAACCTCTCAGAGACTGTGGTTATGGAAAGGCCAGTTACCAGAAAGGACTATGTCTTTTTAAACCTTATGAATGACATTTCTGCACTTTAATGATAGAGGCTTCTCACTGCTTCCTCAAGATCAGTTAGACCAAACACTGAGAGTGAGATGAGGGCCCTTCCTCTCCTCTGATCCCAAGGATTCTTCTGCTGACACCAAGCATGCAAGAGAAACTGCAAGGCCTATGCCTGTTCTAAATGTTAGGAGGTACTTTTGGATTGAAGGAGGATGCAGCTGAAGAAATTCCTTGCTCTCACAAAAACTGGAAGATGATCAGCATAATAAGAAGGAATGAAATAATAAGCTTCTTTTGACAGATTTTTTTAAAGTACATTTTTTTTCCAGCAATCGCAACCTCTTTGTGCTTCGCAAATCTTAAAATAATTTCACCTTTCATATATTTTTTTCTTTGAAAATGATGAAATTCATACCTAATGTCTAACATTTATAACTGAATACAAATTTCAGTTTTCTTCCAGCAATTTTGGTTTCCAGCTATAAAATCACTGGATTTTATTGCAGAGTTTTAAAAGCATGTGGGTAATGTCTGTTATCTACTTATAGTATGATTAGCACTACAGATCTTAACTAATCATTAAATAAACAGCATCATTCTTGAGCAACCAAAATATGAAAGGTCTTTTAGAAAAAAATCCACTATGTGAGCCTTCTAGATACTCTGGTAATTGTGCCACCATCTTCTACTATATATCTTGAAAACTATTGACTCAGATGATTTAAAATCCTCTAAAATGACCTGAGGCCAGTGTGGTTTTGACACAGAAAACAGATAATCAAAAAGAATAATATCAGAAAGAGCTGATATGAACATACAGATTTATGGATTTACTTCGTAAATTAGTGGGGGTTTTATTGTTCTTCTTACAGACGTTATCTTTTCAAAAGAAAATTCTACATGGTTCATATTCCAAAGGAAAGCTTGTGTTGTGAAGCATGTCTTATATATTCCATGTACTAGATACGTAGTTCTTAAGGGTGGGGAGATATTTAAATGAAAACACTATTTCTTAAACTGGAAGCAATCAGGATGCCCTGAAATAAAGAATTTTACTGTGTATAAATTTGAAAAAGATATTAATTGCATTGTTAAGTGAAGATTAGTAATTATCAATAGGTCATTCAAATAGATCTGGTATTAGTTAAGACTAAAACATACAGAATGGATCCATTTTAGATCAGAAATATATGGTATTTAGCAAAGAATTTCACCAGGAAGTGAGGTGATGTATTTAGATTTCTTGAGTTCAATACATGGATTGATATGCATTTGAGATTGCCTTGATATCTGTTTCTAAACCCTTGTAAAAAAAAAAAAAATTACCCTCTATTCCAATGCTGTGGTGAAAAAGGACACTTCAGTGTTGTGTGATGCTCTGACATGTACAAATTGAAAATAGTTGTAGCTATAAACAATATCTGGCATTTCTGGACACTGCTGATCCTTGGAACTTAAGTTTTGGCTATGAGCCAAAGGACTACAATGCTGAAAACAGCACTGATTTTGGAAGAGCAAACAAGAAAATTTGATGTTGCAGTCAAACTCTTGAGGTGTTCTGGGGATTGTTTTCCTTTTATACCACCAGGAGCAGACTGATCTCAGTAAAGATTGAAGTAGAAAGCAGTGCAGAGAGATGAATGTACTTTTCCAAGGAAAGATATTATACTAGTTTGGCTTTGCATAACCAAAAGAACACTTGACCCATCTATTTTCAGAAAAAAAGATATGTCTGAGACATTTTCTATTATCTCTACAATTTAAATAAATTTCTAAATACAAGTCCAGTATACACATACATAGAAATAGAATATAATAAAAACGTTTTATTTCTTTATTCAGCCATAATAATTTTCATCATCAAGCACAGTAAGTCCTTATTCAACTGGAGCTTGATATCTAATCACATATTTAAGATTTTGTTCAAGCACAGCTAAATAACTTAACAGTTTTAATACCTAAATAGTCCCATAAATTGTGATTTTGTTGAAAAATTACTTATATCAGCAATATAGAAATGCAATGAAATAGCTGCTAAGGAAAGTTTGTAATTCCTGATTTTATTAAATAACTTTGCTTCCAAATATATTTATTTCACAAAAGCAAATGAAAAATTTTAAACAAATAAGAATTTTTATTCTTTACTTTCAATTTAATTTTTGATGTTACTGAACTAATGTACCAAAGTTACCAGTGAAGCTTTCACAACTTTATTAAAAAAATGCTCCTTAAAACTGTGAATGAGGGGGGATCACAGTATAAATTTGACATGCTAATCTAAAATTTATCTTCAGTTTGTAGAGCTTATTAATTTTGGTATTGTTACTTTTTAAAACAGCACTGTTGACTACAACAGTAGTCAACTCTGCCATAACTGTAGATTTTATACTTAAATCCTCTTGTAAATATAACATCGGAAAGCAGAAATATGCAGACTCATTGCAGTTGAGAGGAAATGTTTTTGCTTATGTCTCAGCATATTCCCAGTATCTTTTTGCAAAAGTTGCTAATGTAAGATAAGGCAGAGCATTACATTAAAGAAGTGAGAGATTTAAAATGGAATAAACTACTGGAAAAAATAAAAGAAAGAGAGTCACAAAAGTATAATCAAAAGTCTCAGCTTATATATACATACAGATCTATTATAATAGGAGTTATTAACTAAATTTTCTTAATATAAACTATATGTAGAGGGAAGAAGATATAATGAAGCCATGTTTGATTTTCCTTGAAATAAGGTAGATACTCCAGAAACCACATCAACACTGTGGCCCTGTCTATGTAGTGTCATTTGTCTTTTAGTAAATATTTGATTAACTGATAAAGAATAAATATTTTTCAGGATTTCCAGATGCTATCCTGAAATAGCAAACTTATTACAGCAAAACTTATTACAGCAGAATGTTGGACTGATTATTCAGGGTGCTGAGACACAAATAAGAAATCTGGACATCTGTAAACTTCCTTGCACCTGACTGAATACATATATATTTTTAAAATTCTTTTTAATTTTCCTTATAGTTTACATTAGGCCAATACATCAATTCAGGTAACATCTGATGACCAAGTCAATGTTAATTGCAAAAGTGCTTCAATTGTTACAAATGTATCTAATGAAAGGTTTTTGGTTGTTTTTTTGTTTGTTTTTTTTTTTGTTTTGTTTTTTTTTTTTTTTTCCTGAATGAAAACACATGTTTCTAAACTTGTTGAGAAAAAATTTAAAAATGGGTTTTTCTCCTAATTTTTCCCATCCACCTTTATTTTGCAGGGGAAAAAGGAGGAAAACCCTGAAATGTTCATCAGTTTGGTAGTGTGTGTCCTACAAAAATAGAAAATTAACCTGAAAATAGGGGGTATTTTTCTGTCAATTGACTCTGGCAATTTTTTGCTCTTTACACATTAATGTAGAACTCTGTATCATGTGATTGAGCATGTCAGATATAGACCAGAGGATAGATTTCTGCGTATTCCCTACCATTTCACACTGTGTTAACAGCCTACTTGTATAACATATATTTCTTTGACGCTGTTTAGCTCTTCTAACACACCAATCTGTCACTCTTAAAGAAGTTTTGCAAAGATCTCTGTAAGATATATGATCTTTCAGTGAGTTAGCACCACAACGAACACTTCATAAGCTCTGTCAAACAGTGATTTGTGCGGTACTGCAGCAGGCTTTTCCTAGAACATTTTTCTTTTACTCAATAAAATCAGAGAGTATTGAAAGTATTTAAAAGTAGCAGCTGACAGGGCATTGTTCAAGCCATTTTTCAATACAGAAATATCAGTAAGTTCAGAGACATGACTGTCACAGCTGTTTCAGTATTAACCTGTCATGTAGAGATAGCCAGAGAAATGGTGGCGTACACAGATGTTCAGTGAGAAGTTAATGCAAATCTTGAGTTATTTTAATGATAATCCTTTCTTTCCTCTCAAGTTATGTCCACTTCTACTCAATCCAATAAGAAATTAGTTAAGAGAGAATGACCCACAGAAGGTAACATGAAGGGATAGGAATAAAAGCAGTTCCAATTCTGGTTGCCAATATGAAGGCTCCCTATGTTAATTCTAGCTTATATTATTTACAAAAGGAAACTTTGAAGAAAGAAAGTTTACATGTTTACATCACATTAATTACTTGGCTGTTGCTCTCCATGATTACATCTATAAAATAAGATTAAATGCCTTTTATTACTTGTGCCTCAAACCAGTTATTTCAAAGAAGGAAAAGCAAAGCAAGTTGTTTGATCTGTGATCCTACAAGACTCAGACTAGAAAATGCAGATAGCACTTTTGATATTAAAATGCCTGGGGGAAAAAAATGATATCCATAATAATCCATAGCCCAGAATCAATAGTGTCCTGAATCCTTCATAGTGATATTTTATTTACTTTTTTACTATTAAAAAGAGAAAAAAGTCTGGATTAACCACTTTTCCTTGAGATCCACAAAGTATAGCTTATATAAATCAGTGCCCACAATGCCAGGTGATACTTGCTTATGGAAAAATGTTGGTACATCAATCAGCTTGAAAGTTCTTTCTTTCTTCAGACATTTGAAATCATTCCTGCATAACAAAATCATGTTTCATCAAACAATACACCACTTTCACTCTCCCATGCTCCAGAATCCTGAAAATGTTTTTCCAAATGTTCCAGGGAACCTGGGAACTTGCCTCCAGCATAAGGCAAAGCACACAAATTTTGAGACTCGAGAGATGTTCTCTAAGAACTGTTCTCTAAGCCCATGCAACGAAGGTGATAATGGGATGCTGAACACCAACATGAGGAATAAATTCTTTACTGTGAGGGTGGTGAGACACTGGAGCAGGTTACCAAGAGAAGTTATGGATGACCCAGCCTTGGCAGAGCTCACGGCCAGGTTGGATGGGCTTTTGAGCAACCTGGTCTACCAGAAGGTGTCCCTCCCCTTGTTAGCGGTGTTGGAAGTTGATGATCTTTAAGGTCCAGACTAATCAGTTTCTGATTCTGTGATACTAATGTTAACTCTTGCAACAGGAAAATTATAGCATAATGCTGAAAAAAAAATAACAATTAGACTTGATTGCTTCTCAAGTGAAGGACATCTGGATATTATTAATATAAGTGAAAAGGAAATTTGGAATAGGTAGGAAAAGCAGATTTAAATTTTTCATGTTTGCAGTATAATGTGCCTTTTCTGCCATGGGGAAAGATGACTTTTGGAAGGTACAGTATTGTGGGTGCACATCTCAGCACTGATTCATAAAACAAAATTTGTATGGAATATAAGTTATTCAAAGGTTTCATGGTTGGTCCTGATGAGTGGTCTGTGGCAGATGTTTATTCACATTGCTATCCATTAATTTGATCGCACCATTTGTATTGGTTAAATAATCATCATGTAAGTAATTTAGACAAGATCAGTAATGTTCTATTATTTCAATTTATGAAAAGGAGTCAATAAGGTGTAATGCATTTTAGTCCTGTAAAATTATCAGGGCAAGTACCATTAAAAGCATAATAATGCAAATATCCTTGATCTAGTATTTTTAAATGTTCTCTCATCTGGACATGTTTAATGAAAAATTCATATTACACCTGAGATGAGCATTAACCAGAAAGACCTTGTCTAGTAAACAGGACTTCATTAGGCAGCCTTCTGCTTTAGAATTTGAATGTATGATTGTGTTAGAAAAATTACTCTGACAATAGCACTTTATTATGCAAGATTTTGGATGTATTTCTGAGTTGTATCATAAGCATTTAAAAAAATGATCAAAATAAAGGAGCTTTACTATTATTAGTTGTACACCTTTAACCATGAATTTTCTCTTGATGAATGTATCAACACTGTTTTCAGCTATATTCTGAATGCACGATCTTTGATGCAGTCTGCTGTAAGTAAATGAGATTAAACCTCCATCCTAATCTAGAGTGGAGATTTTATATCAGTATTTTGATAAAAAAATAATTTGATAAACAGTAAGACGCTGTATTTTAGAATGAAAAAAATTAGCTCACAATTTCTCTACCACAAATTTACATTCTTCCGAGTACAAATAAATAATAATAACAGATATATAATGCAATAAAACATGTTCAACTGAATAAAATGTATAACAGCCATATAAATCCTGAAAGATATACTGGTGCACCATGAAGCATTCACAAAAATACTTTAAATGGAAGCTTGGAGTAAAGGTTTTAAATTTCAATTGATGTTCTGAGACCTTGAGACATAAAAGGATAAATAGTTTATGTCTTCTAAAAAAAAGACTTGTTGTAAAAAAAAGAACATTCAGAAAATTTATTTAGTATTGGCTTAACAAAGGCATTGCCCAACTACTATGTACTGAGCAAAATTCTGAACCCACCAGCTGAGATGCATTATGGAATTTAAAAAAGACCACTGAAGAGTTGGGTAATGTCCTTCTGACATAGCAGAAAGTTGATTATGACCCTTTGCCATCAAATACAATAAGGGCATTAATTCTATCAAGAAATTGTGTATTGTAAAAACAACTCTGATACAGATTTTGGAGAGAACAATGATTTAATCTTCTAAAGGAAAACTCTAAACCATAGGACTTTCTAAATGAAAATAAAATTACAGAACTAAGGCCATCTTTCTTTTCTCAAATTTTATTCTTCTTCTAAACCAGAAGCATTTAGAACATAAACACAGGAATGTAGGTCTAAATTTGTTAACATGTTTCCTGTAACCAATGTTGTCACAGGTTTTTCATACCAAAAGTAATGGCGGAAGCCAGACTGAAATTTCACTTTAAGAGACAATATGGCCTTTGAGTAAAAGAAGCAGGTAGTCAATGAATTGATCCAATTGCCCCAAACACTGGAACTTCTAATAGGGCACTACAGTGTCTCCTAATAGTAATTCTACACAAAAACAACTGATACCTACAAAGCATATGGAATTGGTATGAGAAATTGAAATATTCTTACCTCTGATATATATACAAAAGGAAATGCTTGTTACTCTGCCAGATCATACAATAGCTCTGAATGTTTCAGATGCCATCTAGTGCCCAGTTCTCATGTGTCAAAGTTCCTTTCAGGAGAAAACTGGTTTTCTTTGTGCCCTTTTATGTCACTGTCCAACAACATGTCTATGACATCCCATATCCACACCTTATGCTTTAACTTCCACTTTTAAACTGAGTGATTCACAGTAGTAGAAATAACTTTCTCTTTTTTTTCTTTTCATTTCTTTCTTTTTTTAAAACAAGCTGAAAAGTTCAACATACCATGAGTTCTGCCTTCATGTTAGGACACAATTTGTGAAGAAAGACTGTATCACAGAAGCATTGGCTAATAAGTCAGACATGAAGCATGATTGATTAGCCATGTGGTTGTACCCTCAGACTACACACTGGTCAGTTCAGATGAGCATGGCAAACAGAAATGTTGAAGAGAAGTTACATTCTTTTTAAGGTTAGCCAGTCTCTAATTTACAATAATTTAAAATATAAATCTTTCAGATTATCCTTTGTAACCGCTGAAGAGTCAATGCATTAAATATAAATGTCAATCAGTGCTCACTGAAACTTCCATTTCTTCTTTTTTTTTTTTTTTTCTTTAGCGGTCCCAGTACTTTTACATTAAATGTGCTATTTTATCCTGTTCTCTAATTTCAGAAATTCTATAATGTTGAATATAAAAACTATGCATCTTCCTAGTATTTTTGTTACACCTGGGACTAAAAAAAGGAACCCTAATTTCAGTAGGAAACTAGATATGCTAGTACATCAAATATATAAAATTCATAACCTTTGACATATGTATCTACTATTGTTTGTAAAATTTATGTAGAAATGCTGCCTATATAATACCACACAACTTGTATGTGCTATGATGTCCTCCTTCAGTGACTAAACTGTTTTTTTCTAAATTTGTTAGCTTTTTACATATTTGATTACTCTAAATTCTCCAGGTAAGTACAGCTAGTGGGTAACAATGCAACATTTATATTACCTAACACAAGGTAATATCAGATGAGGTGTTGAAGCTAAGGTGGAATGGAAAGAGGTAATACAATGAGATAGTTGTTGCCATAATATTTCAGAAATTAAAAATTAAATTATTTTATATAACTGTAAAAGAACTAGTAAGAAATATATATTGCAGAAGGATTATCAATAAAGTATAAATTTTAGGAGTATTTTAATTTAGGTTGTCCTGGGCTCTGAAATAATCTTTTCTGGTAATTTCAACAGCCTCTTCCCAACTGCCTCCAGAATACAGCCATATTACAAAAAGTACTCAGAAAACACTGCAGTCTAAATAGAACAATCCCATTTTGACACCTACATAGGCATATCTACACAGCCTTTGCATGGTAGGCAGTGTTCATCTGTCTGGACTTCATCCACCTGAGAAGCAGAGCAGCCATCACATGTGGCAGACACAGTACTTCAGGACTCAGGTTATACTGATTTGGTTGAATAGTTTTATACCAGAGTGGATGCAGCAATCTCTGTGCTACTTGCACTGATAGTCTACATCCAGGCCAAAACTTCATGTTGTTTCCAATGGTCTTCCTCAGTCCATGCACTATGTGCATCTACCTTCCAGCCATACCCAGGATTAAATTGGTGCCCTCAGCAGCTGTGCAGGAATTTGCTGCAGCTAGAGCTCCATTCAAGTGGACTTTGGTAGAGGCAAGTAAGCGTGGCTGGTGCTGTGTACTGCAGAGCTTTGCTATCTGGTATTTTCCTGCTTGTCATTCCCTTCAGGCAGCATTTCAGAACATGTCTGATGGGGAAGCATCAGATGTAACTATCTACTGAAGCATGCAGTCATCTTTCTGTTTGTTTCACTTGGTCCCAGGTTATGCTGCCCTGTGGTTAAATTAGTGACTGCCATTTTTTTTTCCCCACAGTCCTTCAGCTCTAGTGCTGTTCTGCATCTGCAGCTGATTTAAGCAGATACCTGAACACTGCATTGCATGTAAAGGGAATATATTGCAAACCCTGAACATTTTTTATGCTCACCATATTAATGTGACTACAATATTGTAATTATCCCTTGTTTCCATCACAAATCCTGGAGGTTTTTTTCTGTACTTCTTCTTGCTGTTCCCTTGCTTGTGGAAGAATTATGTTAATGCAATTCTAACTTAATGCTGAAACAATTTTGTCCCTACTAAAATAGCATATGACTTTATGCTATAAATAGAAACATTCTTGTCTTACTGACAAGGAAGACAAATCCAGTGATTGTTTCAATGTACTTATAAACAAAATCAAATTCAGTATAAAAATCTACATTGAAATTTCCCTCATAACATGGTCCTCTGTCATTTTTTTGACATGAAAATAATCTCAAAGGGAAGACAAAGGCAAAACTATGTAATTCATTATAAAAATAGGTAGGAAACTGCAATGTAGTTAGCTGTATTATCTTTAGTGAATGGTAGAGACCCTCAGTGAGTTTACTACTGCAGATATATTAATCAAGAAAGAGCAATTAGAACAGGAAAATAAAAAAAAAAAAAGTTATTTTCCTTTGGGGAAGAAAAAACCCCAAAACCTCACAGTTTCTCTTGCTTGGCTATTTATAGTTAGACACCAAAATATGACAGTCTGTTTTGACTGATCCACAAAAAATGCAGAAATTAAAATAAGAATTTCGGAGAAGTTTAGATTGTTAGACAAACAGTTCCTGTCACTGTTGTAAGCAAAAGTGAATTTCAGAATAGTGACTCTTCATTCTGCACTTGCATCTTAAGGTGACAGATTTGTTGGAATGAAGGGATAATGATTTTTATTGTTGAACTTCTACAAAGGAAAAATCTGGATTGTGGGGGAGGGAATTTTTAAAATTCAATAACTGTTTAAATGTATCTGTTCTGATTTTGATAGATTTTTCACAGCATTCATTTACAATGTGTCTTTACACTCTGAATGTTACATTTTTGTGCAGTTAGATTGACATTACAATATTAAGCTTTTCATTTTTTTCCTTCACTGCTCTTATATTCACTACTCCAAATTTTTCTTGTAGTTTCTCTCACTCTGTAATCTCAAGTGAAACATGCATGTATATGTACATTCAATATGTGTGTAGAAAGACAACAGTATTCCTATACTCATCAGTTAATTCTTCTAGTTCCTACTATATTTGAGTCTAGACCATGCTTACTCATATATTCAGAGCAACGTGAATGAGGACAGAATAGAAAGTAAGCAAAATAGGCAAGATATTATAAGTTAAAAGCTATGTATCTAATTTACTTTTTTTAATTCACAAAACCTTTGGAAAACAATGGTCAACTAAAATACACTATTATAAGACCCAATATAGATGAAATTTTGGACAAGATAATTTCAGGCTACTTCTTATTTTTATGAAGACAGCACCTGTCATAGCATTTGGGATCTTTGGAATGCATAGCTCTCCCTATATCCACACATGTACTACATACAGCACTTCTGAAATCAGCTTTGAATCTTCAATACCAAATTCTTCTTGCTTGTCAGTAAGCCAAAGTACGTATTTCCAAGGGATATCCATGTACAAATCTATTCTAGTGTTTCCAATACACCCCCACATCCTGTCCCAAATGACAGCTGGAGTGGTCCCTAGAATAACAGGTTCATGCTGATGTTTGCATGGCAGAGGAATTACTGTTTGGGATAGTAGACACAAGTGAACAATTTAGGACTGGTATCACTCCCATAGGGGATATCTCAAACTGGGAGTGTAGGGATACCAGGAGCATTTAATTTCAAAAGTACTGCATGAAACAAGTATTAGACTATACTGGGATATTACATACATCTTTAAATAAGTGAGTACTCATGAAGAAGTACGTGTTGACGGTATCTCTCATTTTATTTTGGGAAAAATGGGATCATAATGATTTAAAACAACTGCAACAAAAACAATGAAAATAAATGGATCAACCCTTTAAAAAAAGAAAAATTTATATTCCAACTGTTATAATAAAATAGTGTGTGAAGGACATTAGTATTCATAATTAAGCTTAATAGAATGCAGTGCTGTGACAAATGCCTTTATTACTAGAATATGTGAAAATACTTGTTTTGTATATTTAGACATTGATTATAAATTTCATGTTAAACATTTTTGGGAGGATAATGCTGCCTTTGATTTCATAAATGTCATAACAGAAAATACCACAAACATTCCTGACTGAAAATCTGAATAAAAAGCAAATTAATTTGAAATTTCCATATCTGGTTCTGATTTGTTTCCCTCTGACTGAAGGCTGGCAAAGAGAGTCTAAATTTCTGCTAGCCTTGCTTTTTGAAAAAAAATAATTCAGAAATAAATTATATTTAATGTTATTTAATTTGAATATCTTATTAATTGGTATCTATAAGGGGCTGAATTTCTGCTAATTAAAGTCTTTAAGGGAGGGGGTCCACTTCTGCTAAGCAGAACTCTCCCAGACACATTTTACCCACAGCTTTTTAACAGAATTTACAGTGGCATTAATAAGAATTAATTCAACAGAAACTTATGGAAGAGTGTTGAAGGATATTTTAAGCTTCATGTTTTAATATTATGTAAAAAAAAAAAGGGGACAAATATGTTCATACGTACCTTGTTTACAAAATTAAATCTAGGACAAAGAAAATTCCTACTTTGAGAGAGATTGAAACAACTGGGGCAGCATGCTTTGAAAAGGAGAAGAAAAATAATATACAAAAATGAAAAAAAGTAGGAAGGTGTAAAAAAATCAATTATGCTTATTTTCAGACCACATGAACAAGGAGAAGTTCAACCAAACTGCAAGATGGCAAATTTAAAAGGAAATGCTTTTCCACCCTTCATATCATTAGTGATTATCAAAATGTCACTGAAGTCAAAAATCTGTGCAGAGCTGAATAAAAATTACAATCTAGTTTGGCAATTCCTGTGTTCCTGACAGATGACAATCTTAGGGTAACAATCCATGGCTTTAAATGTCAGGGAGTTGGTAGTGCAGTGTCACATTCAGTTTGAAAATAGATACTACCTAAGAACACAAATGCACTCACTCAGTAAATTACCTCCCTCTTGTCCCCAGAAAAGGTACTTGTAGATGTTCAAAACGAAAATACTCACAGAATAAATTAATGTACTTAAGAGTGTATGATTTTTTTTTTCTACTTTCTTTTCTAGAATCAGGAACAAAATAGCTTGAAGGGTTAGAAGTAGTAACATACTCCCAGGCCACTTTATCATAAAGTTAAAAAGTTAATGAAAAATGCCAATAATTCCTTTTAGATGAGTCATATAGTATTGCAACTGGAAAATTAGTTTTATTTTAGAAGGAGGGTGATTTTTAATTCGTGCTTTAAAATATAATGTAATTTCACAAGAATAAATTGCTTTCTGTGGGTAATTCTTGGTGAGACAGCAGTAAAAGTAAAGGAAGCAATTTTAGGTAGTGACATTGCTATTCTTTATACATTTTCTTTCAAAGGACAGGGAATCTTTCTGTGACCTTTTTACAAAGCCCTAAGTGATACAGGCTTCTGAAAAACTTATTCTGGGAGAAGTTGAAAATGAAAACACTGTGTACAGGTCAAGTTTTCATGTTAATATAATTTGATTCACATGATAACTAAAATCCACAAGATGATATTCTTACCTTCATTTTGACATGCTGTGATGATAAATAACAAACTGAATAGCCTTGATAACTGTTAGAGGATTTAAAAGAAATTCTTTCGGGCAAATATGCAGGAGATGCTGTAGTATTGCATTTTTTGTAGAGCTTGCAAGCAGATTTGAGGGCAGGGGAGTGTTGTTTCAGCACAGCACACTTCAGTAAAAGAGTGATAAGAATACGCATTCTTTAGGTGAGCTTTGAAGTACCTAAGGTGAGATAGGCTACTTCTTACTTCTGTGTTGTGTCATTGTGCAAGGTAATGAAAGTCAAATCCAAACCCACAGTTTATTATGTAAGAGAAAGCAGAAAATAGCAGCAATGGCATTAGCAGCTAATATGCATATTTAACATATTCACATCAGAACACGACTGGTAAATAAAATCTTGCAAATTAACTCATTGTTAGCATATATTTTATATATAGTGTTTATATATGTATGGACATGTACAAAATTTATTTATGATTATAGTGGATTCTGCGCTTTAATAACTGCTACATAGTTTTGTTTCATGGCTGGTTTCACAAATCTAGTAGGATTTTCTAGTTCTTGGTAGTTCTGGGCATTGAAGTTTGAGAATGTAATGAATGTTGGGAGACATACTGATTGTTTTAATGAGCATTTATATATCTTTTTTCTTTAATTGAAACCTATAACACATTAGATATTTAAATATGTTGTGCACATACTCATGAGCAAATCAGAGCTGCTGAAGAATGTTTTAGTCACATGGAGTTCAGGAAAAGAAATTAAAACAATGCATGCATATCCCTCTCTTCTTCCATCATTTTCCTTTTTAAATTAGGGGAATTTGGTATGAATCCAAATACAGGTTTACCTGATTTGCCTCTTCCCCATTAGCATTAGGCTGGTAAGTATACTTGGCACAAGCCTTGAAGAGCTCAGGATGAGATTATGAAACATCTTTTGTTCACACTTGCAAAAAAATCTATGTTTTAATGTCCATTAACAGAAGGACATTGGTAGTAAATGACTGAAAATGTTGTAATCAAGCTATTTATGATGCTGAAACACCAGCCAAAAGGGTATGCAGTCAAAAGAGTATCAGCTACTGAAACTGAACTCTCATTAATGGCCTCAGAGATCAGACTAAGAGTGGTCAGGAGTCATTTTGGATTCTCAGTGGTTTAAAGCTCTGTATTATAGAAGTTACCACACCTGTGGTATTTCACATGATTAAATTAACTAATTCTTTGCTCAGAAATCAGTTACCCACAGTATCTCATCCATTTTCCTCATTATCTAAAATCTGTTAAATCATTAAACAGATTCCTGATCATGCTCAGGCTTATGCTTATTAAAATTTTCTTTTGTCTTGATTAATTTTATTTTTCTTCCAAATTTTGTTCAATTTGAATCTGATGTTCTTTCATGTTTGTATTACAATTTTGTTTATTGTTTTGCATTTTTATAACTTGAAAGTCAGAAATATACCAAGCTGCTTTGTTTCCTGTTTGTATGTAATTATATGTATTCGTATGATATTTATATGTAATTGATATAAAAGAAATAATTCTTTTGCATCAATTTAAAAATTACATTAATATATCAGAGCTTAAGGAAATAGAAAAAAGGAAAGGAGCTGGAGCTTAAGGAAAACCTCATGCTTATGTTCATGTGCCTTTGGATATGTGGGTACTTAAGCAAATGTTAAATACACTAAGTCAGCAATGGATTTTCAGTGTTGAGAGTTGCATAGATAGTGTTTTTCATAGATATATGAAAACACTATCTGTCCAAAGATGCCTTAATTTGTGTTCTATATTCTTAAGCAAAATGAAATATTTATTTATAACAATATTTTAAGTATAAAAATATTTTAAGTCATAAATATGTATCTTTTCCAGAATTACAGAGTAGTTCCTGTGGCAACCCAGGAGTTCCACCCAAGGGTATTTTGTATGGTCAAAGATTTGATGTTGGTGACAAAATCCGATACAGCTGTGTAACTGGATATATTTTGGATGGACACCCACAGCTTACTTGCATAGCCAGCTCTGTCAATACAGCATCATGGGACTTCCCTGTTCCTATCTGTAGAGGTAAGACAAATCCTACAGTAATGCTCTTGAATATATACGTTAGTATTAACAAATTTTAACCTCTCTATTATTAAGTTTTAGACTATTATTAAAGAACACCTCTTTTGAATATTTTGATCTCTTGCTCACATATATGATGTATCTCAGCATACATACCTACTAATTTTTAGGTCAATATTCTACTAAAATTATAGTTATTTATTTTAAAATATGTGTTATGTAATAAGAACTAGAAACCTAGTAATAAGTAGAATATAAATGTCTGTGTACAACGTACTTGTAACTATGGGAATATAGATTTGGTATCTGTTAGTGCTTTCTAAGAACTGACTTTCTGTCTAGTAGTAACTTGGCTATGGATCTAACAAAAACATGAAACTGGCGAAACAATTGAGTTACAGGGTCTTACCTCATTGTCAGTCAGGTTTGATTATCTTAAGATCTCTATATAGGATGTCCCTTTATTCTAACAAATATTGTAGGTCAAATCCTTTTCCCTTACTCTTATTAGAAATCTAGCAGTAGTATGGAAGCCTGTATTACAGGTAAATCTTATTTTCTGAGAGAAATATTGTTAAAGATGAATAATGTTTGCAGAGCAGCAAAAGGAGGTTATGCTGATAAAATGAAGGCACTATCACTGCTATACACAACAAAAGACAATATGTCAGGTAACTTTGGGATCAGTTTCTAGATTCACAGGTTAATTTTACAAAATGCAACCTTTATATTTGTCTAAAATATTGATGAAGTCTTGCAGAAGCTACGAAAACATTCCAGTTGAGTTTACCATTTGAATAAATACAGATTGGTTAAAACATGGTTAACCAGCACTGAAATAAATTAATTATATATGAGAAAAGTGTGTCATTGAAAATACCATACTTTCATTTTCTGCTCCTGGATTACAGCTATTTAATATGTTTATTGATGATCTTGAAAAAATTACAAACTTATACTTAATAATACTATTTTTCAGCAAAAATATTTATAACTTCTGAATCTTCCACTCCTACTTCCCAGAAAATTGCTAGCTAATAATGAAGGAGATATAAAAACAAGGCATATATCCAAATTTTGTTTCTGGAGATGAGAATGCAAAAGATATGATGAGAATATGTTAATTTGCAAAAACTTCCATTTGTAACAAAATCAAAGTCTAATGGACTGCATTGCTCAAATTCTCAATCTGCCAGTTATGACATGAATGGCATAAAAAAATTGTATTCCTGAATGAGTTACACATTCTTCTTTCTGACATTGCATTTTTCAGGAGATCTTTGTATATATTTTGGTTTTGCTCCAAGGGGAGATGAAAATTCACTGTGTAACTTTGAACTCATATGACAAACTCCCAAAGTAGCCTTGTGATTAGACATTACCAGTTTGTAAGAAGAAGACTACTACATGAAAATATGAAAATAATTTTTTAAAACTCATAATTAGTGCACACTGTCATTTCTTAAGGCAAAATAAAGCTAACAAATTGGAAAGGATTCAGAAAAAGAGGAAAAAAGTTCTGTTTGGTTTCAAAACTGTCATTTTGTCTAGAAACTGAAGGACTCAAACTTTTCCATGTACGTGAATGAAGATTAAGACAACAGTTTGATTCACTGCAGAAACTCATGCAGAAGGAAAACTTTTTTTTTTTTTTTTTTGAGAAGACAATTCTTTTATCAATAGCAGAGAGGAATTTAAATGGTAAAAGTTTGATGAACAAAAATTTAAAAAAAAAACAGCAAAAAACCAAGGTACATATTTTAATAGTTGCGGTTACAAATTACTGAAACATAACCTTAGAATGTGGCAGATTCTTGATTTAAGTCTTAACATTATGGCTTAAAGCTTCAATGCACAAATTGCTGTTGACGTATTTTTTTGCCATGTCCAATAAAAGAAAAATAACCAACTATTTCCAAGAGTTCCTCCTGTGACTCAATGTTTTATATCAGAAACATCTAACTTTACAAATAAAATGGACCCTTGTGATTCCATTCAAATGAATCTCTCCTAATTTTGCCTAATACAATTATCCAATGCAGAATTCTGCAAAATGTTGCTAAAGATGATTGCGGACTAATGAGCTTCTTATCTCTTTCTCACTGTTTGCCATGGAGATTCCGATTAAACACTCATCCTTAAAGATTTCCTGTGATAAATGTCTTATTGTTCCCTACCAATGGCCATTACATCTAACACAGAGGATTCTAACACAAGAAAGAAAAATCCTAAGAACAGAACAAAAGTATATTTTGTTCAGTATTAATTTGAGGCTTGTTTGTTTGCTTGTTTTAACATTTCAGAAAAAAAATTGGATTTGAGGTACACTTAGAAGTCAGCAGACATAAGATCACAGATGTCTGTAGACCAGCTGTGTGTAAATATCATTCTCATCTGCCTCTTGTACTTCAGAACAAATAAATTTGAGGCATTTTTTAAATTATTATTTTAGATTTTTCCTCTTATATTGCCTTCACTTTAAATGAAGAGATGAGAAAGAGGTCATGCTTATGTTTTAGCATTGTGATTATTATGGATTGATGTTTCAAAATGAGGAATTTCATTGAAAACAACAGTGTTTTGTAATGCCACAAGCATATATACAGGACACTCTACTAAATGTTTTAATTTCTGAGTTGTTAAATTATACCAATATTTGCATTTTTTAAAGTTACATATTTTTGGGCCAAATTTTATTCATGAAGAAAAGAGTTATTCGTCAAATAGGTTCTTATTCCTTTACTTGTCTCCATAGAATTTTATTGAAATCTCAGCAGACATATTTAATGATTGCTTTATTTCATAACCTCTTTTTAATTGAACATTGTTTGAATGCACAAAGATTTTCACCTGCATGTTTTGGTATTCATTAAAATATTGTTACTGTATTAGATTTATTAGAAGTGAAAAAAAACCCCCACCTAATTATAAAAAAGCTAAATTGTATTTATTTTTTCTGGTCAACTATGTGGTGGAGTTGCTCTCTCTATGAAACAACACTTGAAATGTACTGACATCTGCCTTGGGGTGGACAATGAGTGAGTTGAGAGTTTATGGGCTCAGATCAAAGAGCAGATTAGTAAAGGTCATGCTACTGTGGGTGCTTACCACTGTCTTCCTGCTCGGGTGAAGGAGGAGGACGAGGCTTTCTCCAGGCAGCTTGGAGCAACCTCCAAGTCACAGGCACCGGCTCTTGTGAGGGATTCTATGTACCATGCCATCTCATGGAGAAGCAGCACAGCAAAGCACAAGCAGTCTACAGAGTTCCTTTGAAAACACAGATGACAATTTCCTGTCACCGGTATTAGAGGATCCCACAGGGAATAGTGAGCTGCTCAATCTCCTTTTTGGAGATGGGAAGGTTGGGGGCAGCCTTGGCTGCAGTGACCATGAAAATTTGGAGCATATCAGGAAAGGAGGAGCAAGTAAGACTACAACCATGGACTTCAGGAGAGCTGATGCTAGCTGCTTCAGGGATTTTCTTGGAAAAATCCCGTTGAAAAAGGCATCACAGGGAAATGGGGTCCAAGAGAATCAGTTGATATCCAAAGTCGACTTCCTGCAAAACCAATAATGCTGAATGTCAATGAGCAAGAAATCAGGCAAAGCAAAGATGGAGAGTGACCTGCATGGATGAACAAAGAACTCCTGTCATTGCTCAAGCATAAGCAGGAAATGCACATGAGTTAGAAGAAGCATCAGGCCACATGGGATGAATACAGAGATTGTCAAAGTAGAAATGGGATCAGGAAGGCCAAAGCCCATCTGAAATTAAATCTGGCCAGGATGTCAAGGACAAGAAGGGTGTTAAAATACATCAATAACAGAAGTAAAACAAAAGGATAATGTGGGTCCATTAGTAAATGGAGGGGAACCCTGGTAACAGGGGACACAGAGAAGGCAGAGTTATCAAATGCCTTCTTTGCATCAATCTTCACTGACATGATCAGCCCTCAGGGTCCTCTGACACAGACCAGAGTAAAGGAGTCTTGGAAAGAAGACTTTTCTTTGGTGAAGGAGGATTGGGTTAGATAACACCTAAGTAAACCTGACATCCACAAGCCCATGAGCTCTGGCAGGATGTGTCCATGAGAGAGCTTCTGGACACTGTAGCGAGGTCACTCACAGTCATCTTTGCAAGGTCATGGCAATCAGGAGAGGTACCTGGAGACTGGAAGGCAGCAAATCTCACCCTGGTCTTCTAAAAGGGCAAGAAGAAGGACACAGGGAGCACCTCATTCTGAAATCTATCTGTATCCATATGGATGATAAGAAGGCAACCAGAAGTATTTAACATGGATTCACTAAAGGTAAATCAGGCTTGACCAAACATTGCCTTCTACAGTGAAACAACTATCTGGATCAATGGGAAAAGCAGTGAATATTGTCTACCTTAGCTTCAGCAAGGCTTTTGATGCTATCTCTCACAAAATCCTAATAAGACAAAATCAGGAACTGTTGACTGGATGAGCGTACAGAGACCAATTAAAATCTGGGTAAATAGCAGGGCTGTAATCAGTGGCATAGGTCTAGTTTGAGGTTTGTCACTAGCAGTGTCCTCCAAGATTCCACACTGGGCCAATATTGTTTAACTTACTCATCAATGGCTTGAACAAAAGCGGCGATGCCTCCTCAGCAGGTTCACTGCTGACACAAAGTTGGAAGGAGTGGCCAATACCTGACTGCTGTGAGACCTTCAGAAAGACCTCAACAGGCTGGAAAGATGGACAGGGAAGAACTGCCTGAAATTCATGCAGTCCTGCACCTGGGGAAGAATAACCCCATGGACCAGCACAGGTTGGGGGCTGATGTGGAAAGCAGCTCTGTGGACAAAGACCTGGGAGTCCTGGTGGATGCAATCCTGTGCTGTGTGCTCTAGCTGACCCTGCCTGAGTAGAAAATTTGGACAGATCACCCACTGCGTTGCCTCCCAAACTTAGCGGTTCTGGGATTCTTTGAATTATACTGTGCACAATCCATGACAAGTTTTTAAATAAAGCCTTCTCCCCTGAAAAATTAATTTTGATAAGGTTGTTTTTAATCATGAAATGTGACAGAAGCTTAATTATGTCACCTATTCCTGAGCTAATGTTGCAGCTTGCAGTTTCTCCATAATGCAGTGAGCAATTTACTGAGGGTAATAAATAATGCCACATTTGTATTTAATATTTTCATTCAATAAAGATTATAAGAATTAGACAATTTTATAATCAAAGAAGTATTATGACTTTTATGTCTTCTAAAAATTTCTTATTCCATGCTAAAATGGGTGTTTTAAGATTCTCCATTCTAAAATTTATTTTTTTTTAGAATTCAGAAATTTTAAGGGCAGAATACAGCTGTATTTGTGTTCCTAGATGTTCTAATAAAATATTTTTACTATTGCCAGTACATATAGCTACGAAATATTTGCCAGTATAAAAATTCTCTTCGTATTTTCAATGAGAGACTTTGTTTTTCTACTTGTCTAAGTGAACATGCATTATGATCGGAGAAGTGCACAACTGACTAGCTTCATTTTTTTCCTTTGAAAAAATGCATTTCTGCTTTTTTTTTTACTATTTATCTGGGAGAATATTGAATTATTTCTCACATATATTGTCATGACAGGTAAAAGGCTGAAGAGGTTCATACTAAATTCCAAGTGTGGGAATTCTGTAACTCCCCTGCAATATATATGTATGTATGTAACTATAAAGATGTCTTTCTTTTTACCTGTCTTTATAGATGTATATTTAATTTCTTCTTCTTCAGTGGATTTATTCCAAATGAACTGAATTGTCATACTTATAAGCTCTTATTTTTAAAAGTGATCTAACACATGTCAAAATTAAATTAGAATATTCAGCTTACTATTTAAATATTTTGCCATTTCCTCTATGCAGAACCCACTGGACTGAAAAATTTGTTAATTGCAAGTCACTGGTAAAATTGTGTAAGTACACAGATACATGACTATACATATTTAAACTGCCCTAGGTAAGTTTTAGGTCAGATACAACAGAGAGTAGCTTCAAATTAAATTAAGGTGTCTTGTGGACCATCCAATACACTTATATTTAATGGCTGTATTTGTCTATATATGGCATAGAATAGTATGGAATTCTGAAAACAACTAAAATTATATTCCACATAATTACCAAGAAATAATCATGTAGCAGTGTAAGCATTTTACAGACAGATATATTTGGTTGCAGATGGATTTATGATTTTATGAAATCATGTCGAATAAAACCTAGTAATATAAACAGTAAAATAAGATGACTGCCTTTGCATCTTTGTTATAAGCTGGTCTTTGTAGACTGTGTAAAGAACAAAGCAGGATATAAAGTCCATATAATGGACTTGATGCCATGTAATGCATTAACTATTGGAATTGACAATATACACAGAAGAAAATAGAGTTCACTAACTTGAAAGCAGGAATAAATTACATCTCACAGGGAATGAGCAGTTTTCTGCCTGAAGCAAGTACTTATACACAAATAGTTACTCTTGCTTATTCTTGGGAAAAGCACCAGTATAGCTGTGTGAGTCTGGATAAGAACCATCTTGGATTATTTGAGAAAACTGAAAAGAAAACAAAAAAAATATTTTCTAGAATGATGTATTTATACATAAGCAATTATAAATGAGCTGTTTTCCAGAGCTTTTCTGCAGATCCTTTTTGGAACATAAGTAATCAGTGGCTTAGAATGGCTAACAATTTTTTGAATGGTACTTAAAAAAATATAAATGCCAATGCTGCTACCTTGAATTAGAGTCATTAACCAAGATTCTTTGGAGGGTGGAAATTATTAAAAAGATCTACTATTTTATTGAAATAGTAAAATAATGGTTGGGTGTTTTCAAGTACCATGCTGTATGCTTTCAAGCTGGGCAGAGAAGATCTGCAAAATAATACCCAGAATGACATTTTGAATAACAAAATATACAATACCTTTTGTTGCTTTGATTTTCTGCAATAAAAGAGCTTTGTGAGTTCTTTATTTTAGACGTCTTTAAAATGTGTAATTTTTTGTACCAATAGAATCAAACTTTTCCATTTATGAAAAGCATTGAAATTGCTCACTACTCTACCCTACCACACTTATATTTTCTCATTATATTAGCGTTATTCCCAGGATACTCACTATTCTTACTGATATTCACTATCAGGGAAATAATGCACAGTCTGCTTGTGTGAAAAAAAAACACCTGAGCCTGAAGAATAGCAAATCCCTATGTGAATTTTATTGTGTGACCAGAACCATGGATTTCTTATCATTGCAAATTGAGGTAAAACTTTGCTGAGTTATGTGAAGCTATTTCAAGTCATTATTGATGTGTTGTAAACCAGGAAATTGGTACAGAAATATAAATGCTTACCACATTAGAATTACGACATATTCCTAATACTAATGGTAAAATATTCTAGTTTTACTGTATTAATAATAAAAACAATATTAGTGTTACTGATATATATAGTGTCTGTTAAATGTATTCCTAACTCACTGAAAATATACCAGCAATAATAACGATCTAACACTATACATGCTCAATAAGCAGGCAACACTATTCACAAGAGTTCCAGTTGAGTTTAATACAACCAATTCATGTCTAAACCCTGTTCTTCTTAATTTATTATAATTGTGGTCAAATAACAAAGTCCTTAGGATGGGTGGAGAACTGCTGCCATGTGAAAATTTATGTCATGCAATGATATGCTACTGTAATAGCAATGATACTTGAAAAAAAATTACAAATTTTGAGAAAGAAATCTATGGAAACTTTTCTAACAGAAAATAATTCATTTTTATTAGCTTCATTTTTTAATGAAGGATTTACATTTTCAAAGCTTTGAATATCTTAAAATGTTTTTCTTACTTGTCCTTTCTTTGAAAATGTATACCTCCACATCAGAATATTAATCAGAACATCAGAATCATACTTCCATTTGATTAACATAGTTTGGCTTTCCACGTCTTTATGTAATTTTGGTAATTCCTATCCGTAGTGAAGGTAGTTCTCCTAAGATCCATTAGAAACTGGTATTAGCAGTGCACTAACCCTCAGGTGGTGCAATACAGTCCAGAATGAAAAGGTGTATGCATCAAAGTAATTTAAATTCATCAGTGCAGTAACCATGTTAATTTGGAAAACAAGCCTCTTACACTACATCTCCAACAGTATACAGAAGACTGGGGAAAGAAGCAGAAATTAACTCTTTCTAAATGAATTCAATTCTGCTTAAAGAAGAAAGAAAGAAAATGCAATTATTCCAGGAAGAGAATGTTTGGGAAAAGTTGTAGTTGACGCCAAAGTAAGGAGAAGACAGACATAATAAGACCTTTTCTTGCTACTTTTCACAGAAAAAGCACCAATAAGATGAAATTTAATTACAAAAGACTGTTATAACAATTGATACAGGCAATGAACAGGAAAAAAGAAAGATCAGATTTTAAATTCAAGAAATTTAACTCAATACTGAACACAAAAAAAACTTCTTCAATATCACAGTCTTAATTCCTACCATTTTAAAGTTGAGAATTAGGACTCACACAAGTGGGTGGAAGTTAGTTGCGTGGTTTATGAAAAGCCTGAAACACTGCTTTCATCTCCTGTTTTCTTAAAATTTTTCTTAACAAAGGACAAAGGACATAGAAGCTGTGCTAATTGTCAATGTGAACAATTCATATGCTCTTGAAACTGAGTTGTAAAATTTTCACTGAGGACAATATAACAGTGAGAATTGTATCTGAAACTGAAGGGGATAAGGATTACTCTGTGTAATCATGATGAGTGAATGGGAAGAAAGAACCTGGAAAAGTAAAATATTGGTTTAGCATGATGTTTAGCATCAAAGCATCTTACTAGAATTGTCAGTTACAACAAAGACTCAGTCTTTCACATCTGATTTAAAATTAATATCTTTATTTGTTAGAAACACCTACTTTTCAGTATATCTCAGTTTTTGCTTAAAATGAGAATTTACCTGGATATAAACAGAAATTGTGAGAATATTGTTCAGTATTTTGGTAACACTTCGCAAATCTTGATTTATAACTTAGTTGCAATTACATCTGGAAGGCAGAAGTTATAGCAAATTAGTTCCCTGGAGAGTATTCAAAGTCCTTCAAATATTTCCTCAGGAGAATAACTGATGGCAAGTAGTGTTTTTTGCAGGTGAAAGATTTCATTGCTAAATTCTAGCATGACATTTTAGCATTTTAGCATTCTTCAAGACTACATCTAAGACTGTATCTTTCTTAGCCTAAAGACTGATTCACCTATGGAACATGAATCTTCATCTTAAGCATTAATTAATCTTTTTTCATAATCAGCAGAAGTGTTGCTGGTTTATTTAAATATAAAGACCACACTCTTTGTGTCTCATGGGATAGTTTTCAAAACTGTAGCTTGTTTTTAAGTTCAATATTTACAGTTGTACACTGATGAAGGAGTCTAAAGATGATGCCGTTGTGTCACTAAAATAAATTTGGAATTCCACAAAATTTATTCATCTTTTCATTCTGCTCTGCAAATTCAGAGGCTCATCAGTTTAACCTTCCTAATCCAAATACTCTTAACATTGGCTGGTATTTTGCAGTTCAGAGAAAGAAAATTCCTTGTGTGCAGTTATGCATCAATTCTCTCCGTGCCACAGTTTCATTTTGAGGATTTAATATCGTATCACAACATTATATAATTCACATAATCACAGCATCATCAAGGTTGGACAGACCTTCAAGGCTATCTAGTCCAACCATCAACCAAGCACCACCATAATCCATATCCCCAGGTGCCACATCCAGATGCATCTTGAACACTTCCTGACATGGTGCCTCCATCACCTCCCCAGGAAATTTGTTCAAATGCCTAACCACTCTTTTGGTGAATTTTTTTTCCCTAATATCTAATGTGAGCCTCCTCTGGCACAACTTGAGGCTATTTCCTCTTGAGATATGACAGAAGAGACAGACCCCCATATTTCACATTTTTTTCTGATATAGTTTTAAGTATGTATATTTAAAATTTTTGTATACATCTTAGAACCTGTAAAAACTGTGTAAATACTGAACAAAAAATCTTTGTTTTTGATGCCTGCCAGTTCCTAGTTTTGTCTTCTTCAGAGAACCATGAGAAAAACAGATCTTTTTCAGTATCAATACTTACATAATCAAGTTGAAAAGAAAATAATTTTAAACTAAGATCCATGCTAAACAGACATTTTGACCCACATTTAAGTCAGGTAGCAGTGGAGGGGTCATAACAAAGGATGCAGAATGATGGGCACATGGGTGTCATCAGAAATGATAAGGAAAGTGAAAGCATACCTGCCTCAGGTCAGTCTGGGATGCAAGCAGGAGTCACAGAAGAGCAACATTGGTGGAATAACAGAGATAGTAGGACAGCTCACATGGCTGGAGTGTATAAAAGGATGTATGCAAACTTCTCAGAAGACAAAGATGCAGAATGGGCAGGTCCAGGATTTGTGGATCAGGATCAGAGAACACTAGAACAATCAAGGAACTCATATTGTCAGGATAAGGGTGAGGAAAGGTGTGAAGTGTTCTTTAAGAGCTCTTTAAGGAAGAGCTCTTAAAGAACACTTCACACCTTTAAGAGTTCTTTAAGGAAGTCTCCAATTCACACACTTTAATTCTCATAAATTTTAACATTCCTGTTTCTTGTTGAAAAGGCAATAGGGCAGGATGAAAACAGTAAAGATTTCAGAAGATCTTAAAGAATCCTACATTCCACTGCAAGATTTATTCCCACTTGATAATGTTCAGATAGTTTCTAAAAACCTTACAATTTTCCAAAGGCAGTGGTTTTCTATATTTTGTATTTAATATTATTAGAAAGAACTTTTATAATTTACTCCACATGTATTTTTTCCCACTAAAATTTAAACATACTATCTTCCACCTCCCCCTTCCCTCCCCACTATATATACTTTTGCACCAATGCATATTAGAAGCCTACTATTCTCTTCCTCTTTGCAATTTCCTTTTGCATATTTAGTTTTTTTAGTTTATTTTTTAATTTACATATTTAGTCTTTAACTACAATAATACTAGTGCTACCTTACTTCACAACTCATGAGACCACTAGTAATGTTTGTTAATTTTCTCTTGATTTTTAAAACTTACCTATGCTTTCTTTTGAAGTATTGGGCTCTGATTAGCAAAGACTAGGTAAGAAGTTTTGTGCTTCATGGATCACATGAAGCTCATACAGCATGCTCTTACTGGTCTCTGGATGTATCCAGTTATCCACCCAGTTAATCTGTGAGGGCAATTTTAATTCTTGTACCACTTTTTAAATAATGTCCTGGTTTTTAAATAACATTTTTTAATGAAAAATATTTAGGTTTTACTTTTCTTGTTGCTTGGTTGGTTGGTTGGGTTTGTTTGTTTGTTGGGTTTTTTTCAAAACATTAATTGTTGAATTCCAGGTAGATAGGCAAGGCTTTTATCCTTCTGTTTTGTCCATGGAATAAAGCACTTTTGGTAAGACACAAATTAAAGGGCTTCAGCAGACAAATTTGGCCAAAGTCCCAGAATAATATGGTGTTTATTTACTGCAATCTATAAATCTCTAGTCTGGCCAAAAATGTGGTGTCAAATTCCAATTTTCTAACTATCTGAAATAAAAAGCAAAGTGTGTGCATCTGTAGGAAAAATGCTGTGGCTTAACTCTTCATTTTCTCTTATTTCATTTAATACAAATACTGAAAAAACAATATTTGGGGATTCAGTCCTCCTGCATCTTTGAACACCAAGTGAAAATGCTAAGGTAGTGGTTACTTCATATCAAACTGAAAGAATGATGAACATTTTCTACATTTGTTTATCTGAACATGACTTAAAAAGCAGAGGTTTATTAATAACAATAATGACTGTAATTTCATCAGCAAACATTCCAGAATTTTATTTTATTTGGAGATGAAAGCTCAAAGAGTTTCTGTCATTTATCCAAGTCATGTGGATATTATCCATACACCAAGGATTTATAAAGTGTTCAGTTTCCACTAGGAACACCAAAGACTGAAGTCAAATTTTATAATCATTAACAAACACTAGGCTTCCATCACCTGGGTAAATCAAAATAAAGTGAATGATACTCACTGAGCTAGGGTTTATCACCTATAAATGGTACAGCAAATGGATGAAGAGCACTCCTTTACTGAAGGGAGAAAGCAGAGAAATGGACAGCACAATAATCAATAGCTGGCTCTCCGGATTCTCAAGTACAATAATGACAGGTTTTTCTTTTTTCTAATTCCCTGACAGAGAAGTCAGTTCTTTCCAGATAACATGCAGTTATGCATTAGTCATGGTATAAGATTAATAACTGCAGGAGAAGAATAATAGCTGCATTTTAAATACAGCTAAGTCAGCAAAGTGACTTGCCAACCATTTGCTCTTTCTAAATGTTCTAGGCAGCCGCAGTAGGACCAGTTATTCTTTATGTCTAGGTGCATGATGACTCCATTATCCTCTTTTGCAGATAACTGTAGCTGCTCAAGTAAGCTTGAATTGTGCAAGAAAAAGAAGTCTATATAACAGCTATAAGTGTGTCTGTGGAAAATTTCCTACTATATAAAGAGACCTCTTAAAAGATACTTTCAACTCTCAGTTTGCAAATTTATGACTTGTTTTCTGAGTCTGTAAACTCTTGCCTTAAATTAAACACAGCCTCATATGTCTCACACAGTTTTATGGCACTTTTGGGAACTGTTTTTCATGTTATTACATGTTTAACATTTGATCACAGTCTCGAGCAGTTTTTTGGTGTTTTTTTTTTTTTAATAAATAGAGATGTACTCAACTATAATCAGGAAATAAAATATAGATTCAACATATGGTAAATATGTTCATGGTTCCTTTCACTTATTTCTCCTTCTGACAATCCTGTATCAGTAGAGCAAGGATCTCCCCTTTTGATCCTGTTCCATCTGGAGCGGTCTGGAAGAGTGGCTGGATATTCCAGTCATGTATAGTTGACACAGTAAGGCATGTTTCATTTCACTTTCTAATGGCCTTATAATTATCAGATGAAAGATATAATAAATTAGATATTTTCATTAAATATGTGAGACACAATATGATTACTATAATTTTGCTCTTTTTACTTCTGTAGGTACCAATTAAAAGGCATTTCCTTCTCTGTACTAAGGATAATTCTCTTAAATTTAAGCCAAGAAGTCCCTCCCAAATTCCTTTACTGATGCAGCTGTTTGCACACGATATACTCAGTTCATTAACAAAACAGAGAAAAAACACCAACTCTCTTAATGATTTTTATATTATTTTTCTCCACTTCATTCCCACTAGTGACATGTTTTTGTTTGTCCAAAAAGCCTTAGTAAAGCAGGTGTTTATTTTCACATATGTAGTAATTTCCAACTTTTATTCTAAGAACTGTAGTTATCAGAGACCAGAGTACACTGTGTATACCATGTTCTTGGACACAGTATACCATGCTCCTTGGACTAAATTTCAAACATTTCAGGAAGCCAATTTAGCGATTCGTTTTGTGTAAGAGTAAAGAAACTGCATCAAGACTGAGATCTTCTACACTCTGAAAAGTTTATTGTAGTATTCAATGCCTCTTCTGTGGTGAACCTATCCATTCATAATTTCCTAAATGTACAGGTGCTGAAGACATTTGTAAGCAAGTTATTTCTATTCATCAGCAAGAATTTTTCACTACACTGCTGGTTATTTGTATTTGGAAATTAAACTACCATGTTGCATTTAAACTTTGTAGTGGTTAAGTGTATGAATTTAGATTTCCACAATGTTTAACTATGCGAGTAGTCTCATTGGACAGACATTGAGTGTAGTATCTGTTCTAGTAGCATTAAAAAGCTAAAAAGAAACTAAAGAAATAGGTTTCACATATCTTGGAGTCTAAGAACCATAGCAGGAATGTATTTTTTAACCAAAACTTTTCTACATTTTTATGGATTTTTAATTTTTTTTTTTTAAAGAAAGGTGATATTAAACATCTTGAATACTCAATGAATTTTTTTCTCTCATTTCTAAAACAAGAAAAAAAATGTAATTAGTTTAGTGATGTTGAAGGAATTTACATTGTAAAAATATATTAATGGACTTCTAGATTATAACTGCCATATTTTGGAGCATTTGCTGAAACACATGAATTTTTTCAGGGGATTTGGAGGTTTCCACATTAGTCAGGCTAATCCACTGTTTGCTAAGTTACATTTAGCTAGACCTTCAGTGTTCTGTTACTCTTAAAAACAGCATTAGCATGTTCCAAACATGATATCTGACTTTTCCTCTGAATAGTGACTCTCCTTAAAGCAATCATATACCTATGTAAAGTAATATTCATCATCTTGCCATGCCAAGCTTCCTGCTGATTGCCTTTAGCTTTGACAGTTAATTTTTTCTGCCTAATTATTTACCAAGAATATTTTAAATAGTACATAAACTACCAGGACATTGTGTAAAAACCTGCAGTAACATATCAGATAAAAACAGCATAAGGTGAAATTTCCATGTAACATGGATGTGTTGAGAGGGTAAGGAGAGATTATTCAGAATATCACTTTTCCTTGCCTCAATGCATTGACACAGTATTTGGAACAGAGGTTTATCCTTCTGACCTATCCTGAAAGAAACTTCTGTCAGTACCTAGGTATCATAAAGTTTTGCTCTCTGCATCCCTCTACCACCTCCCTGGGAAGCTTATTCCAAAGCTTGACAACCACTCACATGAAGAAATTTTTCCTGATAGCCAATCTAAACCTCTTCTGCTGTAACTTGAGACAATTTCCTCTTGTCCTATCTCTTGTTACCCAGGAGAAGAGACCAAGAGTTACCTCTCTACAGCTTCCTTTCAGGCAACTCTAGAGAGTGACAAGTTCTCCCTTGAGCCTTCTTTTCTCCAGGCTAAACAGCCCCAGTTGCTCCTCATCAGACTTGTGCTCCAGTCCCTTCATCAGCCCTTCTCAGGACACACTCCACCCCCTCAATGTCATTATTGTAGTGGGAGGCCCAGAAGTCAACACAGGATTCAAGGAGTGGCCTCACCAGAGCTGAGTACAGAGGTACAATCACTGCCTTGGTCCTGCTGACTACACAATGACTGACACAAGTCAGATGTCATTGACCTTCTTGGCCACCTGAACTCGCTGCTAGACGGTGTTCAGCCACTGTCCAACCAAGGCCTCCAGGTTCTTTTCCACCAGGAACCTTTACAGCCACTGCCCCAAGTACCAGTGAACTGAATGGCGATGGTAAGAGGCAAAAAAGAATAACAGAGGAAGTGGGAAAAATGAAGGGATTCAAAGGATTATGCTACAACTGAGATCCTGTGCTACTGGGAAGGGTAATATGCTACTTTGGTAAACAAAGACTTTATCTAGGAAGTCCACTACCTGACTTTCCTTTTTGTACAAATCTATATTAATTTTGTAGGTTGGATCCATGGTCCCTTTTTCCATCCTACTTTTTACAGAACTCCTAAGATGATTCTGGAAAAGAGTATGTAAATCCAGGATGATATGCATCTGCACACAAATCTGTCTTTCAGAGGTGTAGTTTTCAAGCATTCATTCTATCAAATTTCTGCCTCTCAGCTCTGGAGGTATCCACAATGCAAGAAATTGCTTTAAATGCAAGAAATTGCTTTAACTATCATAAGCTAATGCTGCTTTACAAACAATATTTCTTCAATAGCAGTAATCTAATTCTTAAGATTTCAGATATAATTTCCAAATTTGGTCAGTGAGGGAAATGATTTAGCAGTTTTTCCAGGCTCTGTTTACTGGAAAAGCTACAGGGTAATCTGGTTTTTCACTATCTTCAGTCTGGGATAACACATTGTTGTTTACATGCCTTGTTTCTCCATTATGAATACTACCTCTGCTCACCACCTACAACCTTAGATAAATTGCGTGACCAAAGGTTCATATGGGCATAGAAGAGCCAGTAATATGTGTCAGGTATCATGAATTTTAAGTCTGACACTGCATGTTAATTCTGTTTGTTTTGTGCTGTTGAATATAGCCTTACAACCATTCTAATTTCAAGAATCTTTGGATTATATTTGCTTGTGTCTCATGTCTACCCTGCTATTTGTAAGACTACCTGCCATTTTGAACAAGGATGTTATAATGATCTTGCTATTAGCCAAATAATTTCCTCTCAGACATAAATTCCAATGCTGCATATTATCCGCTTTGTGCCAGCACTCTGGAAATGGTTTACAGACAATAGTGATTTTGTAGCCTTCTAGTCCAAGAATAAATTAATGTATAATCTGCACAATGTCAGCACAGGAGTTGGCAGGCTTAGTAGATTCTACTGCATTTCAGCCATTTTCTGGCTAGAGTAGTACATAGAAGGTCCAATTAAGAGATTTTCTAAATGTGTACAAATAATTACACCATCATCCCCAGTATTTAACTCTTCCAATCTTTCTAAAGATCCAACTTTTTTCTTAATTTTTGTATAATCATTTGCGTGGCAGTCTGAAAGATCTATGGTCCAAATCAAGAAGCTGCTGGCAAAGAGCTTTGCCATCAGTATTTAGATACACTTGAAGAATAGGTTGAAATTTATAAGCAACACTAACATGCTAAGAGCACACATTTATTTCTGGACACTGATCAGATATCTCTGTTTGGTAAAAGCTTTCAGTTTGTGTATAAATATTACTCACATTTATAAAAATATTTAAAAAGTGAAGATAAAAATATGAGCATTAAGATCCTACAAATGAACAAACTTCATGAAGTTAATGATGTCTGTCATACAACTCGTACATTTAGAAAAGAATATGGAATTCTGGGACAAAAATGCATTTGTTCCTCTCCCTGTCATCTATTTAGGGAGTTCTGAAGATAAACTGTTCGTGTCTAATTATAACATTTGTCATAGCTACCTCCAGAGATTTCATGTTGTTAAACTACCATTTCATCTTTGTATCAAAATCTAAAGCAAACCCAAATAGCAAATGAAGAAAAATGAACAAATTAAGGCACAGACACTTCTAGTAGGTATGTAAACAGTCAACACACAATTTTCAAGGTCTCTGTCCTGGTTTAGTCTCATAACAGCCCCGGCCCAGAGGCTGCAAACCTCAGTGAAATTCATTTTGTAACTACAGATTAGAAATTCTGAAAAAAAGAGACAGTATTTAATATGAATAAATATTTGACAAGCAAAATAGACCTATGCAAACTGAAGCCTTACAGAGAATTTGAAAATGAGGAGCCTCTAAAGACTGTTTCGCAGAACTGGCTGATGAGGACAAGTATGAAAATTCATCTAAGAATAAGACGGATGCACAGGCTACCCCAAAGAAAGAAAGAAAGGAACTCAGGACAGCCCTGTTTCAAGGCATAGGCCTCAGACACCTATTTGCAAGTGCCTGGAGAGGTAGTATGTGCTGTGTTTTAGACTCAAATCCATTGACAGTGATTTTAGGTTCAGTGTGTGTTATGCAGTGTTTTCCATACAGAAAGCAAATCTAAATTTTTTACATGCATATGTGTATAGGCAGATTATTTCTTCTACTAAATATTCAGACACATGAAAGAGAGTATTCTCACTGAGGTCCTATTAAAAAAAAAAAAGCTGCAGTTTTTGCATAGATTGTCTTGATAACAAATGTATCAGATGGCTGGGTGCAATTCAGCTTAAATAGATTTAGGAGGTTTTTACAGGGTCACTTGGAACATCTTATATTCTATTGCTTCTTAAAAATTTGATTGCTTTCTATCTATATTACTTAATTTCTTATTTTTAATATACTTACATATATTTTAATGTATTTAAAATGTGAGGTTGGTGTAAGTCACCAAAAACATTACCTTGTCCTTCTGTATAGCGTACTTTCATGTTGTATTGTTCTTCTTTTCATGAAATTTATCCTGTGTCCTTTGGCAATGTATGTGTGGTATTAAGTGAAGATCTATACTTGAAAAATAAAACAAGTTGTTGCTAAACAATTAGGAAGCATTATGTGATCACTGGTTCCCTAGAGGAGTCTATCCAGCACACTGGCAGGGTTTCCATGGAAACAAGAACATTATTAAAGACTCCAAAAAGTCCTGTCTTTCTCTGATTTGTCCCCTTTCCTCTTTTTTAGATAGCTTGTGTTGTGCATAAGCATTTCATTTCAATTTGTGCAATAAATGTAAGCATTTAATCCCCCTATTTAATGGAATATATTCCTTTCTATAAAAAGCTCTGAAATTCTGTGAATCTTGAGCTGCTGTCCTAATTTTAGGCTGTTTTACATTAAGAGGATATGACTATTCATTTACTGAGAGTGAATGAGAAATGACTGCTATTTTTCTGTCATGTTTATGTTTTCTAGTAGCTTTAAGAAAAAAGAAAAGCAAGAGGAATGTGGTATGGGCAAATGACTTACACCAGCCTAGTAACTTGTTTCCTCCATATTTGAATTTCCATATCTCTTAAAGAATACCAGCACTTAGATGGTGGGGTTTCTTTCTTGGACTGAAATGTTTGCATTTAAACATTTCCTCTGGGCTCTGAACTGTGTTTGCAATTGAGATGTTCGTTGACAACTGCAGAGAAATCATACTTGCAAAAATAGAATGTTTAGATCAGAAAACATTTTAATGAAAGATTCATTTAACAGTGGTAAATACGTTGTTAAATCTATCTTTGTAATGGAAATTAAACTGTGTTATCTTACTAATAGAAGTATCATGTTGTCTTCTGGGATCTTTGAAAAATACATCTTAAGTAAGACTGGTTTGTTTTCTTTTTTTCCATTTCTCAAATGTCCCTTTCTGCTCATGATAATTCATTTTCATATTATGACTACTTCACATTAAAACCACATAACATTTTTAATTAATTTTATGGCATTTCTCAAAATTTTTAGTGTTTAGGAATACTGTTAGATGACCAAAGAGCTAATCTGTCTCCTGTACTATCAACTTAATGAGGTTACAAAGCAGAATGGTGTTTAATTAGATTTGGAATAGACAGGATGAGAGGGATTTCTCCAAGCATCTTCAGTATAGAAGTCTACATGTTCATTACATTTCTATAGTTTCAAGGCCACAACAGAAAATAAACCACTTATGGTCCATCTTATATTCTTTGCTAAAAGAAATATTAGATTTGTGATATCACGTAGGTTGAAAGGGGCCTCAGGAAGACTTCTATCCACAGCAAGGTCAACTACAGTAACTTGCTTGGGCCTATGTCTACTCTCAGTATCTTCAAAGATGGAAATATTGTCTCTAGAGACAGTGTCTGGGCCCCAGCTCCAGTGTCTGACCTCAATAATGGAAAATTTCTTTTACCTTGCATTGAATCTGAATTTTACATGTTTCAGTTTATGTTCATTCTCTCTTGTCCTTTTCACTATTTACCTTTTAGAAGAAACTGGCTCCATGTTCTCTGTACCTTCCCATTAGTAAGTTGAAGACAAGAGTAAGGTGCCCCATATATTTTCTTTTCTTCAACCTGAACATACCTATTTTTTTCACCTTCTCCTGAATCCCAAATCCCTGTGGCAACCTTCAACTTGACTCAGTCCAGTATACTTTTGTCCTTCCTCTTGCGTTGGGCTGACCTTGGCTCTATCACTCTCCCTTCTCAGCTGGGCAGGTGAGAAGAAATCTAACAAAAAGCTTATGGATCCAGCTAAGAACAGGGAGAGATCACTCAGGATTACTGTCACTGGCAAAACAGCCTAAGCTTGGGGAAACTGGTTTATTACCAATGAAATCTGAGTAGGATAATGAGAAATAAAATCAAATATTAAAACACTTTCCCCTCATCCATCCCTTCTTCCTGGTCCTAACTTTACTCAAGGTTTTTTCTACCTCCTCCACCAAAACAGTGCAGGGATGACACAGAATGGGAGTCGATGCCAGTTCATCACATATTGTCTCTGCCACTCCTTCCTCCTCATGGGCAGGACTCCTCAGACTCTTCCTCTGTTACAGGGTGAGGTCCCTCCCATGGGAGTGAGTTCTCAAAAAACTTCTCCGGACTGAGTCAGTCACACAGGCTGAAGTTCTTCATGAACTGCTCCACCACAGATCTCTTCCACAGGTTGCAGTTCTCCAGGAACAGGATATCCCATGCGGTCACAAGTCCTAACAGAAAATCTGCTCCAGTACGGGCTTCTCCACAGGTTCTGCCAGGAGCCAACTTCAGTATAACTCCCATGGGGCCAAGTCTCCTTCAGGTTCATTCACCTGCTGCAACATGAGGTTCTCCAGAGGCTGCAGGTGAGTATCGGCTCCATTGTGGACCTCCATGAGGTCCACCCTGCCTGATCAATGTCTTCACCACAGATTGCAGAGGAGCTCTGCTGTGATTGTCTAAAGCACTTTCTCCCCCTCCTTTTTCACTGACCTTGGTGTATGCAGGGCCGTTTCCCTCATGGTCTCATACCTCTCTCCAAAAATTGCAGTTTTTATGCCTTTCTTGAATACATTATCCCAAAGGTGCTATCACTGTCACTGATGGGCTCATCCTTGACCAACCATGGGTGTGTCTCGGAGCTAGCAGGCATTGGCTCCAGGGGAAGCTTCCAGAAACTTCCAGGAGCTTCTCACAGAAGCCACCCTGGTAGCCCATCTTGTTCCAAACCCTTGTCATTCAGACCCTTTACGCTCATAGTGGTCTTTCAATATGATGTACAGTAGAAGTGTCTATTTCTCATAAATGATTATGAAAGAGCCTAAGGTAACCGGCTCAAATAAAGAAGCCTAGTATTTATGTGTATGAAAATTAGGTGAGATTTCCAGTTCTACATATTAAGTGGATCCTGCAAATGGAAAGTGAAAGAAGTTGCTGGAAAAACCTATCCTGAAGTACCAGACTATGAGAGAACACAAGATACAGCAGGCAAGAAGATTCTGAGAAATGGAACAGGCAATTATGAAACTTTTAATGGAAAAAAATCACCACAATTTAAAGATGGGACAGAAGACAAAATAATAAGTAAGAACAATACAGTGATTATAGGGTATTGTTAAAGGACAAAATGAGAAAGTCAAATCTGGGAGAATGGAGAGGGTGCACAAAGGGATATAAATATATACAACTGGAAACAAAGTTTTCCAGGGCAACAACAAGTTGTATGTTTCCTTGAATGCATATGAATCTGGAAATAAACAACCAAACTTTTGAATATGAACTAGTCTGTATCTTATTTTCTCTTTTTTCTTTCCTTGTCAAACAACATATGATCATATTTTGAGGCTGCTGCTCTTCATTTATCAATAACCACTGTACTGTGTTCTGCCAAAAATGGTAACTTTCCATTTGCTGAACTGAGACAAAGATTTTTACTGTGTCAAGAGGACAAACATAAACATTATCTTGACCACAAATGAACACATTGAATAGCAAGTCATCTAATTGCATCAAAGAGGCATGGGAAAAATTAATTAATTATAGTATAGCATTTTCTCAAAAATAAACATATAAAAAGATAAACTTTGTAAATCTGCTGCATTTTTAATGGATGCTATATATTTACTAAAAAATCTAATTATAGTCGTATAAGTTTTTCATATGTGTACTTCAAATAATAAAGATATTTGTACTGAGTACATTATTTGTACATATAAAGCCACATTTACCAATAAAGTACATAAATATATATTTATATAAACATGATAATGAAGTGACCTGCTATATGTATCTATGGTCTTGTGATATTATTTTTGAGGTAATTTACTTTAATAATATTTTTGAAATTGTATACCACAGGCTGAGAACTGTATTTTTGATTTTCTACAAGTTTTAATATTTCAAAAGTGTAATTTTATTATCTTAATTTTTAATAATTTCTGCAGAAGTATAGGGAATTTCTGCATTAGAGAGTAGAGTAAGAAGTAAATAGAACATGGCTTCAAAAATAGTAGTAATTTTTTTAGGTCCTCAGTACCTAGAAGGAGAATACTAAAAGAAAGCTGGAGAGAGGCTTTCCACAAGGGAGTGTAGTGGTAGGACAATAGGGGATGGCATTAAGCTGAAGCAGGGTAGGCTTAGATGAGGTTTTAGGAAGAAATTCTTTACCATGAGAGTGGTGAGGCACTGCAACGGGTTACCCAGAGAAGTTGTGGATGTCCCATCCCTCGAGGTGTACAAGCCCAGGTTGGAAGATGTCCCTGCCTGTGGTAGGGGGGTTGAAACTAGATTATCTTTAAGATCTCTTCAAACTCAAACACTCTATGATTCTGAGATTGATCCACATTTAGCAGAGATTATTGTAGATACAGAGAAATACAATCACTTGTAGAAACCACATCAGTTCAATATATATGAAAAAAGTAATTAATAGAGTCACAAGTGTCAAGGGTTTTTTTAACATTTAAAATCTAAAGTAAGAAAATTACTTAGCTATCTTCAGACTCTTATTTAACCCTTCGAAAACAAGCAAAGAAAAAAATAAGGTGAAAATTTTTATTTTCTATGATGGTCAGCTGTAACAAAAATATTTTCTTTCTAGTCCTTTCCCTTCTCTGAATTTTTATAGTCTAAGAATATGATTGCATTTGCTCTCCATTGTGTGAATTCGGCAAAGGGATTAGTAATTTACATCTATCTAGTTGCCTATTTTCATGAAAATTTTAGCAGTGTTTTTCAGAATGTGTCACTACTGCTAAATTTGCTAAAAGCTCAGCTATAGATTCAGGAGGTGCTGGAGAAGGAAGAAGACAAACTGAAATACTTAGTGTTGTATAGTCAATTCAGCATCAACAGTGCAGCTTAGGGCTTCTTTTGCATTTTGCTATACAAGTAATCATATGTGCTGTGTTCTTCTAAGCATAATGTTTCATTTATATGACAATAATTTATGCTGTTGTTGAATTATTTAACTTTCAGGTAGTCTATGCTATAATTCAAGGAATGTGTTTTTCTTTGATTCTAACTGTTACAGTGTCATCATGATGAAAATTGCCCATTATGCATTTTATTACTGTATTATTACATTGTGTGCTTTGAGAATTGTCACTTGATACAAATAATTTTGCACCCAATTAATTGCATGAGGTTCCTCAGCCAATTTGTATTTTCTTGTTGATTTTTTTTGCTGTTACTTCACTAAAGGTGCCCAGACACTTAAGCAGTATTTGCCTTGTGTCAGCATGACATTAAAAGCCAACTCATTTTAGAATTAATGTTTTAAAATTCTTTTGACAGAAATTTACTCTGCTGAATTCAGATTTTTTCCTTATGTTATCTCTAAATACTTTCCTTTACTGAGTAAAAATATTGCTTTAGTAAATCCTGTGTAATGCCATTGGTCCAGATGGAATTGCAAATCAATCCATCAGTACACGTAACAGTGCACCATCTTCATAAACAATGTGATCTACCAAGTATGGGATGAGAAGTGTTTCAAGTGAATGCATATAAATATGTTCACATGCATTTATCAGGGTGTTGGGTCTTGGAAACATATCCTTGACAGGCATTCTCATATAATGGACAGGACAACAGTTAGTAGTTACTGGTGCTTATCCTACCTTGCAGGTTTTTTATAGGGATGTCTCCTATGAGCATCTAAAAACATCCTTGTCCCTTTGGTGAATCACTCACATACTTCTCAAAGCCCCTTGTGTATTGTGTTTTTCTGTGGTGATACAACATCACAAAAATGCTTAGGTACTACTTGTTATGCTGTTGCATTGGCTACACCATTCTAGTGCATTTAGTTTGGAGGTCAAGGGGAGCAAATAATTATAATCAATATCTTGATTAGTGCAGTTTAATTTATGCTCGTAATACACCTCAGCTCAAGCTACAGCAGTCAGAGTATGAAGTTACTTATATTGAGATGAGATGTTCATACTGACTCCTTTTTGATATTTATTTCATCTAGGCACTCAGATAGCATGATTCCATTGTAATATATTTCATTTTCAACATGCTACCAATAAATATTTATCACAAATAATATCAGGATACTGATTTTAATTGCCTTTATCAGGAGAGCAGTTTGACAACAACCATATGTATTCTATGTATTCAGCTTTTTTTTTTCAAATCCTGGCAAAGTTTAAACTTAATAAGATAAAGTGCACTTCACAAGAATTTATAAAACAAAATACTTCCATGTCTTGTATTTTGGAGGCGTCCCTGCCAGTGGTGGAGGGGTTGCAAAAGATGATGATTAAGGCCCCTTCCAACTAAAACAATTACTTGATTCTATATCCTGCTAGAGGGTTAATAGGGGAATAAAGGTTGAATATAGCAATAAAGAGAACCTTTTTCAGAATTCAGAATTCTGATTTCAGCAAGGTGGTCTACTACGAGGTCTGTCATCAGGGACCTCAGAGTTTTAATTGTGAGACTGCTGCCTCTCTAGATACCTTTCTTCAATTCAGTTATGTTTCATTTTGGAAGTGTCTGTAACAGCTGTATTCATACAGAGTGCTGTGAATCTTAATATCAACAAGCGTATTGCAACATCCTTATTTGAAAACAGTACTAAAAAGATGCATGGGGTTTTTTAAATCTATGATTAGCCCAGTTCTGCTATCATTGGTTTTTTCACAAGGTCATTCTTACAAGTCTTTGCATATGTTTTAAGTCCTGCCAATTGAATCTCTGAACTTTTCAAAAGCTGAGACCAAGACAATGAAAATAAAGGATGAACATTTGGACCATGATTTGAATCACATTTTAAATCTGAAGTAGTAAAATGGACACCAACCTGAGATTTTAAGTTGACTATTAGACATGTATTATAATTTTCTAGGAAAAAAAATCTATAAAGAATTTTAGCAGACATCTTCAGTGCTTTGGATTTCTATTATAAATCAGAATGGCTCCAAAGATGCCATGACTACCTGTTGACTCAATGATATGTGAAGAAAGAAGGACTTAATGGCTCTAAATGCAAGTTTTTAAAAGAACTGTTCTGTATAACTTTTTTGATTAATGCTGAAGGGACAAAAAAGCACAAATATTAAAAAACATCTATGTGTATGTGTATATGTGTATGTGTCTATATATTCACTGTGAAATTTGTCATGGGGGGAAAGGAATACCAAAAAATGTACTTGCCAGAGATCAATCTTTTAGGTATAAGATCAGAAGAAATAGATGTGTCAGAGTAAAGCTTTTACCTTACTCACACTGATGTACATTGTGATCACCACTCCAGGGTAGATGTTGGCTACATCCACAAAAGTCAGTGCTCCTTCCAGCCACTTCTCAGTGCTGGTGTTCATGCAGTGGCTGGGCTTCAACACACAGCAGTTCCACTGTGGGCACTTTGCTTCTATGCAATTTTGTATGGGTGAATTAAAACATTTCTATCACATCTCTGCAGGTAAAGATCTTAGTAGGAAATCAGATCAGTCCACAACCACCCATGTTATGCACAGTTGTTGATCTGTGGCTAATGTCACAACTCATGACACTCAATTTGTATTTACAGTATCCTGGTTTCCATGGTTTTCCACAGTCTGCATGTACTCAGTTCTTGACCTAGGAGAGGGCACAATATTCCCAGAATCACACAGACAGTATCTGAGGCTGGAAGGCACCTCTGAATATAATCTAGTTCAAGTCCCCCCACTGAGAGAGCAAGGCCACCTGGAGTGGGGTGATCAGAGCCATGTCCGGTTGAGTTTTGAGTATCTCAAATACAGGGGGATACAGACCCCACAGCCTCTCTGAACAACTTGTTTGAATGTTCAATCAACCTTACAGTGGGGTCAAAAATATGTTTGAATGGTATTACTTCTATTTCAATTTATGCCAAATTTTCTCATTATTTCTCAGGGTACCATTGAGAAGAGTCTGTCTCCATCTTCTTTACTTCCCTGTCAAGTATTTATAAGCACTGTTGATTCCCCTTGAACCTTCTCTACCTCAGGCTGAACATGCACTCTGAGATTCCCTAGTATGCCTGCAGTTCCAGTCCCTGAATAATTTGTGACTCTTTGTGGGACACTCTATCCATGTCTCTCATACTGGGGAGCCATCATGGAATTCAGTACTCCAGGTGTGAGAAAACTGGTCTCTGGGCGGACTTTATGCTGCTTCTTGCACCTCACCACCCTTCATGCATTTTACCTCCCAACTCTTCAGTTAGTTTTCAACACATATCACAGACTCATCATCTATCCCATACTTTATCAGTTTGTCTATGAGAGTGTTACTGGCTAAAGTGAAGAAGGCATATTCAACTACTACTTGAAAAACTTTGTTCATCACTCAAGCAGAACACTGAAACTCCTATTTCTAAATGCTTCTGTGGTGTAAAAATCTTTTCCTTCCAGTTCTGATTTTAGTTTTCCAAATTTGAATGTCTCTGTGAACTTTTCAAATGCAGGCAGATTTAATTTAAGTTTGATAAATTTTGGCAAATAAGGTAACAGAGCTGCCAAAGCAGTCATAAATTGGCTGAGAAAATGTCTTCAGAAGAGGTTAAGTCCTGCTTCTCTCTTCTGGTGAAACAGTAGTCGCAGTTCACATTCAGGAGTGCTGAATTCTAAAGTCTCTGTATAATTAAGCAACTATAGAAATCTTGACTCTGGAATCTTGAAAATATTTTGGCATCATTAGGGTATTTTGTGATGCAGTAAAACACAAATTCTTGTAGAAATGTAACTTTACAGAAGTAAAGAGATCACAAATATGCCACAGAAATTGTTCTTCCTATTTGCCACAGTGCTGGGTAAGAATACAGCCTGTTTTTATAAAAATGAGCATATGGAATTGCACATTTTAGGAAGACATTTTGATGAACATTTTCATTTTTCTTCAGTTCATAAAATTAAATTATTTTAAGCTCCTTGCTCCTTGTAATCCAGTTGTCGATAGGCCAGAATGTTCAAAGGACTAGACAATGATAGTTATGATAGCCTCTTATGCCTCTAAAGCCCTATACTGAATGTAAAACAGAAAATTAGTATGAAATCTTCTGTGATGGTTTAGACACTGAAGTGGTCTCATTCCAACATTTTTAAAGCTAAGATAAAAATAACTGAAGATGTATGCATTGAAATCCATTCTCCATTGAATGGTGCAAAACTTAAAATAGTGCACCTGTACTGAGGGAAAAAAATTACAACTTTTAATGAAGTTAAGAGAGTTGAAAATAAAACAAAGAAAGTATTCTTTTCCCCCTGATCTTTTCACCCCTGATCTAGGTGTTTTACTAGATTATGTGCAGGAAAATTTAAAAAATATTAAGTGAATTCAAACAATACAAGTTCTTCACTGTTTTAGTTTTTCAATTTGTTATTTTTCTATCTCAAAGCTATCACAGGAGAATTATATTGAATTATAGGAGAACTTATTTGGTGACCTGTGGGATTCACATTCTCTGAGAGAAACAGTGAGAGAAGCAGAGAAGAGAATGATCAAAACAACTCTTATCTCATTTGCTGCTCCTGAGTTTGTGCACAAGTGGAATGCATTATAGAAGATTGCTTACCGGAAAGGATTTAGTAATTGGATTCTGGTATGAGTGTTTTGTTTTCTTGACCAATCTCTGCAAACTGTGTCCTGATGATTAGTCAGGAGACAGTCACGAGATTTTGTTCAGTTGAGTTCTTGTTCAGTTTCAGTTTAGATGTAGTGTAATACAGTGTAATATAGTATAGAATAATATAGTATAATAAAGTAATTAATTAGCCTTCTGATATCATGGAATCCTGCTCATCATTCTTGCTTTCAATGGGGGCTCATCTGCTTTTACAATAGGGGCCACAAGAGGTTATCAAATCTAACAGACCTATCAAGTCTGACTTTAAAGGCAGTTATATTTTCTCTGGGTCTTATGCAGCTCATAAGCTTTTGAAAATTTCCAAGGCTGTAAGTTCCACAGCCTCTCCAGGCAAACATAAGATCCCAGGACATAACCTGCATCACCATGGTCTTCTTGATGAGCTACAGGAGAACTTTTGCACTTGTAGCCTATAATACCTTCTTCTTCACTGGACTTGGTGTCTTCAGGTTTGCATCTCTCATTTTTCTTACACCTCCCGCTCTCTCTCTCTCTGCTGCTGCACAGCATTTTTCCCTTTTCTTGAATATGTTACCACAGAGGCACCACCAATATTGCTAACTGCCTCAGCTTTACTCAGTGGTGGAACTCCATCTCGGAGCATCCTGAACTGGCTCCATGGGGACAGCCCCTGATGTCTACAGAGGCCACTCCTGCAGCCCCCTGATACCAAAACTTTGCCACATTAACCCAGTACAAACTTCACTTGTGCAAGCTTTTCTCTTGGTGGCTTTCGCATCCTGCCTGCTACACTCCTCCCGAGAAGGCCCTTCAAACTAAGAGGTGGAAACTGATCCCAAAGGAAGCGCAACTCTTCCTCTTTTCAGGCACTGTCTGTCAGATGACACTGGGTGCTCTGGTTAGGATTCAGCCTTCTTCCTGACCCTAACACCATGTGATTTTCACAGAACAGAAACAAACTTCTTTTATACAGTGAAAAATAGCAACAGATAAAACAAGTGCCACCTCAAATACTTAGTTACTTGTTTGGAGTGAGTGGATGTGTGATGCTTTGTTGTCAGCTGGGTTAAAACACAACATTGCCATTATTTTATACATTTCCATAAATATTTGTTTTTAAATTACAACAGTTTAATTATATTTTCTGTGGTTCAGAGGCAAAACTGCAAAACCAGGTGTAAAAATCAGCTACTGCCAAGTTCATACTTTGATGCAGTTTCTCTCAAGAAATAAAAAAACCCCAACAAAAATCCACGAGATGCCTAGTAATTTCTAAAATCTCAAGTATTATGTTACTTATTATCTTTCATATTTTTTATGCTTGGTTTAAAGACAAGACAAATTTTAAAGACAAAATTGCATTTATAAATTGTAGTAAAAACCGTTCTTCCTTGTAGATATTAAGAATAATGAGAAAGAAAAAATAGTTGAATTTCAAGTTGATGAATTGATGTATTTACTCCTAGGTATTTTTTTTTCCCTTTTCTTTGATGAAGCAATCAATTAAAGTAATTTCTGCTTTCCTCTGTATTCCATTTTTAATGAATTTACTCTTCTGCCTTCTGCCCCTCAGCAACTCACACAGTAAATATCAGGGTTGAGAACCATGAAATCTAAATGAGTATCTTAACACTGCAGAGCTCCTAAGCTTTATTGTTTCACAAAACAGTTGTAGGAAACAGTTTGATCATCAACAAATCTTTGTGTATTTTTGTGTTGTGCTTATATTCATACAAAGCCTGCCCAAATTTTTGGTGGTGGTTTTTTTTTTTTTTTTTTTTTTTTTTTTGGAAGACAGCAGTAAAGGCATGGTTAACTGATATACAGATGCCTTATTTTTGTTAAAAATATCTTGTGAGTTAATCCATCGATTTCAAGTCCTAGCTTACTAAAAAAGAAATTAAAAAAAAATCTAGGTACATTTTCAACCAAATGTATAGGGAAGAGTTCAGGACACCGCATAATTTGTTGGGTTTTTTGTTTGTTTGTTTTGGTTTGGGTTTGTTTGTTTTGGTTTGGTTTTTGTTTGTGTTTTGTTTTTGTAAAAAAGACAAACTATTGGCTTTATGTGCCAAGACTGTACTTGTTTTTAAATGTTTTCTTCCTTCTTTATAGAATAAACAAAACAAAAAAAAAATGCTGTGCACCATTTACTAGAAAACAGTCACTTTTCTTTGCAGTGCAGAAGAGCCCAGCTCACCTAAATCACATCCATAACATGATATTCCCTTGGAGAAAAAAAGGGACAACTCTGAGGATATCACTGAACTTTAATGTACTGCCAAGTAACATAAACATTTAGTCACTTATTCAGAATTTAAAAAGACAAGATGTTAGAGAATTTAGAGAACAGATTTCCTCTGCTTTCACCTGGGCTCCATCTGTCCCTTCCCCTCCTCCTCCCGTACCTCACCTTCCTCCGGCCATCGACCGGCGGCGAGGGAACAGCGCCCACAGCTCCCCTTTGCCCCTCATCCTTCGCTGTGTCTTCACCGAATCGTGTCCTCCCCTGCTGCCCTTGGTGCGTGGCTGTGCCTCCCCTGCTGCCCTTGGTGCCCCGCTGTGCCTCCCCTGCCGCCTTTGGTGCCCTTGGCGCCCCTCCTGCCCTGCCTGTTCTTCTCCTGCTGCCCTTGGTACCACTGGTGCCCGGCTCAGCCTCCCCTGCTGCCCTTGGTGCGTGGCTGTGCCTCCCCTGCTGTCCTTCGTGCCCGCCCGGCCCCCCTGTGCCTCCCCTGCTGCACTTGGTGCCCTTGCTGCCCCTCTCTGCCTCCCCTGCCGCCCTTGGTGCCCGGCTGAGCCTCCCCTGCCGCCCTCGGTGCCCTTGGTGCCCGCTGCCCTCAGCGCGGCCAGGCCGCGGCGCCGCTGGGGCTGTGCCGGGCCGGGGCAGTGCGCGGCCGCCTTCCTCACGGGTCACCCCGCGTTGCCCAGTCCCGGCCTCCAGGCAAGCTCCGGCTGTGTGGGTATTGTAGTGTTTTCCCCTGGCATAGGTAGTTTTTGTGGTTCTATCTCAGTGGTGGTAGGTGGGAAGGCAATTTATTCCGTTTGACCTATGTTCAAGCACTTTAAACTCCTCACCTCTTTAGCTACAGATGCATTCTTTGATTTTTATTTTTTTTCTGGCTGTCAAATCTGTATAAATTTTACTGGATTAAACTCCTCACCTCTTTAGCTACAGATGCATTCTTTGATTTTTTTTTTTTTTTCTGGTTGTCAAATCTGTATAAATTTTACTGGTATACAGCACAAAAGTGCAAAGTGAGAGATCTGAGGATGTGAATCATGTCAATTTCTAGTCATCACTGGGTTTATTTGGAATTTAAAATCTGTGAGTTTTACAAATCAATACAGAAAATAAGACTTCCATTTGTCCTCAAGAACTGTTTTATGTCCCTCTACTCAAGAGCTGGATGAACTTTACGCAAATCAAAGAGGAAAAATTTTCTGCAAAGCTATTCTGAAAGATTTTCATTTGATGGAGGTTTTGCAATCTTTATATTTCGATTTCTGAAATCTGTAAGGTTATTTTTTGTGCATAAATTATGAGGAAAGGCTGAAATATTTTCATTATTATAGATTTGTAGAAAAAGTCAACATATAAATGTTTCTCAGATATTATATATTTATATATCTATCTCGCATTATATTTTGGAGTTTCTAGAATATTATGTAAAATAAATATACATTCTACTACAGACAGTGACATTATACTACAGACATTGATCTCTATACTGTACAGATCCATTCTTTAGTCTCTGACTCTAAACATTGCATTATTGAGACTAAATTGAAGAGCTAGTTTCTATTTAGCAGGGCAAGATCTTGCTAACCTAATAAGAAGGTCTTTGACCCAGGTCCACTAGGTTTTTGTGGTTGATTACCAAAGCTTGAAGGTTTATTGAGGAGCAGAGGATCAGAGTACACACAGAACAGACTGATGAGGGATTTTCTTGCACTCTTTTTGATGAAGTGGGTTGACCAGAAACAGCTCTCACGTGTCTGTACGCAAGCAAATGTGGCGCGGGAAGCCCAAGAGTTGCAATTTTATGTGTGATCAGGGATCAATAACATTATTAAAATCACAGAGCCTCAGCAAAACAGTTGGCACTGCTGGACTTCTGCGATAGACATATACAGACTCTCCAAGAAAAGTGGGCAGGAAACAAAAGCAGTAGGTGTTGTTTGTGCAAAGGAGGAAGCAGAGGGAACTGGCATTGCCTATAGAGCTTCCTAAAGATATTTTTGTGCCTATGTGATCTATTACTGTGCTCATTAGTGAGTTCCATAATCAGACTATAATACTATAGACTTGAAAACTGAGTTTAACTTTTTAATGTGCTTCTCACTTCAGCCTGCATAGTTTCTATTCTGCTGATTGTAGCACAGCCAATGAAGAAACAGAATAAGAAACTAAATCAAAGCTGGGTTTTTGGTTTTTTTTGGGTTTTTTTTGGGTTTTTTTTTTTTTTTTGTTTGTGAAGGCAGTACAGGATGTGAGGAAAATTTAACTGTTTAGTTTGCTATAAATATCGAGATAGATAAGATGATGTGATACATTGTGTACCAGATTAAAGCTTGACCTACCATGCAATCTCATTGAATTCTCAATGAAATCCACAAATTTGCATGTCATATAAATCACTGATGACACTGCCTGTCTTGATCATGCATTTTACTGAAATTTATAGTTCAATATTTATGTAACATTATTGTGAATATCACTGAAAGCTGCAAGAATAAGCAGAAAATTAAATAAGACATAACTAGAGAAATATATTTTCAAAAATTTTTATGAAAAATGCACAATGAACAGCAAACCAGGAAGAAAAAAAAAAGGATAAAATTTTACAAAATGAGATTTTACTGGAGATTATTTGAACTTGTACACACTTTTTTTTTTCTTTTTAATGAGCATTTAATCATAAGATTGTAAAAGGAAAAAAGAGAGATAAAGTAACCTGCTGGTATCTATGAACATAAATAGAAACAATCTATGCCCACAAAAAAGAAAAACAGAAACCAAACCCCCAAAACATTACTTTCATAATCATCACTCTTCATGATATCAGTGATACTCCCTCTGCACAAGAGTCCTTATGCATATTCAAACAGAGATCTTAATTTGAATTCATAATACCTTGAAAAGCTTTTTAATGCCAAGTCCCCTTTTGCATATCACATTGAAAAATCTTCCCCTTTCAGCATATGGCTACGATCAGAGAAATATGTTAGGAAAAATGACATCTTGGCAGTAAGTGTAGTTTTTGCATTTGTGCCTTCCTATCACATTTCCAAGATTGTAATTGGATAAAATTTCCCAGTACATGACCAATGCAATTTAATTTCAATGTATGGAATATGAATTTTAAAGGTAGATTTTGGAGAAAAAAACCCCCAAAAAACAGTATTAGCTATGTATTTGTAATTGAACAATGTCAGACTCTCTCAAGTCTTAACTGAAGCGTTGTCTTCTTACAATTTCTGTGACTGTTTTTCATCATATTTGGTAACTGGAAATTAAAAGGATAGGGATGCACACAATTCTTTCAAGGTATTTAGGTGCTTTACTGGTGTTGAGCTACTACATTTTGACTGTAGTGATCGTAGGGTGTATTGGGTGTGGAAGCATGCAGCACATACACATAAAACATTACATCCTCAAATCCTCTTGGTAACCAACAAACAGATAAATACATTCTCATTAACTACTACCTTCCATCCTTTCACAGACAGATATTGTTTTCCCATTTCATGGACTTCATCCTCCCCTCCAGATGTTCAAAAATAGGCCGTGATTTGGGATCCATTCATCAGGATAGGTGCCTGTAACAGGAGAAGCAGCACACTTGATGTTTGGGCACCAATACCAGATCCAGGTCACTGCCACATTGTCCTTGCTCCTCACGAAATTCACTCTTCATTGGTTCATGTTATTCCTGTTGTTTTGCTCCCTGCAACATAGAACTTGCACCACAGATTATTTTCTCCCCAAGATTAAATGTCCTTGAGGCAATACTGGTTTTCCCCATCCTGCTGCTTTAGCCACCATGTGGTATACTGTGGTCCTTAAGCAAAGACAATCCCATGAAAAGGCTTGTCTTATCCCATGGAAAAAGGGGGTTAGGCACTTAAGTATCTTTGAGGACTCCTACCTTGGTAGTTTCTTAGAAGTAATTCAGAAAGTTACAGAAATGCAAGGAAAGAGATTATTGTGGATCTGTAGCAAAATCACAGCAAAGCTTATCTTTCCTCTCTTCCTTGTTCACATCTCCTTACTGGGCTTGTTGCACATTGATGAAGATCAGCCACTTACTCTTCCTAAATGTTCCCACACCAGTTATTCTTTTATTTGCAACATTTCACAGCTGACATCTAAGGAATTATGCTGCTTCAATTGTGATAGAAATAGGGGTGCTAAAAGCAGGTTGCACAAGATACAATTACTACATTTTCTTTTATTTGTCAAGGTCTTGTGCACTATGAAGTTAGTGATAGAAATCCTGTCAACAGTGTTTGTCAATTTACTTGAAGATCAAATCTTTTTTTACACTGTCTTCACAGCTTAAGGCAGCAAACATTTGCATGGGCATAATGCTTTTCAGTCTTCTCACAGATGGGAGCTTTTACCTATGGGGATCTGATTACAAGACTTGAACCAAGCAATTTATATTGTAGGCAGAGGAAAATAAAATCACAGTACAGTAATTCTTTTATTGTTTTAATGCTTGCAATACACTAATGTGAGAGTGCTTTTGGTTATATATGCAACACTTAAATGTAGATGATATTAATTGTATTGGTAGCAAATTTGCTACATGAATCATGGACCATTTTGCTGATGGTAGCAAAATCACACTTTGGAAAAATTCTTAAACAGCTGTGGCTCAGAGTAAACGGCACACTCATTGACATTGTTTATATTTTTAAGCAGTGCCACACTAATTTTTTAAGTTTTGGTATACTATAGCAACATTGTTAGTAAACAGTTTGTTATATTTCTTGGAACTAAAATATGCTTCTCTATAATTCATTTGTGAACAGCAGAACATTAATTCTGCAATAAAGTAGGAAAGTTTGCTACTGTAAACTAGGAATTTAAAATTGCTTTTCTGAAGGTCTGTAATGTAGGAAAACATTATATTCTTATTTATTTATATATATTTATTATTCTCAGTTTTATTATATTGAGTGGATTCAAAGTGTTTTGCCTAATTATTAAGAATAAATTTAAGATATGCTTTTACTTTGTGCTTGTTGGTTTTTTTGTGGTTTTTTTTTTTTTTTTTTAATCTGGCCATGGCATAATTTAGCAGAATTTTTAAAAGACAAAACCTGGCATTTTAAACTCATAAACTGCTGTAAGAAACAGTAATGAATTTATTTCTTTATGTTAGAAGTGAGCCATTATGTGTGTCAGAATTCTTTTAATTTTTTGTTCTGTGATCCTATAATCCTTAAAGTTGTTTTTTTTTTTTTTTTTATTTTTTCCCCTATCCTTATCATTCAATTTGCATCAGTATTGACTGGATTTTCAGACTCTGAGGCCAGTTTTATTCATACTAGCACTCTAATTGAGCAGAAACAATGCTTCAAACATTTGGGTAATAAACTAAATAAGTAATGCAATATGGTATTTCCATTTAAGTTATTTGAAAGATATTTCCATTTTTGAGAGAAAAAGCACTAAATTTACAATTAATTTTATTAGCTCACAGAAATAATTTTAACATAAGATCCTCAAAAGTAATTTTTGAGTTATTAGGCACATATATACTATTAATAAAGAAGATACAGTAAGTACATCAGTAATTTGAGAATTGTTTCATCTTAGAATATGTTCTTTTAGAACTGATTTTGTGAATATCCAATGTTTGCTTGGTATATCCAGCATAAGATGACATGCTAAAAAACAGAGTAATTTTGATACCAGCGTCACTGTTAAAAAATTTTAAAAAAAGCGATAATTGGAGAAATAGTTTCACAGGTCACAGTTTCCTACAGCATGAAAAATGTATTCCCATGATAAAATTGTGAATTTTTTATCTATTTAAACTTATTACACTGATGTAAACATCTTAATTGTGAAAGCATCTTGCATCTGACATTAAGAAATCACTCATGAATGGCTTTTGTTTAAAAACGGATCAGCTGTTTGAAAATGAGAAAATTATTTCTCAAGAATAAACCTAATGACTAGATACTCACGAAAATAAAATATGGCAGTACAGTTATTACATAATGGGTAAGGTTCTCATGCTTCTTTTCTCAGTATAATGTGACTGCTGCACTTCACGTGTCAGACTGTTTATGATAGGGAATAAATTTGAATTGATTCATGAAAAGATTTTTGGTTAAAGCAAAAGAAGAAATGGTGACATTTTTACATGGTACTGTAAATTGACTGAAACAATGCTAATTAAGATTTATAATTATGAATAAATAGTAGATTGTAAAATATGTGCTTGCACAAGTATAATCATCCTTAAGTAATTGGTAACTTGAAGCAATTACTTTTCTAACACCTTAATTTCGGAGCAGCATTCCAAGTCAAACATGTTAAAAAGTTTTAAGCAGTTATTCACCTAAACAGTAATGATTTGCTATTCTCAGCAAGAAAGTATACATTTTTAAGGGATGATTTACATTTTTTTTTAAATTTATTTTACAGCTGAGGATGCTTGTGGAGGAACTATGAGAGGATCGAGTGGAATCATCTCGAGCCCCAACTTTCCTAATGAATATCATAATAATGCAGACTGCACATGGACAATTGTGGCAGAGCCTGGTGATACTATCTCACTCATATTTACAGATTTCCAAATGGAAGAAAAATATGATTATCTGGAAATAGAAGGTTCTGAACCACCTACAATAGGGTAAGTCAAATATTGCAATTTTAATGTGGTAAAAAAGATGATGAAATGTGAAAATACAACTTTTTGTTACATTTCCTTTTGTGAATATGTTGTCTTGCTAAAAAAAAAAAACCCTTCACAGTAATAATTGTGATCATGGCATAAATGTTGATATTTCATTTGGAGCTGTACAATGGTTTTTAAATATATTCCAAAGATGTAGCATCAGGATGAAGGGCACTGTAGACTCATTTACCTCATTGTCTGTGTCTAACCATTTAACCATTATTATAGTAAAAATATATATATTTAGAAACTGAATGGAATGGACTGTTGTACTGGTAATGATTGGTGAAGCCTTCAGACAGATTCATAAAGTCAGAAAGTGAATGGTGTGGAGGCTTTCAGCACAGAGCTAGGAGGAATTAGCATTGGTCACATCTGTTGGTCATGGGCTGTCTCTGGAGGAGTTTTTGTACAGTCAACTGTATGCATCATGGTTTCTAAATAATGTGAGTATAGTTGGTGATACACTTACCTAGAAATACCCATCCTGATCTATGGGATCAAACACCCTTACTGAGTAGTCACAGTACTTTTTGGCTCTGGTTTTACTTAAATATGGCACCTTTAACAAGAGTTTATGACTGGTTTTTTTTGTTGTTGTTTTTTTGTTTTTTTTTTTGTTGACTTAGCAGTAGGAACAATATTTTTGCTTGTCTGACGTATGCAATTCTTAATCTCAGTGTAGATGTGTTATGTAGATGTTGCAATACAAGCACAAGAAATAAAATAGTAAATAACCTCTTTCAAGATCAGATTCAGTTAAATAGGAAAAATAAATTTTATACATTAAATATACACTCTGTGGCTTTCTGGTCTGGTAGTTTTATGGTAGCAGAGCATCACATTAGTCAAGAAACATGTCAATATCACAAATTCTTTTGTTTCTTAGTTTAAATATGCTGTTGATTCACAGAAAAGGAGTTGTATACAAACCCATAAATCACAGTTATGGTCTCCCATAAATTTTGATGTCTTAACTGGCTCATAAAGCTTTCTGGAGCCTCTGTATGACAGAGGTATGTGAACAACAGGTGATACAAGTGGTTGGCTAGATACATTAAGGTCAGTAGAGTCTTGTTTTCTTCATATCAGTATAAACCCCCTCCAAATGTAACAGGGACCAAATAAAATGGCTTTGATTTTATACTAAGGAAAGATCTAAAGTTAGGTAATTATATTGTTTTAAAAGCATCAGACTAGGTTTCTGTGTTGCATATAAGTAATATTTTTATAATATTTTAAAGTAATATTTTTAATGCACTGCTCCACAGTGTAATAAAAGCCTAAGATTTAGCAAATAGTGTTTTCTAATTTGAGTTAATTTATACTGCCACCTACATAGTTAATTAACCTGTATTAGAATATTACTTAATTGCCATTGAGTTTTTCAAGCACTTAAACTGAAATCTTTTGAACTAGCTGTCAGTCAAAATAAATTTTAAGTAATAATTTATAATAACTAATGAGGTAACACCAATGACATACAGACATTATGAATCACTTGAATAGATAAATGTACATTAGATTTTTCTTGAATGTGTTTTATTTATTAATTTATGAGCTTCAAACAATGATTTCATGTTTTGTTCTATAAATAAAAGGCTGTATTCAAATGATATAATAAGACTACTTTATATATGGAAATTCCCATTATGTGTTTACAAAACATGAAAATTTACAATGCTAATTTAATAATTGCTCACGTAGAGAAACAGACTGAGAGCATATTATTTTTTTAGCTTGTCATTTATATTCCCTAAATAGAACTGATGTGTTCAATTACAGGAAAGTATCCCCCCATATGTTGGGAAAAACAGCTTTGGAAAGCTTAATTAACAGCAATTTGTTAATTAGATTTAGAGTGGTAATACTATATATGCCCTTAGACAACAGTTAATCTAAAACTAAACCCAGGTTCTTTATCTTTCATTCTGGAAAAAAATATTTACCTAATTTTCAGAATAACTCAAAACTTACTGGTTGATCTGGATAATGAGTATTATAAAATACTGTCTTAGAAAATTTTGTGCTTTATATGACTATTACAACTACTTGTTTAAAAAAAACCCTCAAACTTTTCTTCTGTATCTCTGCAGTGTAAAAAAAAGGTCTCTACTTTTTATTTCTAACTGAAATAAGGGCTAGATTATGCATCAAGTCGATAGGCTGGTGTTATCCATAAGACTTGGAATTCTTTATGAAGTGCTAACCTTCTGTAGTTTTGCAATCAGTTTTTATAATATTTCAGATATGGTAGTCTTTTCTGTCAAGAAAATCTTGATAGGCCACTTTCATTCAAATAGCAGTAAAAATTATGTAGATGCCCTTCAGGGTTCTTGCTGTTGTGTTGCTTATTCTAACATTTGCCAGCTTGAGTTGAATTATAGAATTTCTTAAGTTTTGGAAGTGAAACTGAAGAAAAATTATTTGTTTGAGGAAATTATTTTCCACTTTTTTTTTTTTTTCAATAAAACAAAAAACTGAAATAAATAAGATCTAGTGAAATGCTCCTTTTTGTCTACCAAAAAACCAGGCTTTACCAAACCAATACACAAGCTGACAGCTGTTCTTCCTCCATATTTGGAGGGCTTGGTTGTTAATTAGCATTTCCTGACTCTTAATCCCATTTTACTAGTGCTATGAAAGAGCAAAATGATAAACAGAACCTGTAAGAACTATTAATTAAAAATATACTAACTAGTGGTAATTAAAGTGAGGGTGAGCAGGCAGATAATATCTGTTAGGGAAAAGGGTATTTTCTGGGGTTGGGGTTTTTTTGTGTGGAAAATGCAGTTATCCATGTTAGATAGGTATATGGTCACTTTTGGTTGCAATAAAAATTAGCCTTTAGAAGGAATTTAAAAATTAAATGTACTGTCATGACAATTAATCTTCAACAGACGCATAAAACAAGTTCTCAATCAGATCTTTTTACCAAAGTGGTTACTTTATTTATCCAGTGCACAAACAGGTTAGATTTCTTTTCAGTTAATGTACTTGATTAAATAATGTTCATATCAAAGGCTACAGAGGGAAATGTCTGCCTGACATAAATGTGGCAGCACAGGGATGAAAATCACACCTCAATAGTACAAGTACCAACGAAAGTAATAATATGTTGAAGGAAAAAAAGCAAAACAGACAAGACAAGAAGCAGAGGTTCTCATAAGAGATTAAAATAGGAGGAAAAAAAATCCCACCTAAAGCCCAGCATTTATTTTCTTGAAAAATCATTTCAAATTAGAAAGTGACAAGTATAACAATCTCTTTTTTAGTAATTAAGACTGTTGACACTGCTTTAGATAATTATTACTGTTTTCTCACTAATACAAAGTTTTCAAATCTGTCTTTAATGCTCAGAGGAAGGACTCAGGACAGTTTATGACTAATATGATTTTAATAAGTATGCTAAAAGCCCCGGATGAGAAAGTTTGTAATCTGATAATGGTTGAATTTAAATTTAGATAATTGTAGCAAAATTGATACTGCTTATCATAGGAAAAATTATTTCAGAAGAACGTCATGGTTGTCGCTAAATAGGTAGAAAATTTTATTCAATTAATAGAGCAAGCAAAGTGTAGTCATAAAAACCTCCTGTAATTATCAGTCCTTGTTTACTGATAGTGGATGGAATTAATTTTTATTGGATTTAATTGCAAAACCAAAACAAAACAAACAGACAAACAAAAAACAAACATAAAAAACCAAACAAAAGAAAACCCAAAAAACCAATAAAAAAGTCACTGCAAAAATTAGCCAAGTTTTGGGGTGCCTAAATCCTTTTCTTCTTCTAAAACAGGGAACAGAAGGTAACAGAGATAATGCTTACCTGTGGAACAGGGAGAGCAGAAAATCAGGAATAGGAGGAAAGCTAAAAATATTATCTGGCTTGAGCCTTTGATAATCTTAATTTGATAGCCCATTGTGCGCTATCAGTTTTATCTTTTTCTGAAGGACTGAGAACAAAAATGAAGTTCTTTGCTTTCTTGGAAACAAAAGCTTTCCATAGAAACCAAATATTTCAGTCCTTTATCGTTTGTTTCTGTGATTTAATTGTTTGCTTGATGATCCAGCATTTCAACTGTGGCATTTCCATGAGGTCATTTGGAAACCTCTAAGAAGCACAATGCATTCTGTACTGTGTAGGGCTCAGGCACAATGAGTGTTTAGGAGGGGAATTTGTTACAGTGACTGTGGAGGTCAATGACATGTTTTTCATTGTTCTGTTGTGTGATTTTATCTGGATAGGACCATCATCTGAAAAGGACTTTGAAATTGGCTTTACAACTGATACTCTCAAATTCTTACTGAAACATGAGAAAGACTTGAATGTAAGAGAGGAATAAGATATGAAATCATATGTTTAAGAGTAAAGGTGGAGGCTTTTCTTGTGTTATTTTCTACTATTTGTTCTTGTGTGTTTCTGAAGAAATAGAAGGTCCTTCCATAGTGAGTACCCTGTTTTCTGCATTAATTTCTCAGGTTTCTGTTCAAAGTGCAGTGACAAACGTGCCTCAAACTTTGCAGGCAGAACAGACAAATATAAACATGAGTTACGTGATGAAAATCTGTCACTTAAGGGTGACATAAGACCTTTGACCTTGAAGTCTATGCTTCTTATTAAAGTTACTTTGTGGCATTTCGATTTAGTGCTTAGTAAAAGGAGAATGTGATTCATAGAAATTGTCATATCCATGGAAATAGAAATCAACCAAGGTGTAAATCCAGAGTTTAATCCTGGAATTCAATGTTATGTATGTGTCCACATAACCGGGTGGTAAGGAAACGAGACAGAATGACAAAACCTTATAAGCAGGATAGTTCTGCATGGAAGGGAACTCAAGAGCTCATTTGTCCAATCTACTGCTGAAAGCAGACTGAGCTTTTAGGTGAGGCAAGGCTACTCAGGCCTTTATCCAAACATGCAGTATAAACAATCTATGTGGACAACCTTCTTAATTTCCTGACTGTCCTCATGGCAGGAAAAGCTTTTCCTAATTTTCCTAATTGTTTTCAGTCAGAATCAACACCAAGAATTTATTATTACCAATTATCTGTTGCTTTTCCTAATTTTCCTAATTGTTTTCAGTCAGAATCAACACACAAGAATTTATTATTACCAATTATCTGAGGTCCAAACACCTGCATTCTCTTTCTTCCTTATGGATAGGCAGTGGTATGACCTTTCTCCTGAGCAGGTTGGCTGATATGGCCAATCCTAGCTCATGGGTTGAAGATCTTCCTTCGTCGGTCTCAAGTTGTCCCATTCATCTTACAGGGATATGTACATGACCAGAGACATGATTTGTCCTGTCTTCCTCTAGAATACTAAATGCTAAAGCTTATCTGGCACATGTGATTTATAACTACATAGTAGAGTCAAGCCTCAGTGAGAAAGCTATCTGTTAAATTCCAGCATGTACTTGCATCAGACAAGTCAGGTGCAGGCACAGAGTCCCCTTGGCTCACTGTGGTACAAATGAACAATTTACATGGCCACTGTGATGCCGCTTTTGAAAAAAAAAAAAACATGTCCCCACTTCTATTTCTCACTCATCCCTTACCTGGTGTTGGCTCGGGCATTTACCCAGTCACAAAGGGAACTGCATCAGGAAGTGATACAAGCTAAAACCAAGCTTTTTTTCCCCCCTGTGTTAGTGAGCAGGAAACACAAGAGTTGAAGACAACAGCGAGGCACATAGGGAGGGGAATGTTGTTTCTTCAAGGAATAGAACAACTTTATTGTCAAAATAAAGCCTGATCTGCTCCCTTCTCAGGTGGTTGTATGTTGAATAACATAGCTAAGTATGTTATTAACATTGTATGTTGAATAACTTGTATGTTGAATAACAGTACCTAAGCAAAGATCTACAATTTTTCCCCTTTTGCAGTAGGTGCAGAAACTTCATAGAGTTATTTTTATTTCCTTTATATTTTTTATACTGTATCCTTAATTTAATGCATTATTGTGACAGTATCAAAATATTTTATTTTGATTAATGTACACAATGTCAGGAAGACAGTATTTGGTTGTTGCTGTTGAAAAAGGTGGTTAAAAGTTCTTATTTTGAGGAAACTTTTCTGAAGCTGCTCCTAATTTCTTACACTTCCTATGTTTAGGAGCACTGCAAAAGGAAACATTTGTAAGCCTTCTCTGAACATTTGAAGCCTTCTCTTCTCACATGTTTTCATTATTCTGATAGTACTTTTTAATATGTATGAAGTTATTCTCATCTGGAGTCAGATATTCAGCAGTTATCAAATGAGCAGTTATACACTGGATGGGCTTTTTATGTATATTCTTAACAGAGATAGGATTATGTTATTTCACAAAGTCTTTTCAACATTCAGAAACAAATTGAAAAACAGTTCTCTTGAATCTTTATATGCAAGAACACTACTCTGGTTTTCCCACATCTCTCTTAGACAAAGACTACTGCTTTTGTGCTTCCAAGGGTCACTTTAATCCTCCTTTGATGAAACAGACAGAGTGCTTCCAGTGTGGCTTATTTGTATCTCTGCGTTGTAGAAACCAGGTAAATAATAGCCTAGATCTGGGGGATTTTGCTAATGAATACTTCAAAAGTGTAACAGAAAGGAAGAAAAGTAAGAAAGAAAATTGGAAGTCTCTTACAACAGATTTGGGGAATAAAATAGAGGCAGGAAGATGGCTTGATGATTTAACAGGGAGCACTTTCAGTGTGCTTACTGCAGCGGAATACAACACTTGTTTTGATGCGGTCATTCGCTATAGTCTCAGGATGGCAATTGCTGGAGTAGTAAGGGAGACATTGCTCTTGTCTTGACTGAAACATCAGTGACTGAACTCGTAAGTTTTATGCTGCGTGAGCTGTATGGTGGGGGAAAGTATATTAGGATAGCATAAATCTCAAAACAAGGCAGGCAAATGCCATCACAACCAACCCAAACCCCAAAGAACAACTAAACTGCAAAATGTATAATTGTTTCATTCCAGAGTAATTAAAACTTCACATTTTCTTCTCATATATTCTGAGTCTTTGCCACGTTTACTTTATCTGGCAATGTAAGTGGCATGTTGTGGGAGAACAGTGATCCCTAAAGAGACAATCCCAAATCGCTCTCATTTCTAGATTCTGAATTAAAATGTTTAGGATGTTTTAAACTAGTAAACTAGATGCATTCATAATTCCATCTTTTATATCTCATGCTGCAATAGCTAAAATTATATTTTGAATACATGAATGAAATCCTTTACATTAATTATTAAATTCTGACAAGATAAAATATAATTTATATGGGCCCTACAGGCTAGTCATAACTTCACAAAGTGATGCTTCTTTTTGTGATTGTCCATCTGTTTTGCCTGTGAATATTACATTAGAATATGTAGGGTGCAAATTCACTTGTAAAATGAAACAGTGACTAAAACAAACACGCATCTTTTGAATCTGCTAATGCAATTCCATTACATTAAGGATTCACAGAACTAGTGTCAGAACAATTTTTTTATAATTATGTGCCATCCAATATGCAGGTGACTAGTGACAATCCACAACTTTCTGGCCATGACCTACAAGTCAGTAAAAAATAAAAATAAACTAGTCATGTACATTTACTCTATGTTTATTTCTTCTGAATGCAATAGGTCATGCAAAATTTGACTCTAAGGGTGGTCACACATTGGAATAGGTTGTCCAGGGAGGATCTTAAACACCAAGCTATTGTTTAAGAGATGCTTGATCTGGCACTGGGTGATATAATTTAGTGGTTTAGGGATTAGAGTGTTAGTGCTACGTTGATGGTTGGAGTTGACGATCTTAAAGGTCTCCCAGCCTTGATAATTCTCTGATTAAGAAATTTCACCTGATATTATCTAATGCTTAATCATAATAAATGATAATATGTAAACTATACTTTCCATGGCAGCTTTGTTTGGTTGTTTTGTGAGGCTTTTTCATAGTCAACTACTTTTCTATCCTCTACTAAAAAACTTATTAGTCAAGATATATCCTGATTAAGTGAACTCCATTCTTCTTTCTTTGCTAAGTAGATTTTTTGGATATTTCTGTAAGAGTCCATAAGTAAGTTGTTGGCATCTTCATATCTCTCTATCAGCCTTTTCAGTATCCAAGACTAGTATCTTTGAATCTGCAGAAAAAGTACTTACTGTATAGTACATACTCTTTCTTCCTGAAGCATATAACACAGGTTTTAACATCTTTCATGTGGATATATTGCACTGCTGCAGAAATTCTTTTCCCCATTATTTTTTATGTCAGAGGACAAACTTAAACAATCATCTCTATTTTCTGAGCAAGAGTGTGCTGTCCTGAGTGTCCTAAGGGAAGTTAAAGGTAAGGTTAAGGACTGTTTGTATAAGGCTTATTTTCTGTTTAGTAACTGATAAAATGCCTTTAAAAAAAAAGAATCAAAACATTCATGAACTGAAGCTTGCAATTTTTTACCTAACTTTCCAATCCTAAATAACTTATAGAATATGAGATTCAATCACAAAATGCATGCATCTTTGCTTGTTTGCATTTTGGTTATTTTTGAGGTACGCGTTTTCCAGAGAGTTAATTATAAAAGGGGAATTCGGTAATAAGGTGGAATTAAGGAATTGCTACAGTGTTGAATGCAATTTAAAGCAGAGTTCAGCTCCTTTGGGAGAGAAATGAGATATGACTGTGACAGAGGCAAAGGCTAACAGTCCTTAGAGTATCATTTTTTTCATTTAGATTTGAATTAAAATGAATCTAATAGCAAGGCCGTCCAACAACTTTTAATTGAGTTAAACTAGGTAGCTGAAAGTTATGTTTATACTGAAAATTTCACTATGAAGCCACAGTTTTGCTAGATAGACTGGAAAATATTTGTATTACTGTACTCTGTGCATCAGACATATAAAAATATAAACTGGCGTGTTACAGAAATGTTGACATTCCATCTGCTTTTGGTAATTTTGAACACAGGTTCCCCAAAACTGTGAAGAAGAGCAGTACACTTTATTATTCTGCTCTATAAAGATTCCATAGAAATCTTAAATTGTTAAACTTCTAATTTCAAGTATGTGTTGCTGTTTAAAAGTGATGCAACTTGGTTTAAATAAAAGTCTGGATTGTTTAATATGACTTTTCCTCTTAGTTTGTGCAAAGGTTGCTACTGATGCACAAAAAGTAAAACATGAACCTGGTGGTTTCAATAGCCTAGTTCAGTTTGCACAGTGGAGTCCAGTTTACTTTGCAAAATGTCTTGTATTCCTGGTCTGTAGCAAGCTGAATTGCTGCTAGCACAGTCCAGAGTAAGGCAGCAGAAAGGACCTGTACATAATATCCACAGATGTTTTATTCAGCCGTGAAGTGAGATGTTCAAGTCCCAGACACACACACCTGGAGGGTCCAGCTTTTTCTCCCCAGTGGCCTAGGGCCTGATCCTGGTCTCAGTGCAGTACAAAGATCAGGGCCAATCAGGGAATAGGGAGGAGTGGCTCAGGGACATAGGAACAGGCTTAGGAACAGGGGAAGGAGCCAATGCAACAGCTTCGTGAGGGGAGCTTCTTGTGTCTCCCTAGACCAGGGAATGCGCCCCCCCCCCCCCCCCCCAGGATCTCCACACAGGTCTCTGATTTTCCTTTGGGTTCACCTGGAAACATGGGACATAGATTTAAACTTCAGTGGCTCAGAATTCATAGTAGGAGTATCTGTTGTGGTGTTCAAATTGAAAACCATTTGATACAACCAACTGGGTCATTCAAGAGAATATATATATGTGTGTTTTTCCATTAAAAAAAAATTAGGGGCAAACACTGTGAACTGACATTTGCAACTAAACCTGAGAGAAATCAGAGTTTGGAGTAAGACGCCATTGGGGAGAAGAGTACTCAGCCAGATAAATAATTGGTATTTGTTTGGTGCTAAATCAAATAGACAAAAAGGAAAGTACTGTATAAAATATCCAGTATATATATTTGTCTGCACTGATCTAAGCAAAATATATCCCTTGGTATTATATTTTAATATATATCAGAATAAAAAAAAAAAAAAAAAAAAGGAAAAAAAACCCAGTGCTGCCAACATTGAATGTTGAAGTAGAATGTATTCTGAAAAACTGAAAAAAATGGCTCCATGTAAAAGACTATTTGATGAAAAGGAGGATTAATTTATCTAGGAATTCGTTGAAAGAGCAAAATGGCATTATATAGGCATACTAAAGTGTTTGTTTATTTTTTATGCAAAAAAAAAGTATTTGGCTAAAAATATGAAGGATTAAGGCAGTTTGAATGGAATTTTATTACTGTTTATGGGTAAATAGACATCAATACTAGGGAGAAGGATATCAGGCATTAAAAAACTTACCAAAAGAACTTCAAAAAAGAAGAGGTTAATATAATCCACAGGAGAGCTGGCAGTAAGTGGAAGTGAATATATCAAGTAGATAATAACAGGCTAACCTATTTCAAAAGAAAGATATATATCATAATAAGAGACCTTTAAAGCTCCTGGTGCAGTCATAAAGATATACAGAGCAGAAAGAAATTTTGCAAAAGGTGAGAAAAGAACCACATGACTAATGAATAAAAACATGAGATACTAAGAAGCTTTGAGAATACAGTAAGAAAGGCTATCACAGTTGCTGAATTACAATTACAAAGGATATAAAAAACAATGATGGAGAGAGCTTGTAACTATATTACAAGGAAAGAGAAAACAAGAAAAATTGGTTCCTCAGTGAAACAAAAGCAACAGAGGGCAAAGGAAAGGGACACCTGGGAAGTTGTAATAGAGTTTGTTCTGAACCATGTAAAAATAATGGAGTAAGTGATTAAAAATTACTGAATTAAAAAAATATAACTCTTTTTACTAACCAATTTTTTATTACAAACTAGCAGAAAAAAGAGTCAGTGTTGTCTGTAAATATTTAGTGTACTTAATTGGGAAAAGGCATACAAAGAATATCTACTGTTTAGTCTCTGTAAGACATATTGTGTTGCATCTTAAATGAATTAGATCTAGGCCCAGTAATGTTAAATATTTTTGCAATATCCCAGTGGAAGAGGAATTATACATAAATATCAATAATGTCAATTTGGAGGGTTACAGATGTTTTAGAGGACAGCAATATACTTCAAAATAATGCTGATAAATCAAAATGAACATGTGAAATTTACTTCTGAGAAGTACAAAATGCTGTAGGCTAAATAAAGAAGGCATAGGAGTAAATATCAAATAAGGACTAAATACCCAGTCAGAGGATTAAATAGATAAAAAAACACAAAACAATTTCAATTCATAAGAAAAATTATTGAACAGTGTCTCCTTGTGTGCACATGCTTTTATGTGTGCAAAAGTATATAGTATATGCCCTGCATCTATACAAGCATACAACTTTCATAAGTTGCAGATATGGTTAATAAAGATTCTGAAAAAGGTTGAATTCTTATTTAGCTTTAAAAAAACTGTGCATTAATGTTCATTTACAAATGCAAATGATACTTGATATTTATACAGCCTTTAAAACTGTGTTAGCAGTTAACATAAATCTTTTCATGCTTTGTAATGGGGTATATCCTAGTATATCTTAATAAAATAAATGTTAAAAAAACCTATTTGAAACAATATTAAATGATCAGGTGGTGTTGTAGCTCAGTAGGCCCAACATTTGTTTGATGAGTCATGCTAGGATAGTTATTAAGGGTTAGAACTAAAGAATACTGGCACAGTTTTGGAGCCAAAGCTGGCTTTCACCTGCCCATGTCTGGCTAGCTTTCTAAAAATTACCTTCTTCTAAGTCAATACTTTAAAAGTCAGTCTTAATTTATAGCATGTGAATTAGTGACTATCTTTTATCAGTTATTAGGTTTGAGTATTTGCAAACTTTTCAACTCATATTTTTCAAAAGAGTTGCTCAAGTTGTTCAGATAATATTATCTTATTATCACTAATATCAGTAAAGACATCATATTTAATAGATAATAGAATCTGATACAAGATATTTTAAAACTGATATTGTCTTTTTACTGCATAATTTAGAATATATCACTTTCCAGTCAAATTTCATGAACAAAGGTTTCTTTTGGCAACTTCAATTTTTGCAGTAATACTTTCTTTATGTGGTAATGTAAATAAAAATCATTATTGTAAGGGACACTTACTTAAAATCTGCTCCACTCTGTAAAATCTGAATATTGAGCTGGCTGTTCAACTAGGATACCAGAATTTCCTAGAGTAATAAGATATTTCATTCTACAACCAAGAATATTGATAAATTTTATGAACTTTGTTTTTGTTCTCTAGCAAAGCTTTCATATTTATTAGTCAATATACTGAGTAATTACATTAAATTTATTAAAAAGAAATATTATAATATATATTTTGTGCTCCTTGTAAAGGCCAATGTTATTTAGCAGGTCTACTTGGTTCATTTTTTGTGGCAGAGGGAGAGGCAAAGACATGAGGGGTAAGAACAAGTTATATTTGCTTATAGGACAATGAAAACTTTACATTTACTTTCTAAGGAACAAACATTTATTTCTTTTTCTTCTTCTTCTTCTTCTTCTTCTTCTTCTTCTTCTTCTTCTTCTTCTTCTTCTTCTTCCTATTATTATTATTATTATTATTATTATTGTTATTTTAATTTTTTAATGTCTCTTTCAACTGTAAATTGAAGACTTTTGAATCCAAGGAGATTTTTTTTGAATAACACGGATTGATATAGGAAAATCAATTTCAAGTACTTCCGATTATCAATCACCTTTTGTTTTTTATTAATAGTAATTGTCATCAATTAAAAAAATAGACTATGGGATTTTATAGTATTGTGGAGAATCTTCTTACATATTCCTCTTACACATTCTTCTTATTCCATGATTTCTTGTTGCATCATATTTTTAGACATTTATTGCTCTTAAATCTTCAGTACAGCCTCTGTTTATGGAGAGTGTGATGTCTTTTTTTGAAAAGTTAAATAACAAATGTTCATATTGGATATATGGTGTCAAATCATGGAGAGATGAAAATGCTGTGTCATGGCTTGTTCACTGGCTGATTTACTGGAGACAGCAGGCAGCTAGCAGTCAGACCCATGCAGTATCCCAAAATGTATTCTCATCTCTGAAAGCAGCTTTTAGTTAAAAAAAAAAAAAAAAAATTGTAATTTTACACACATCTGTGTGTTAAGAATTGACATAAATAATTTTTACACTTATATTTGCTTATGCTTCAACTTAAGAAACAAAAATTCCTGGTCTCATTTTCCATAAGATTTGACACAAATATTGCTTTTTAAAATTCTTTGTATAATATTTCTTTTTCTAAAAGATACTAAACACACTTAAAAACTATGTCCTTGTTTTTTTCTGAATGTCTTAGCATATGGAAACTCAATAATCAAGAGTACATCGATACTAAAGTTTGGTGAATCATTTTCAACATGATCTCTTGTAAATCAGTAGAGTTTGGCCCAGACTTTCTTTACACACACATCAGTTCATGTTTATCTACAGGGTTCAGTTCAGTGTCATACCAGCCTAGGTCTGGAATTGGAAGCAGTACAGCTCTAAACTAATTAACTAATTAATTCTAATAAGAATCCTTGTTCACTGCAAATATTCGTGCTTTTGAGTGCATGAATATCTCTGAATGTTTTTTCAGTTTGAAACACAGGAGTGTTTTAACTCCAGCAAGTTAGTTATGTGGCACAAAGGGGAAGGGCTCTGGTGCTCATTCATTTGGTATCTGATATCCACATTGTGTGCTCTCCAGTGGTTCAAACTGTAAAGCAGATATGTGATGTCCAGAACTCAGATTTAATGAAGTGCTTGGTGCTGACTTGAATATCTCAGAGGTGTTGCTCTTGATTGTCTAGATATGCCAGTAATCTACAGAATATGCACAGAACAGAAGAGGCTGTGTGTTCTTAGAAAAGAACAGATGAGAGAATTTCAGTTACTATTGTCAGGGGTCAGTAAGAAATATTTTCAGTTACTAGTGTCAGGGGTCAGTAAGAAAGGTATTGTTTTTGAATAAGAGAAGCAACTCTTCTCATTTTTAAGATTCAATATGTGTTTCATAGATACAGGGTTTAGTGCCAGAAAGAATTAGTGGATAATCTAGTGCCCCCTCCAGTAAATGAGAGTCTTGTGCATTTTATTTTCTTGTCTGTTCTAATTAAAAAAAAACAAAAAAAACCAAAAAAAAAAACAACAAACAAACAAAAAAAAAACCCACAAAAAAACCCTGTCTTTTGTGTTAAGTCCTAAGTGATTAAAATATTAACTCTTCCTTTTTTTTTTTTTTTTTGAAATGTGCTCTGATAGTTACTCACTAGTTCCAGAAATACAGGAGCAATACACTTTCTATGTGTTTATCATTGACTTCAGCTGCTGATATTTTCATGTCTTTGTCAGGTTAGAGAAAGAGATCTTCAGTGTTTTTTGCACTAATTTCCTGAGGACAGGTTGCCTCCCCATTGTCATCACACAGGCTGCAGGGGAAGCTTCTTCAATACCCAGGGCACCAGCGCTCTCTCCTTCTTCAGTACCTTGGCATCTGCAAAGCTGTTTTGCTCTCATCCTTCCATCCAGCTGTGGCTGTGCAGCAGTTTTTCTCTCTTCTAAATATGGTATCCTAGAGGTGTTACTGCTGCTGATGGGCTTGTCCTTGGCCCTCAGTGGATCCATCTGGCGGCCAAATGCCCCATATTCTGGTGGACACAGGACAAGCTCCTAGCACTTCTCACAGAAGCTACTCCTTCTACCAAAACCTTGACACTCAAACTCAATACAATCCTCCAAGTTTCACAGTTTCTGTTACGAAAGCCTCCTTTGACAAGATCCCCAAAGGGAACCAATTTAGATTTCTAAATCTCACCCATGCATATAAATAGGAACTGATCATGTGTTCTTAATGGTTCATTTTGGAGGTTTTTTATTAGGAACCATCAAACTAGGAATTAGTCTAAAAATTTTGTAAAGTATAAAAGTAATTTCTGTCAAAATGAGGTATTCTGCATGCATACTGATACTATTTGCCCAATCCTCTTCTTCCTTTTTAATTATTATCTAATAGGACTGAATGTATGGCCCTTATTACTCAGATAATTTCAAAGCTTTGGTCCTTGAAGTAATTTTGTTGCTTATTTGTCTGTGAAGTAAAGGTGATGGAGGTGTATGATATCCACATTTAATGTTATCACAACATCTTAAAAATTCTCATTACAGAAAAAACTGAGAAATGTTTCCCTAAATGCAGTCAGACAACAACTGATTATGTGGTTATACAACTTTTGAATATGAAGGTTGCAAGTACAGTGAAGAGAGGTATGAACAAGTACACAGAATAACAGTTAATTCATAGTGTTGTTTAAAGACATAAATTGTCATAGAAAGCAGTTTTAATTATTAGACCAGTTTAATTGGGAGATTTAAAATCTATTTCTATCTAGGAGCAGCAGGAGCAAGGCAGGGATAACTGGATGCCAAGGGCGACTCTACACAGACCACATTTGCTTTTCACTCACCTATAATATGCAGTCCTCCAGAGGCTGAACACAAGGTCTTAGAGTCAAGTAACAGCCTCTGATCCAGTAAGTGATAAACCAGGTCCAGAATCCCCCCAGGAGCCCAGTCAAACAGAGATAACGAAGGACAGACCTGAAGCAGTCTTAGGCTGAGCTGGAATGGGCTTCCAGGGTCCAAAACAGAGACTTAACATAATCCTCAGGCAGACCAAGGTCAAGAGGGTACCAGGCAGTTTCTGATTTTTTCTTAGATTTTTGTGGTGGAGAACAAAATATTTTCTATGTGTTGGAAATTTAAAATTATTATCATCATCACCATCATAATCACCCTCATTATGTAAAGAATGGTACAGTTTCTTGATATTTGTCCAACACTTTGAAATGAAAGTTTCATAAATTTATGAAGAAATTTCTTATCTTATAGATATATTGAAGAAGGGGGAAAAGTCACAACAGATAAATGTAACAAATTTTTTAAAAAGTCTAATGTGATAAATCCAGTGGAATTAGAAGGAGACACAATGTTGGATATATAGAAGAAAGTTCTTTCACAATATATAGCTGAACAAAATATTAATCCACCTACTATAGAAGGTGAAAGCTAAGGTGAATGGTTCTGTGAGTAATCAGCATGGATTCCTTGACTACAATTATATTTAAACTATGCAGTAGAATGAGCCTTTCCTGGCAGATTTAGGTGTCTACCTTCATACATTTTCAAAGGGAAGAAACAGGAGAAAGAAAGGAGGAAGTGAAGTCTCAGAAAAAGATCACCTGTAGTTTGAATTGAAATGTTTAATGTTTATCCTCTTACTTTGTGTTGATGAGTTGTTCTTTAAAGGCATTTCAGGACTGTCTTATTATCACCCTTAAAAGATGAAATAATATAACTGACTCAGACTTAAAATGACAGCATTTCAAATTTTTATTCTAATGCTAAGGAACAACTCTTTTAAGATACATTTGCATTTTGCATATCTAACTGAGCAATTAGAGTGGCAGATACTCAAGAAAACTCAGTCTAGAAGTACTTTTTCTTATAAGACCCATGGGGTTCTTAATTTTGCTGCAGAGTGGGAGTAATTTGACTTATATTGTAAGCTTTATCACCATCCAGAGCTGCATGCCAATTTCCCTTCATGCACTACAAGAAAATACAATTAGAGTCTTTTACCGGTTTGACCACTGCATACCTATATGAGGTGTTCATTTTAACTAATTTTGTTACATGAAATACTAAGGATTTTGGGAAGAAGTTAAATGAGAATTAACTTCATAGGTAAGTACTCTTTGCTTCCTCTTTCTAGTGCCTCCAAGTTTCTTTAGTGTGCATCTGGCCATACTAATAGCAACTCATAAGTCAGCAAATATGACTTTTGCCTTATTACGGGGAAGTGGCCACAGACCTTGTATGGCCATGTATTGATCTGACAGCTGGATTCTCTTAGGACTCTTCTGAAGTGTCTTGACCTGAGCTGCTTTTATCTTTTCTTTGTTTACTGTTCAAGTGACTGTATGACTACCATGTATACCAAAGGTTTGACAACCCTAAGCAGTTGCTGTGCAACACATGTTGAGACTCTCTGATATTTGGGTCTTGAGAAGGCTGGGAACCAATGAGAAAAAACAAAGATTCTGTTTAGGCAGCATCAGATAGCCCAAGGATGACTCAAGACTGAGAAAGAAGAGTGGTATCATAATGATCTCAGGATACTGGTCATAGAATCAGGGATGAGTTGGAAGTGAGTTGGAAGGACCCTAAAGATGATCCAGTTCCAACGTCTCTGCTGTGGGCAGGGACACCATCCACTAGAGCAGGTTACTTGCAGCCCCATCCAGCCTGGCCATATGCATTCCGAGGGATTGGGTATCCACAGCTTCTGGTAACATGGCCCTGTGCCTCGCAATCCTTATAGTAAAAATTTCTTCCTAATATCTTTTCTAGACCCACTCTCTTTTAGTTTAATGTCGCTTTCCGTGTCCTATCACTATATGACCTTGTCAAAATTCCTTTCAAACTTTTTTATAGGCTCCCCTCAGAAACTGAAAGGCCACAGTTAAGTCATCCAGGGGTCATCCCTTCTCCAAGTAGAGAAATACCAATTCTCTCAGCCATTCCTCATACCTCTATTCATTTTCATGGACTCCCTCTGTACTCCAACAGATATATGTCCTTGTGATGGGCACTCCAGAGCTGGATGCAGTATTCCAGGTGGGGCCTCACCAGAGCTCATTAGAGGGGCAGAATTACTCACAATAAAAATTTTTCCCTTCTGTTTAGGAAAGAATGAAGTGCTGGTCTCAGGATGCGGAGGGACACTTAAAATTTGGACACAACACCTGAGAGAAGAAATGGATATTAGAAAAATTTCTTTAAATAAATAAGTTTAATGAGACTTTTCAATATTTAGGCTGTTAGTCTGTTAAAACATTAATTGGACTAATAATAATTTTGACATGGGGCTATTCTTTTCTATCCCAACAAGATTTTTGTGTAACAAGTACTATTGCAGAACATCAAATTGTAAGGCAGGTGTAGTATTTTTGAGTATTTAGTTTTGTTCATTTATTGACACTTACCAGAAAGACTCAAGAACAAGCTTCTTCCCCTATTCAGTCAATACTTGTAAGTATAACAATTTGTTATATAAAATTGAAAAGAAAACAGCCACTTCAGAAATTGTATGGCATCATTTTAAGAGGTAAATTATACAGGCCTCTCACAGGTAATAGGCCCAGTTATCCAGTTTGACTGTTACCCAAAGAAGTATTGGTCACATACAAGTTGTGTTCAATTTAGGTTTATTTAGATTAGCTGTGAAAGTAGGGGGAGGAAATGTCCAGGATTCCATGAAAACACTCAGATAATCGCATTCATCTTTGTAGCTGTCCAGGGTTCTCCACTCTCCAACCAAGGCCCCCAGATTTGGGATTCTCAAACAGACAGTTTGATTTAGCATGTGCAGGAAAAAAACATCCTGGGACAGTTCTTGGTGTTTGCCTTGTCAAAGCTTCTGGGCCAGCAGGATCAGTGCCTTGGTGGAAGGCCTAAACTGCACAGCCTGCACCAGGTGGGCCTGTATCTGATCAGTGCTGCATCCAGACTTGTCTGCTTCTGCTCTTTATTGACTGTCCTGAGCTTGGTCACTCCAACTACACCAATGAGCTGCTTGTGCAACTCGTCACAGCTTGTGTGGTAGAAAGACCCATGTATTAACCACATGTGCAGCACAGGTGAAGTTAATATGTTTTTATATTGTTACTATGATCTGCTCAGGGAAATTGAGTTGTGAGTGCAAGGTCACTTTGTACATCAGGTATTTGCATCACATTTATGAAAAATTATTCCTTCTAAGACCCTGACATTTATATGAAATCAGCAGCTTGTACTAGGCCTGCAGGCAATCAGGACACACCACTGTCCATCAGTGTTATTTTCTTATGTCACAAAGACAAGATCGCATGTGTCATGAGCTAACAGTTGTGTGTTCCTTTCCTCATACTTTATTATTCTGTCAAGTCAAGAGATTAGTTGGAAAACTTTGACATAGAAACATCTGGAATCAACTTCTGAATTTAAAAAGTATTTCTTAGTCTTGACATTTTTCAACATTTTATATCCACAGTACTATAAACTTTCGTTAATCATCACTTGGACCTTTATTCAGTCCTTAATGATCATACACAGGCTTCTCATGGAGCTGCTTTATACATGACAGTAACTTTACTCTAAAATTGAACTTTTTCCAGTATTCCAAAGGCAAGACAAAGCTTTAATATATTTCAACACTGACATTTTTAAAACAAAGACCTTTTTTTCAGCCTTTCAGACATCATAATGTGCTTGACAAAAAGAGTCAAAGGGTGAATTATTTTCATCCATCTAGATGAATAACTCAATAACTCTAAAATTAATCAATAGATTATTAAAGTACTTTACAGAATAAGTATTTTTTTCAAGGTTAAATAATGTAGAACTTTTTTCCTCCTCCTCCCAAACACTCACTTATTTAAGTTTTAATTTTTTTGTTTTATAAATCAGAAATAAGCGATTGCAGTGAAGTTTCAACCAAAACCCTTAGTTTAGTTCTAAATAGCTCATGAGTCTAAATTTGAAGAGTGGCAATTTACTGTTCTAAAAATAAAAACCTGCTTTTTGTCATTCATTTGGCTGCAGTTCTGAGATACGGAAAAAACAATTAAGGTAATATCAAATTGTGAGTGTCCTCATTCTCAGATACATAAAATGCTCAGTCCTGCTATAAATATTACAGGAACTGACCATAAGAATTAGGTCTTTTAATGACTTTGTAATCACTTAAAACTTGGGTAGTATATTGCCCTCAAAATTCTAGTAGAGTGGTAGATTTTAGGCTCTCTTCTTTTGGGCATTTTTCCTTTACTTTTCTAATGAATATTTACCATTGAGAAGGAGCTTTCCAATTTACCATTGTTTCAAGAAGAGACTTTTTTTCTTTCCTTTTTAAAGACTGAATTATGACTGTTTAACTTCTTATTGGAGTGATGTGTTCTGTTGTTTGTTTTGACGGGACATTGGACTATGGCAATGCAGAAGAATAACTTAATCCTCTTCTTCTTTTGTTTTCTTTGTGTATGTGCTTGTTATATTTCCAAGTTAATCTTTCTCTTCCTGTGTTATTTTTGTTTTCATAGTTTGAAGTCTTATCTGGGAAACTGCTTATTTTGATATTGTAATTATCTTTCAAATTAGTCACTTTTCTGAAGCCAGTCTATCTCACAAGATGGACAATTCCTTAATCATGCAGGGAATTAATGACTTGAGTGTACTGACTGCACACACGAGAGCAGCCCTGATGCAATGCACCAGCAGTTTGAGTTTCACACATATAATTAAATGGAAAACTCAACTTACATTGAAGTTCTATAGCTTCTGTCACAGAGATGTCTCATTTAGTCTTTTTCTGAAATACAGATATACTAATATTATAAATGTTAGTACTGCACAAATGTAATCTACAATTCAAATTCTAGGGAAAGCACAGCTCTTAAAATACTTCGTTATCTTGGGAATTCTTCACAGAAGCAAAATTTACAGGCAATTATCCATTTTGTTGACCTTTGTTGTTATCCAAAGACAACAGAATATGCCTATTAGCATTTAATATTTATGTGATATCTTCAAAAAGATTTAAATCCTGAGTTATCAGTTTAGACAGCAATAGATTTTGTAAGAAGTATAAGAAGTTGTTGGGGCTTTCTTTGCTTTCTGACAATAAAGGTCAGAGCAGTGTCCTTGCTCTGAAATGATTTAATATAATTTGGATAGAACATTTCCAGGAAAAAAAAAAAAGGCCAGTAACCAAAGCTGTCATGCAATGGACACTCACATCTATAATGAATGCCATTAAGACCCATTAAACTCATCAGTGAAATTGGAAACATAAAAAAAAAATTCATATGCCTAGTCCTGCAAAATACTTACTGTTTTAGTGCTTGACCAAAAAAGTTAAGCTAGGTTAGTATCTGAGCTTCATTGTCAACATCATACAACCTGAGTTGGCACAACAGGAGGGATATGTTAACTTAATCATTAAATCCTTCATGATCTTTCAGATGAAATAATATGTTAAATTTTGAGCTGACATCAGCTTTGCTTCTCTAGTGTGCAACTGCTTGTTTTAAACAGATGCAGATTTAATTAATGAGAGACCTGAGTTTTAATCTTGTACCCTTCAATCTGCATTGTGGGGTGGATCCTTTGCAAAAGATGTTTATCATGAATCTTGCCATAAGAGTTGTTGCTTTATGGGGTCAAGGCAGTCATGTAGAACAAAAGAAAGGGTCCTAGAAGTCTTTGGTTATGAGTATATGTTGTATACAGATACAGGAGTGTCCTGGGTTGACTGTATGATGCAAGGAGACACAATAAGCTGTAAGGTGTTGCTACTTCAAATTTATGTTTAATACAAGTACTGCCTAATTTAAGCATAATTCAGCAAACCAGATAGGTCATTGATCAGGTACTGTTCTTTTGAGTATGTCTTTCCTCTCCTTTCAAGAGACAAGTGGCTACTCTCTCTTTTAGTGTTTTATGCTGTGTAAGTCTTAAGCCCCAATAGCACATATATGAACATACATAGGCCTTATCAAAATGTGTGATAATTTGCCCTTTTTAAATCAAAGCTTTATATACAGTGGTTTTATTTAAACATGCAAATAATGCCAATAAGAAAGAATGCACCCAGCTGCAGTTTGCATCAAATCAATCACTTAGGATTTTGTAGTGCATATATATGAATAATGAGATCTATCTATGCACTTAGTCATGCTTAGATGTAAGTCTTTGTTAGCCAAAGGCTGTGGTAGAATTAAAAAGGGTGTCAGCACTGTTTACAGGTGTGGTATCAACCTCAATTTATTTTTTTAAATTAATTCAATTTCTGGAATCTGGCGTATGAGGAAATGTAGAAACTATATGCTTAAATAAGGAGTTTTGGGAAAAGTTTGCTGTATATTTTTTTAAAGAAAAGCAAAACTTTTTTCTCTTTGGAATGTTTTTGGACATATTGAATGACTAAATTAAGGCCTGCATGACATCATAATAATCAGTGTATTGACAATTGTGACAATCAGTGACAATATGTTTGTAAGAACTGTCGTTTTAGATGACTTTTACAAATTAAAGCTCAAATCTGGTATATGAGCAAGATGGGAATGTTGAAATTATTTGTCAAGATTAAAGCTATCTGACAGTGTACATTTCAAATGTTAAAGTAAATGTATACTGTTCCTTTTGTGGAAGAAATAGAGGATGTGCACTATGCTATTAAAAAAAGAAAACACACCAACCCTGAATTCCATTTTGCAACACAAGGTGAGAATTATGTGTTAGAATTCTGAGGGCAAATAAAATACTAATTGACTTCACTGGGTCAGAATTAGCCTAAAACAGGTGATTTTTTTTTTTTAATTACTAACCAGATAGTGTATAAAGGAAGAGAGTAGAGGCACATTGTTGTAATGAAGTGCAAGAAGAATTAAATTTTGATTCTTAAAAATATTAGTCCCTTATTTCTTCTGTAATCCGTGGTTTGCATACAAATTAAGTGCACAGATGGGAACTTCAGTGACATATTTACATGCACCTTTACACTTCTATTAATCCCTTGGTTTACATCAAAGGTGCATTGTTTCAGAAAGCACTTCCTTTTTCAAATACATTTTGCAGTAGATAACAGTCAATGCTGTTGACTGCACATAGTGATAAGATACTTTAAATCTCTGGTTCACAGCCAAGATTCTCCATGAACATTTCTAAGAGTTTATGAAAGACATCTGCAGAAGGGCATCCTACTCTGTTGACTGAAATTTACCATGCAGGATTCTGTGCAGCTTGAGAGGGAGCTACATCTTTTGAATTATAAAAGAACATGAGACAGCTGTGTTTCCTTTATGGAAGATATGGTGTTTTACTTTGAACTTTAGGAAAATATTGTAGATGATGCAGTATAACTAATGCTTAGAACAGCAACTGGCACAGAAGTAGGTTGGGCTGCCAATGCATTATTGTAATGGTGAACAGCTTTATAATTTGCTGAGAAGATAAACTGACATGAGAAAAGGGACAGTTATATCAACAGAATCAATTTTGTCAGTTTGCAAATCTACTTTCTGGGAAGAATCCCATAGAACCCATGAACTGTAAAAATTGGATTGTAGGAACTGTGAATTTAATTAGAGGTCAGCATAGATGTAAGGAGAGATATGTTAATAAATACTGATTTGATGGGTAAGCTAGATTTTTAGCTATTTTAGAAACAAAATTAGTCTTTTACTGTGAACATATTTAAATGTCTAGGGTAATATTTTCTCATGCCTTGGACAATAAACTTTTAATTTATTTTTCATATAGTTTTGTGATAACTGAAGAGAAACCTTCTTATAGGCAGAATATATATGAGTCAAAATACAGGTTAGGAAATGTGTTTTACAGACTTATTTTATTTCAATTGTTTAGTAAGGCTTCTTCCAGTAATAGGTTTATTCTAAAATATGCAAGCAGTGAAAGGTTGTTGCCTCTATCTCTATATTGCCTGACAATTATTTATAGAGTGAGAATTTAAATAACTATTTCCTCTTGCATCATTAGGTAATATTATTATAGAGAGAAATAGCTGCACCATAGAGGATACCCTAACCTCTACCTTCCAAAAAGCAAGCCGCAAATTAAAGTACACTTCTTACATCTGTAACAAGAAATTTGTAGCAACTAAAGACACTTTATAGCTGTTAAAAAGTGTGCTTCATTCTAAAATTCACAAGGAAAATGGAGAAATATTTGATGTTTTCTAATTGAAAGGTGTAGGTTTCTGCCTCATACTTTATATATGCTAGTGCATATGACTTTAATTGGTACAGAGCAATATGCATTCACTACATCCTGTTGCAATCTAATAGGACTATTTTATAATTTGATTGGTTGGGTTTGTTTTTTTTTTTTAGCTTCATCATCTGGATTTCTTGAATCTAAAATTTGAAGTCAATTTCATAAGCTTAAAAAACTTAGATTCTATGTGTTGTTCAGCTGAAATGAATTGTGTGAGCTAATATGTTTCCACACTATAAAACATTCTTTTGCAAGCATGTGAAGGAATTTTAATAGCCTGTGGTGTCAGTCAATATATGTTGTTTATATCAGTGCCTGAGGGAACAAGGGTACCACTACAGTTTCAGAAATTTGGGAAGTTTTTTAAACGTCATTTGTTTTGAGGTAAAGTGGGTGGGAAAAGATTAAAAGAACACTATCTCTAAACTGTTATTATTTCAAAAGTCTTTCTCACAGAATAGTACCTATACAAACTTATTTATTTAAGCAAGGTTTGGGGTTTTATTTCACTCAAAAAAATAACTTCAGAATTGATTTATTATAAATAGAGTTTTTTCTCAAAATGAAACAGGAATCCATTATCTCTGAACATAAACTGGCATACTTGCTTTCTAGTGTTCTATTTTAACTATAGGAAGAGTTCTGTTTATAACTAAATGGAAGAGCATAGGTAAAGTATGCTGACATTCTGAAGATATGACTTATCTTTCTGGTTTTGGTGAGAAATATATATTGAATTACTGGCTTGATGGAAGAATTTTCTATCTAAACTTTATTCACCTTCTTTATAACATGATATCTCATTTAAAAATAAAATAACAACAACAAAAACCTACTGAAACTTCCAAACAAAAAAGAACTAAAATTCAAACTTCCCAATGAGCCAGTCAAGATGAACGCTACTATAACTGGAGCAATATCCTTATGCTAAAAAACAAACAGAAAACCAAAACAATAAAAAAATCCAGGTCATTTTGTATACTGGGTCTAATGGCTCATAGTTAATTTTTTTTCATAGAAGCCCATAAGGTGCTATAGTTTGGTTTTGTGGCTAAACCAGAGTTGATAGCACAACAATGTAGTGGATGCTTCTGAGCCGTGCTTGCTCATCAAGACTTTCTCTGCCCCCTCTTCCTTCCCCATAAGGAGTAGACCTGGCCTAGGCAGGATACTGGCAAGGGAAAAAAATGAAACAGAGCCAAATTGACCAAAAGGATATTTCACATCATGTAACTTCATGGTCAGCAATAAAAAATTAGATATGCTGAGAGACAGCTGCTAATCATTGGAGACCATTTTGATTCATCTATTTGTGAAATATGGTGAATTATTTCTTTCGTATCACTTCCTTTTTTTCTCAGCTCTTCACTTACTAAACTGTCTTTTGAAGTATGTTTCTTGCTTTTGCTCTTCCTTTTCTCTCTCCTTACAATTTTTTGGGGCAGGGAAGGGAGGGAGTGAACAGCTGTGTGGTGCTTGACTGCTAGCTGGGGTCAATCTACTAGAATTCCCTACTCTTCTTGTAAATCTAATAGCTAATTTTCAAATCCACACAAGTGATGGAATATTTATTTTATCTTTATACCATGAATATAGAAAATTACTTACTCTTGAAAAGTAGATTCCTGTTTTATCATTTTATATAGTGGTTTGCATAACCTAGGCTCTCTTCTTCCATATCTTGAAGAAAAGAAGAAAAGTACAAACCTTTCCCTAGATGCCCAGAGCAGTGTTCTGTCTATCCCATTATCTGAACTGTGTAGACACAAATTCTTTCTAGCCTGAGTGCCATATATTTCCATCTTTACAGTGCTGTGCCTGACCGATATCATGGTTGTATAGTTTCTGGCTTAGCGCTGATTTGTATCCCATCACTTGGTCGGGCATAGTGCACAATTTTGTCTGTTTTGTCTGCTTGTTAAAATGCTACTAACCAATGAATAAAAAACCCCGCAGAGGGCATGTCAGTGATTGCTAGTTTGAATAGAAACATTTTCCTGATAATATTGAAATCCTTTATTAATTTTTTTAAAATTTGTTTCTTTTATTTCAGGCTCTCTGGAATGAATATACCTCCTCCAGTTATAAGCAACAAAAACTGGCTCAGACTACATTTTGTAACAGACAGCAATCACCGATACCGTGGATTTAGTGCCCACTACCAAGGTACATATAAAAAAATAAATTTTAATTGTGGCTGTATTTGTTAGAAAAAATAGTGCCTGAAGTTTTAGGAAATAGGAAAGGTTACTTTAAAAAAAAAAATAAAATAAAACCACCTCATAAAAGGTTTGTTTTTCAACCTGCTATATCAAATTACAATCTTCTAGAATAGGGGTGGTGTGTTATCTAATGTATCTAAATTCAGTTACCAAAAAATATTATGGGAGATCCCTGCTTTACTTTAACCTGTGTACTTAGCTTTTAAAATGGTCCTAATATTATGAAAAATACTGTGGAACAGTAACAGAAAGAATGTCTTTATCATTAAATTATGGGAATGACTCTATAGTTGTATAAGTCGTATTTGTAAAGCAGTAAGTTTCTGTTTACTAAAGTAGCATTTAATCACTATTACTTTTTACTACATTTTGGAATGCTTTGCATTATTAAAGGTTTTATTAACCAGAAGGATTCTTACCCACAGTTTTTATGAACAAGCATTTATTTTGAGTAAGAGTGAAAGCATCTGAAGCATAATTTTGGGAATGTCACTGTTTGAAACAATGTCATTCTAATGATGAAGTGCTAATGCAAATTAAATGTCAGTAGTACAAGGTAATACTGTAAATAATATTTTTCAATATCCACAGTGTATCAATGGATCTTCAGGGAACAGTAACCCCTTTTTTTGTGTTTTTGTGCTTTTTGCATTTATCTGATGAAAAACATCATGACATTCCTACCAAGATCTAGTTCAGAAATTTCTTTTACAGTTTCTTATAGAAAATCTAGCATAGGAAGAAGTTATTTATCTAAAGTTTTACAGAATCTGATAAAATTAGTCAAGTAACACAAAAATTGCAGTTATCAAAAGCCTATGACTAAGGTTTTTAATTTGATCTTTCATAATAGCAAGTTCTACAACTCTGTGTGATTGCCTCAGATAGCATATTCTAAAATAGAACAGAAAAAAATTGATTAGTATTTTCAGCAGGTATTGTATATCTTTATTTGGACTTCCTGAGTTCATAGATGTTCTGGAGTGTGTATTCTGAATGAATTTATATGAAAGAAGCTTTTTTAATGTAGCTTCAGGGCTGCTGTAATGATTTATGAAAACACTGACTCATTTTTTGCATGGTATCTTTCACACCACGTATGATAAACCACTCTCTACTAAGAAGTTGCTAGCTTATGGAACTGTAAAAAGATAGGAAGTAAGAATTCTCTCTAATAAATCTACCCCACAACTGAGAAACCGTGTGATAACTATTTTGGTGGTTTAAATGAAGTGTTTTGGATTGTTGAGCTGGTTTTTTTGAGCTAGTGAGAAAAGAAGAGCAAAGAGTGTCTCATGGTAAACATACCATAAACATACATTCCTGCCAAAAATTGAGGTAATAGCTAATGAAAGAGAACAGGCTTATGTTTATTTTTAAAAATGTGTTTTATCCAAGACCCATAAAGCATGTGAGTTTATAGGTGTGGGAGATTTGAAAATGCTGTGTGTCTTCTATTTCTCCTTACTGCCTAAGAATGTAGTGATTAAATAATAGTGTTTTTACTATTGTGGTTTGCTCATTTAATATTTAATTGTGTATTTCTCAATGTATGTTAAAGTGGACTAAATACCAAGTAGTCAAATGCTGCAACAGCCCACCATACTTAAAATAAAGAAAATGTCTTTTGCAACTCTAAAATAAATGTAGGCAGTAAAAAAATTCAACATGCAAAGGAATTAAATGTGTATACTCAAGCTATATGATCAATAAAAAATAACTTTGATAGTAGAAAATAGAAAAACACATGGTCAGATAATAGGAGATGTGTATTTTCTGGTAGGTTAATGATAGACTAAAGGAGAGAATGTAAGGAAATTAAATAAATATCATAGAATCATGGAATGGTTTAGGTTGGAAGGGATCTTTAAGATCATCTAGTTCCAACCCCTGTGCCATGAGCAGGGAAACTTCCACTGGACCAGATTGCTCAGACTCTGCCATGAGCACTTCTAGGGGTGGGGTATATTAAAAAACCTTACTACATTTAGAAAATAACATTAAATATATAGCACAAAATATTTCTGACCTTTCGGAAAATCAGATAACTGATAAAAGTGTTAAAAGTATTGAAAAATGTCATGTAGTACAAGGTCTTGATTTATTTTCAAGAGTTTATTTCTGCATTACTTTTGAGAGGGAATATGCTAATTCTTTCAATAGCTTTTTTTGGTCAGAGTGCTACACAGTAGTAACTGTGTTAAAAGCTATGTCCTTCCCCTGCTTAATTGATGTTGATTGACTGCAAGTTCTTTCTGAGGTCCTGAAACATAGTATTTGCTACATATTACCAATATAAACAGATTTACTAATTTCTTAGTACTTCCTCTAGTTTAATTTTCTTTAGCCTATTGTTGCATATTTTTAAGGACCTGGACTTCAAATTCTGAACTTCAGAACACTGCATAATTTCAGTCTGTCACTGCGTGGCACTGCAGTACCCTTTTCAACTAATCAGTCCCTTCGTTTACTGATTTTGTTTGCACTAGTGCACATTTTGTTAGTGTATTTGGGTCATGGTTTAACCCTAAGTAGCAGTGAGGCCCTCTTACCATCACTCACTCATGCATCCTCAGAGTACAATGGGGCAGAAAATAGGAAGAACAAGAGTGAGAAGTTTCACGGTTGGAATGAAAATGTGACAAATCACTCATCAACTACTGTCCTGGAAAAAATGGCCTTATTATAAAACCTTTAATGACTGTTTTGGGTGTTGGAAAACAAAGACAAATAGTAAAGAAATCATGAAAAACACCCTTGCACCTTCTCTTCTGAAAGCTTAACTTCATTCCAAACATTTCCTCTTCCTCTATTCAACCACAGATTACTCTTTGTCTCTTTGGTGGTGTGATAGCCAGTGCAGGAGGTTCGGTCAAAGTGTAGGAGTTCATTTCTGCTGTTCCTCATTTCTCACTCTTTTCTTCTACCATTTCTTCCCTCTTACTCATTTCTTCTGCCTTGATGTGCATTTATCATGGACCATTGCCTCTTAGGGGAAGAACCTACTTCTGTATGGGTTATCCACGGACTTCAAGCCCTTTGAGGGTATTCCTAGCTCTGGAATGGAGAACGCATGCTCTGATCTTGTTCCTTTCCCTCAGTGTTTATTGTCTTATCTTAAATGCTTTATCTTCATAGAAATGTCACAAGTTCTACTGATGGACTCAGTTTTGTCCTGTGGTTGGTCCATTGTGGAGCCAGATGTGGCCAGTTGTGACCAGCACGGGACAGCTTAGTGCCTGCTGAAGGGAGAGGTGATAAGTTCAACCCTATACCCCTCTGCTACCAAACCCCTAGCATTTATACTAATTTTAGTCTTATTCCCTTCTGTTCTCCTAAGTTTATGAAAACTGGTTTTTAAGATTTTTTTTCATAAGGTCGCCTCACTAAGCTGAGCTTCAGTGTAATACCTAAAGCTATTGTGGCCTAGACATTTGAAAAGAAGACTAAAAGTGATGCACTGTAAAGTCAAAATATAGTTGCCTAAGGAAAAGAAAAAAAAAGCCTACAGCAATGAAAAATAGGATACCTAGGGTATTACATAATTTTTTTCTAAACACACTTTTAGTGTAATTAAATCTATTTTCCTCATTTTCTGTTTAAGACCTTGCAAATAGGCATGGGTCTTTAAGGCCCTTAAAGTTTTTGGGGTTTTTTAATTGACTTATACAGAAAAAGTAAAATCTGATGAGGTACATGAAACTGTGGGAAGCTTTCAGATTCATTGAGGTAAACAGTCATGTTAGTTATGTGTATTACTTTCTTTTAATAGGCAATTTTATTCATGAAAGGTATTCATTTATACAATATTTAAAATACATTGGTAAACAATAACCAATGAGATTAGAAGAGAAATTTCAATAAGAAATTTCAATTAGAGGAGAAGAAAATATTTCCCTACCTAGGTTGTGGTGTCATAACCCACATATCCTTGCTTGTCTGGTCACCTGTGTTTCAGCACTTCTTTCTATTCACTGAGAGTTCCTTGCCTTGATGCTTTCTCTTATGTTGTCTTGTTAAAACTCCCTTTGAGTCAGAAACTGTTGGCTGAAGTAGAACAAAAGATTCTTTGGATCTTCTAGAAGCAGCTGCTTCACTGTTTCTTGGCACTACTAATCTTCTTTTGCTGTTTCTAAAATTAGTTGTGCTCTTTTACTCCTTCCATTTCCAGTTCCTTTTGGTTGCTATTTTCTTTTGGTTACTTTTTGCGCTCCATCATTTATGTATGAATCCATAATTTTATCTAAGTGGACAGAAGGGATTAAATTGGCTTCACAACATCTGGTCTTATGACTGGCATACACAAACTTCAATCTTCTTTATATCAAGCATACCCAGATTCAGAAAGGCTTTCAGAAAAAAAAATAATCTTCATTTTCTGATAGTTAGACATTACTTTAAGCATCTATAACTTTGCCATCTTTGTAGATCCAGTATCCTTTCCCTCTCACTCTCTACCTTCATCCTCTCTTAAGCTCTGGAAGGTTTCAACAGTAGCCCTACAATTGCTAATCATTTCAATTGTGAAATCCATTTTTTAACTGATTCCTTCCCCTGTTTTTTACCTCTGTTTAAGCCATGTACAAAGTCATGCTTCCACTTTGAGCAAATAGTATCAAATACATAAATTGAGTGCACAAACACATTTGCCATTCATTAAGAATATTTATATATAGGAAAATACAAATGAAGCTATGAAATATATCCATGAGCATTTCAGAATAGAATAAAATTTAGTTGTCTTGCTCATATTTAAAAGTATGCAAATGGTTACTCTCCTTCATACTTTACAGCCAGCTATGTGGAGCTGAGGTTGGATAAATGTGAGCACTTTAAATGTGGGATGAAATATGAAGAAAAATATGTTGAAAAGTTTCTTCTTGCTCTGCTTGATTTTCTATTGTTACTTTCTTTTTCTTTCTGTCATTTTGCTTATGAATAGAAATGTATCTTCATCCATAAATTATTTATGGAGTTAGCTTTTCTTAATTTTTTTCTTGGTTTTGCTTTCAGAAAGAATGTAAAGCAATTGCCAATCAGGTAAAGAACAATAGTACTAAGCTGCCTTACATCATGGCTAGAGTTGCCAGAAGAGGAAAACTGTCTTTACCACTTTTTTCACAACATTAGGCAATTTAATCAGGATTTTGTAATTCATTTCTTATCTCAAAAGCTATTGCAACAAACACTATATTGTACTACAGCTGAAAGACTAGCAGCTGTAACAGGGACGTAGGTAAGATTTTTGTTTAGACACCTATAGCTTTCTGCATACTCATTGAAGCTGGAGAGCTACTGATGAGTTACTGACAGCACCTGTATTTGTGAGAGAAAGCATATCCTCATGTCCTTGAGATTATAAAGGTGGAGTAATTATGTAGTTTTAATTTTAAATTAATGATTTGTCTAAGTTTATATATGTGAAATATAGTTATTTAAATGTTTCTCCCTGGTGTATTATTTGTAAAAACTAATCACACCATATGATGGATAACCTCCTGCCTAAAGATAGATAAGTTATTATTTTAAAAATAATAAAAATTAAAATTCCAAAATTCTGCTTTGGAATAAGAATATGGAAGTGACCTGTGCAAGATATTATGCCAGAAGTTATTTCTTAGATTATAAAATGATATGATAATTTCTTAAATTATATGCTATGATTTTTTACTCATTCCCAGTATAGATAAGGTGAGGACATTTGGTATTACTCTTCAGAATTCAGTCTAAGATTATCTAATTTAAGAAGTAAAAGTACCTTTTGCAAAGTACCCCCCAGTAAATAAGGAATCACGTCTATTTAATGAAAATTTAATCTTTTAATGAATGTTATTTCAAGTAAGAAAATAAATTTTCTGATCTACCTTTCTAATTCCCAGTTACACTTTCTCCACTTTAGTTCCAGTCAATGGATCTCTTTATACTATAAAACATTGGCTGCTTTATTTGTGTACTGCATCAATAGCAGTATGAGAAAGCTGAAATAATTAATTTTTTTCCCCATTCACAAGCACCTGGAAATTATTAACATACATCTCTGTTCAACAAAGTGTTTTCACTTAAATGCAGCTGAGGCAATAAACCTTGCACATTAGTGAATATTATTCTATGGAATTTGTTAATGTACAAAATCACTATCTAGTACCACAGAGATTCTCAGTTATATAATTTCTTAGATTTCCAATTTCCAGTGAAATTTCAGTATCATTCATATTTAAAAGAAATGTAAAAATCCCCTGAGAACCATGGTGGTCAAACCTTCTAAGTCTGTCTGAAAAATGTCAGAACAAATATAGAATAGCAGTGTGAATACTAAAGTGTTTTTAGCACTGATGTTTGTTGTATTGTGTGTTTCTTTCTAATGCACTTGCTTAGCTTTATAGATGGCAAAATGTATATTATTTTTGGTCTGGATCCTGGGTCAATGTGAACATTGTTAACACCTTTTCAGAAAATGAAATTTTCTGACTATGTAGAAGAAAAACACATAGCCAAGTAAAGTGGTTAGAGTGGAGGGTGAGGGATTGTGAAAGAAAGATTTAGGTGACAAGATGGGTAGTAATAAGGAGATTGAACCTGAAGTGATTCTATTGAATAATTATGACTTCTTGTATGAGACATACCCTTGTTGGAATCTAGTCTGTGCTAGTTGGATTGAACAGTCAGCCAGGACAAATCTCTTTTCCTGGTTGAACAGGCTGAATTCTCTCAGCTTTTCTTCATAGAAGAGGTGCTTCATCTATATGATCATCTTCATGGCTCTCCTCTGGACCTTCTGTAACAGGTCTATGTTCTTCCTGTGCTGAGGCCCCCAAATCTGAATGCAGCTCTCCAGATGGGATCTCACAAGGGCAGAGTAGAGCAGCAAAATCCCTTCCCTAGCCCTGCTGCCCACACTGCTTTTGATGCAGCCGTGGATACCATTTGCCTTCAGGGGGGCAACTGCACATTGCTGGGTCCTGTCCAGCCTGTCATCCATCCATCACCTCTAGCTCCTTAACAGGGCTGCTCTCGTTCCATTCATCTTCCAGCCTGCATTGATCCCTGGGGTTGCCCTGAGCCAGGTACAGTACCTTGCACTTGGCATTGTTCAATTTAATGAGGTTTTCATAGGCCATTTCTCAGACTTGTCCAGGTCTTTATGAATGGCATCCCATCCCTCTGACATGTCAACCTCAGCACTTGGCTTCTTGTAGCCTTCAAACTGGCTGAGGGTGCACTCACTGCCTCAGTATATATCTCTGATGAAGACACTAAATAATACTGATCCCTATATGGGCCCCCAAGGGAAACCACTTTTCTATCATGTCTGTCAGAACACTAAACTGTCGAGAACATTACCCTCTGGACACAACTGTCCAAGCAATTTGTCATCCATTGAGCAGTTCACCCATAGAATCCATTTCTCTTCACTTTAGACAGAAGGATGTTGTGGAGGACCATGTCCAAGGCTTTGCAGAAGTCCAAATGGATGACATATGTGGCCCTTTGTTGGATGGTGCAGTTGGTCCATCATAGAAGGCCACTGGGTTGATTAGAGAGGACTTGCCCTTGGTGAAGCTGTGCTACTCTTCTGAATCACCTCCCTGTCCTCCATGTCCCTCAGCACAGCTTCTAGGAGGACTCTGTTCCATGGTTTTCCCAGGCACAGAGGTGGTGTTGACAAGTCGGTCATTCCAAGGATCCTGCTTTCTACCATTTTTAGACATAAGTGAAATGTAACATAGGTGTAATTCTCTTCTCAGTAAATATTAAACTTTCCCCTTTTCTAATAATCTGGGACTTTGACTGTCTGCCATGGCTTTTCAAGTATCATGGGCAGGCAACTATATCAGCAAATTCCCTCAGGACTCTGGGGTGCAGCTCATCAGGCTCCATAGATTTAGGTCTGTTCAGGTGGTCATGAACCTGAATTTCTCTGGCAGTGTAAAGAACTTTGGTCTTCCAGTCCCTGTCCTGAAGCCCATCCACTCAAGAGGTGTGGGAAGAAGATTTGCCAATGAAGACTGAGGCAAAAAAGTTTGAAAATAAAATTATGAGATTTGTTGATCATTACTATTGTCAGTAATACCAGCAAACTCTTATGCTCTAATTTAGTCAGTATACTGAGAGCACTCCATTGTCCTCAGGTCCATATTTAGAATGCTTAAAAAAGCACACCTTTAGTGCTTTTTGACCTAAACACTAGGAAAAGAGTAGAGGACAGAACAGAAAACATGCTGCTTTATAAATCAAACTTCACCTTGACTCCAGCAACACTTGTTGCTCTGGCCTCTCTGCATTTCTGAAGAATATAGCAAAGCTGACGAAAGTTCAGAGAAAGCAAAGATACCAAACATGCAGGTAAGTTTTTGATTGAAAAGTGATTCATCTACGTAGGACCCTGCAGCTTGGAAAATTAATATATTTGTGAAAGGAGGGGAGATACACAGACCATAAAGTTATAAATCACAAGGATATTGGAAATAGTTATTAGACCTCTTTTGGATATCAGAATTGAGGTACATGCTTCATCATGACTTACACAAAATAATTAAATTACCAGTGGAATATGGCACCAGGTCTTTTGAGCCCTAATCCGGGGTAGCTAGAAGTTGGGTAACACTTATCATTCCATTTTTCGCAAAGCTGGCAGAATTGCTTGGATAATGCTGGTTTAGTTTATAGTACTGCCTTGGTACACTATTATATAAAAATATCTGTGAAGAGAATCCTTACCTTGAAGGGCATATATTCAAATTAAATCAGGCTGACTCAAATTCAAAAGGGAAGAGGTGTATTGACTTTGTGAAATAAAACAAACTGCTGCTTTTTCTATTTTTCTTCATCTGAGACTACTTTTCCTTCTCAGTTAATATTTAACTTGGGATTAAAAGCCACGCCTTTTAATTCCTAACATATATGTCTAGTATATTAGTGCAACAGGCAGATAGTGTACACAGCTGTTTAATTGGAGATATAAGAAGAAAGGATTCTTCATTTGTATACAGCATCGTGTTGGGTAATTTGGCTTTTCATGAAAGATACATAAGGCTTACATGTTTAAATAATATTTTTCCCTAGAATGTTCTCAAACCCATAATTTAAACAAACTAGTGATAAAAATATTATAGTTTTGAAAGAAATTTCAGTTATAGTAAATAGACCTTCTGTTTGTTGAAGACATTTGAGCACACTCTTTGGACACGTAAAGCAAACCAGTCAGTAGTACTTAAGCCAATAATCATTCAAATTCCCAATGACCCTAGTGGGAAATTATGAATATTAACCAACCTTAAAGAAATTGACAGAATCATAGAATGAATATCATAGAATTATGGAATCATAGAAGGGTTCGAGTGTGAAGGGACCTTAAAGCTCATTTTGTTTCAAAGCCCTGACATGGGCAGGGACACCTTTCACTTGACCAGGTTGCTCAGTCCCATCCAGCTTAACCTTGTAATGTTGGAAGGGACCACAGTGGAGTCATCTGGCCCAACTCCCTGCACAAACAGGATCCTTCTAGAGCACATTGCAGAGGATTGGTCCAGATGGTTCTTAAAAATCATATATTTATCCCTATACTGTTTGTGGAGGCTATCACAGTCATTTTTGAATGTGTAATTAATATTTAAGTATCCCATGGTCTCTGTACAGAGGCAAAATGTCTCTTTTTGTACTCTGCTTTGTATTCACTTTTTCTAGAGTTAATGTGATAGGCTTTCTTTTGTTTTGGTTTTGGCTTTGTTTGTTTGGGTTTTTTTCTTTGTTGTTGGGGTTATTTATTTATTGTTTCCTGGGGAAACAAAGTTACTGCTGAAAACTCTCATTGACTGCTATCCAGCAACTTTTTCTTTCATGTGAAGAAGTTGCTTTGGAACTGTGTGGAATCTCTCAGAAACACTTGCCTCTGTAGAGATGGTCATACCATTTGATTTAGGTAAAGTAAATATCAAGCAATGACTATAAAGCTGCTGACAGTTCTGAAAGTGGCCAAATTCTAAGATGCCTTTCAACTTCAACCATTCTGATGAAGTCTGAAATGTTCAGATACAGTGAGCAACCAGCTGTCTCAAAATTTGACATTTTTATGTTCTATCAGTTAAGAAGTGTAAGTATCCAAAAACTGCTGCAATTTCTGAAAAAATCACAGAATCACAGCATTGTTAGGGTTGGAAGGGACCTCTGAAGATTATCCAGTCCAGTCCTTCTGACAAAGCAGAGTCACTTACAGCAGGTTACACAGGTGCATGTCGAGGTGAGTTTTGAGTGTCTCCAGAGAGGAAGACTCCACAACCTCCTTGGGCAGCCTGTCCTAGTTCTCTTCCACCCTCAACTTAAAATTCTTCCTCATGTTGATGTGAAACTTCTTATGGTTAAGTTTGTGGCCATTGGCCCTTGTGCCATCACTGTGCACCACCAAAAAGAATCTGGCAATATCTTCTTGTCACCTGCCTTTAAGATGTGTACATGTATTGATGAGATTCCCTCTCATCTTCCTGGTTCTGCAGTCTCTCTTTATAAGAGGAATGCTCCAGACCCCTCATCATCTATTTTGCCCTGCACTGCAACCTCTCCAGTTACTCCTTGACTTTCTTGTACTGAGGAGCCCAGATCTGGACACAACACTCCACATGTAGCTGCACTAGGGCCAAGTAGAGGGGGAAGGATCGCCTCTCTCTATCTGCTGATCACACTCTTCCTGTTGAATGGCAGCACAGCCTTCAGGTGTATCAGTCATTTTCCCCAGTTTCATATCATGAGCAAACTTGCTGAGGGTACATTAAATCCCTTCATCCAGGTCATTGAAAAACAAGTTGAAGAAGATTGGACCCAGTATTGATCCCTGGGATTCATCACTGAGCACAGGCTTCCAAATGAATTCTACTCTGCTGATCACGACCCTCTGAGCTCTGCCATTCAGCCTGTTCTCAATCCATCCCACTGCCCATTCATCTAACACACATTTCCTGAGTTTACCTGCTGGGATGTTATGTAAGATAGTGTCAAATTACCATGTTTTTAGATTTGCCAATATATTTTTTCTCCGTAGAAGTTGCTTTGTGAGCATTTCTCTGTGCAACATAAAAGTGAAGAAAGATACTTGCAGTAACCAAGCTTTTATGGGTATTAGGAACAATTTTGGCTGTCAAACAAGAACACTATAATTTTTATGATTGTATTGTGGTGCAAAATTGCCTGAAATGCTCACTAAGGCAATGCATATGTAATTCTTCTTAAAATGATCTTGAAATTTTAGTGTGTAAGTATTTACCTTAGGCCATCTTGAAATTGTTGTCTAATGGATCGCTGGGGTCCTTTCACAGGGAAGATTTTCCTCCGGCAAAGCTCTTGTTTTGCACTGGATGCCACTTCTTAAATTAAAAGTTCACTTACTGCCCACTTGATGCTGACAGCACACAATGTTCTGCAGGAATAGCTTTATCTCTGTAAACTCTAAGTGGATTTTGAATCAGTTTTCATACTGAAGAAACCTTTTTTCTTGCCAGATAATTGTTTTCATCTCACTTAGGACCTGACCTTTCTTTAAAAGTATTATTTTTTAGTCTATCCTGACCTTTTAGATAAAACAAGAACATATAAGACAGTACAGTTTAATTTATAAATCATTCAACTTTGCTTGGTTTTATAATTAACATTTATTCTGCTTAGCAATTAACTATTTATTCGGAGTGAGAAATAAGGGAAAAACAACACTTCTTGTTACATTTAATGTATTGCTTTGTTCATAGGTGAAGAAGAGGCAGCTGCTGTTCCTCTGGGAAATCCGGTGGAAAAGTTGTGCTGGTATTTCAGAATCGCCAGATTACATCTGAGTAGGAATGCTTGGCTCCTCCCTCTGGGCAGAGCATCTCCAACGGGATGCTATAGTTGTTATCAGTCATGCAGTGACATTCAATAGCCTGTTATCAGCAGATGTCACCCTCGAGGGAGGGGTGATTGTGGAAGAGGTAAGGAAAACTGCCCACTTAACAGAAGACAGCTGCCACACAGATGGCAAATGCATCTTGCCTCTAATCTGGGACAATAGGCATTGTATTTTTCACAGTGAATAAGAGACAAGCACAGGCCAACAGCTCCCTGAAGGCTTGCGAGCTCAGAGATCAGGGTTGAGGCTGGCAGTGCTGGGCTTTTCAGCCAGTGTTGGCCCTCAGCCAGGGAGCAGAGCAGGCTTGGGGCACATCTGGAGGCAGACCAAACCCTGGGCATTGGACATCTCCATGGAAAAAAGGACAGGCCAAGTCCAGGCAGGAACATTATCCCCATGGATAGGTAGAGCAGGAATAGGGGAAGAGAGGGACAAGCACTTCTATGGCATCACTGGGGCAGGGTCTCATGGCTTCAGCTTTGGGCACCTGGACCCATAGGCATGGGTGGAGAGAGGGCCCGGGAAGGCTGGTCAGTCCTGTTTAGGCTGATCAGAGCCCTCAGAGTCCCCACGATCAATGGAGAGTACTTCAGTGGTGTAGGGTAGGTACATAGAAAAATAGTGTATGTTTGGTATACAGAACTTCAGACCAGAAGTTAGTTGGGTTGTAATGCACTTATGTAATATTATGTTAGCCAGAAAATCTTGTTATAGTCAAAGGGAACACAATTTATTGTTATTCTAGTTAATGTTATAATGATCTGATAGTCTGAATTATCCAATATAGAAAAGCATCAATGATAATAATACACTTTAAAAAGTTAAGAACTGCCTTTGCGCTTTCCCCTGTATTTCTTTTGTCTTATTTTTACCCTTTTCTCTGTGGTTCTGGCTGGGGATAACCAATTGAGAGCATCCAAGGATCTGTTAGGAGAAGTTTGACATTCCTGGACCTGAAAAAGTGAACTTCCTCTTCAGTCTTGGAGTTGAATTATTCTTTTTTTTTTGGTATATTTTCTTAATATAGTCTGCTTCTTTCTCATTGTTCTTTACTAAAATCTGAAAGTTGCACATTAGCCTCCCTCAGCCTCTCTAAGTATGTTGCTTGCTATGCAAGACCCGTGTAACTTTATCAAATCATTACTGTATGCAGTAGTATCAGAGAACAACATTTCTGAAATGCCACCAGCTCAAGAAATATTCACTTGACACCTATGAATTATCAAAAATAGAGAAAACAAACTCAGGCCAAGGCAAGCCTACATGATGTCAACATAAATTCTGTGGCCTTGTATTACTAATGGCAAAATTGTATTTATCAGGCTGCAGCCTCTATTAATTTTGTGTGACATAGGTAAGGTAAGCAACAAAAAAAATATGCTTAAGTATTAAGATTTGTATTCAAGATACCTTTTCTGCAACCTTGTCTTTACCATTTGCCAAGTAAATGAACAAACTTTCTAAGAACTTTATATCATTTCTAACAAGTACTAATTAGTTTTGAAACATACAATAATTCAAAATATATTAAATATATTAGCTATTAAAATAATCTTCTCTGTAATGAAGGTTACTATACTGGATAATTTATTATTTTATATTAGTTTAGCAACCTCTGGTAATAAGTCTAAATCAAATAACTTCTTGATGCCTCATACTGGATTTAGAATAGAAAATGTGGACATTAGCCTGCTTAGGTCAAATATTAGACACTCAAGAGAAATGGTACAAAGATTTTTTGCTATTGAGAATAACTGAAAGAGATTATTACTGGTTTTAAGATTTATTATTTCCCACATATCTGAACTTCATTGAAAATACTAAAACTATTACTCAGTGTCAGTCATATTAATATATAATTCAAGCTTTAGCAAGTACTGTTCTATCTGAAACTGCATGTTTGATTTATAAATACCACTTTGCTTGCTTATAACAATGAATACCTATATCTTGGTTTGAAAAGACAGGTGTCTGCTATGGAAGGCAGGAGCCTCCCTTGAAATGGAGAATGTAAAACCCCTCCCTCTGAATTATTATAATTTTGAAATTAAGAGACTCTCAGGCAAAGATATGGGTAGGAATAACAGTTCTTTAATAGGGAAAAAGTAAAAATAAAATAAAAATGCAGTAAAGCAAAACAACTCTGACAGAGTCAAATATGACCTGACACCCTGTTGGTCAGGGTGTTGGAAGCAGTCCCTTTAAATGGTGGCTTTAGTCCTCCTGGAGTGACAGCTGTGGTTCTGTTGGATCAGCGAACCTGTAGAAGGGTGGAGTTTTCCTCTGAAGATCCAGTGGTGGTGTAGATGGGCCTGGTCTTCCACTGGGAATCCAGTGCAAAAGAAAGTTGCTCCTCTAGGAATTCAGAGGAGGAAAAGGCTGCCTGTGCTGTTCCAAATGGCAGATTATATCCAGGTAGGAATGCTTGGCTCCTCCCCCTGGACAGCGCGTCTCACAATAGGATACTGTAATTTTATCCGTCATGCAGTGACACTCACTGGCCCATTAACAGAAGATATTTCCCGGAGGGAGGATTGGTTGTGGAAGAGATGAAGAAAACTGCCCAATTAACAGAAGATAACTGCCCCACCTCTAACAGATGGCAATAGAATACACATCCCCATTTGCAATTTAAGACAACGTATTAGGCAACTAACACTAATATTAAAAGGAAAGTGAGAATTTAATTTTGTTGAAAAGAAATGAGAGCACCACAGTATCATGGTGTATCCATGGTGACACAAGAAACAGAATTAGAAGTCAGAACCTTTACATTTTAGGTTTATCTTTTTGCTAAGTGATTGCTATATATATTTTAATGTACATAGTCTGTGTAATAATTATTCTTTCATATTTGCTTATTTGCTGTTTTCCTATCCTTGAAAAAGGGAAATAACATTCTTGCGCTATGATTCACAGAGTCAAATTAGAAAGAAAATAAATATGTAAGGCAATATTCACAAGGCTTTTTACTTGACAAATACAAAAAAGCTACTCTTTTTAAGGTCAATAGATGTGACTGCTTTCCATTCCCAGCATTATATTGCTCATTTCATTGATTCCTACAATATTATTGAGAGTCTTGAAAAATGTTTAAGTTGTGTTGTTTGGGGTTTTTTTGTATGATTATGTTTGATTATACAGATCTATGTTACACTGATGCATATCTCTTTTGAAAAGAAAGCTAAGTATGACAACACGAAAATAATTATTTTACATTTTGAATAACTGCTTTCTCGTTTACTAAAATTCATTTATGTTAAGTTCTGGTTTTGTTTTTTTTTTTTCTTTTTCTTAAAAGAAACAGGCCTTTCAAAAAGTACTTTCTCACTTTAAGTACACCGACTGAAATAACATTATCCATATATGGCCCTATGTTGGTCATTATCATATTTTTAAGTTCAACAAAGATACATTGTTGTAATAAATTCTATTATTTGGACAAATATATATGTTTAAAAAAAAATAGTAGCTCTGTCTATGTCCTGATTTTCGTAGAAAGGAAATAATGTTGGATATGTCTGGCATTTTGTCTGAATTTTCAGATTTCCAAATATAATCAGTTTGATAAAATTAAGATGCAAAAATTTGCCATATTTTCAGTATCTGCTTAAAAATGTAAAGTGATCTTGAATTCACTGAGGCATATGGAAGATCATTGAGACATGTAGTTGTGTATACTCAGTTATGACATATCTCCTGCATCTCTGAAAATTCCTGGGTGATGCTTGTCACTTTCAGAGTGTTTTGGTGCATGTCTTACTGTAGTAATTGATGAAAATTACAACTTTACATAAACAATGGAGAAAAGGAGAAAAAAGAGATAACAATAAGGAGGTTGAGAAAAGAGAGCAGAAAAAAAAGGCAAGCTTAAAAAAAATTGTAAGAGAATGAAATTATGCAAAAATGTAAATTCTGGTACCAAAAAGAAATAAAAATGAAATTTTGACTCTAGTTCCACAAATGTGGACAAGATCAAAACAAAAGGAAACAAAGGATTTTTTTAAACTTCTGGCTAGGTAGCTTTTGGAGTTTTTGCTATTTATAGAAGTCATTGCCTATTTGAAGTAAAGTCTATAAATTTTTTTTGAACCCTATCTTTTTCAGTCATGTATTTCTTTACAACCACAATTTTATTGTATTTCTGGAAAACCACAGTTTAATTTATTTTCTGAACAGCTGTGAGGTAAAAATATATTTTTTCAGAAGAATATTTTATGGCAGTCATTAATACTGATTTTATGTTCTAAAATCTATGTTTATGTATCTGTTTCCTTTATTTTCTATGACAATTCATTCCTAAGAACAGGTAAAGATACTAGAAAATTATGAAGAATAAAAGAAAAGAGTTTTAAAAATAATATGTCTGGAATGACATATGTTGAAAGAGTCAAATAAGTTGCTATATCTACATAAACTTTAAAATTCCTTTAACAGATCCAGAATATACTCTTCTAATTAGGTTTCTAACTTTACTGGAAATTTTTTGCAAGCATCAGATATTCAGTGACAGAGAACATCAAAGAGAACAGTTAATTAAGACAGAAAAAAAAATGTCTTCTTAATAGGATGCTGGGGTCACTCCAAAATTATTTAAGTATAGGAAGGTTTTAAGTGAGGAAGCTAAATAAGCCTTAACTCAAAGTCCTTGAACATCTGAAAGAATGAAGATGGAATATAGCTATTACTCTTTTTGAAAATTCTGTTTATAATTGTAACCCTCTTTTTTCCTTTAATGAGGTATGAATTTACTTTTTTGCTTAAGACTGTTTACACTTTTTTCTCCATTACCCATTGCAAAATAATAGACTGGCCTCTTGCTAATAAGATATACAGGAAAAGTCCCAGGTTGACCTCATGTCAGTTACCTCATTAACACCTTCCTGTAGTCTAAGTCCCATTTAGGGTCATCTGCATTAAGGACCTTTAGCCTTATTTGGGAAGTCTAGGGCTGGATCATATATGTCACAAGAACTAATAAAGTCCTGTACCTTTATCCATCCTTAATAAATAAGATAGTGAATATTCTGATTTGCTGTCACATTTTGAACTCAATATGGTTTTAGGAATTAATCTGCAAAACAAATTCTAATGAATTAGCATAGCTGTTGGTTGGTACCCTTAGGTCTCATTTGGTCTTATGAACAATTTGCATGTTTTTATCTGTTCTTCAACTATTGAAGTTAAAAAAAAATAAATTTAGAAAATAGTCATGAATGGGCCAGACTTCTACCTAGAGTCCAGTAACAAGTGGAGTATGACAAGTGTCTGTTCTGGTACAAGTTCTCTTCAATGTGTTTGTCAATGAGCTTCAGTCAATGACAGAGAGCAGTCTCATTGTATTTGCAGATGACACCACAATGTCAGTCATTATAGTCAAGGACCAACAATCAGTATAGCTGAGGAGAGGCTTGCCATAGGGACACAGACATGCTGAAGGAATGAGCCAACAGGAATCCTGTGAAACTCAGCAAGGGTTAGTGTAAAGTCCTGTAGCTGGGTAGGAAGAACCCCTGGCAACTGAGTGTCTGATCGCCAGCCACTCTGCTGAACAGACCCTGTGCATTGTGGCAGACAGTAAACTGAGCATGAGAGCAGCGTGCCCTGGGGAAAAAGAAGGCCAACAGCATCCTGAGTTATGTTAATAAGAATGTGGTCAGTAGATGGTCAGTAGATTCAAAGGGAAAGATTTTTGTGTTTGCCTTAACTCTTCTGTGGCCATAGTTGGAACAGTGCCTCAAGATTTGAGCTTCATGACAGGGAAGATGAGTTTTTCACTGAAGCAAGTTTAGTGGAGGGTCACCAAGATGGTTGGGGGCTGGAGAACTTACCCTGTGAGGGAAGACTGAGCAACCAGAGCTTTTTCAACCTGGAGAATAGGAAAGCTTTCCAAAGTCAGAGTCCTCTAAAAGAAAAAATAAAAATATAATTTTCAACAAGCGCTTTTGCTCTGTAAGGTACCATTTTGTGCCTTATTTTTGTTTCAGCTGAATGCTTCTCAGAGTGGGCAAAGGTATTTATTATCTCCCTGGATTATTCCCTCAGGAATTACTCATAAAAAGTTAGTCCACTAGATTAATTGTTAGTTGAACTTCCACTATGAGTTTATCTGGGGTAAATTTCCTTTGGTATCATGTTTACAACAGCAACCCTGTGTATACTTGTAGCATATTGCATATGCAAAGACTGTGCATCTAGCACAGATTCATAATCTATTTTTGGATCTTTGTTTCAGGCAAATGTCAAAGGCTCTTGCCTCTTTTCTTTACTAAAAATGATCCTGGAATCAAGAGCAACTTCCACTCCTATATAAATAGAAAGGCTTATGGGTCTCCCATATGTTTGCATTATCCTAAGTTTTAACAGTTGCAACACTTTTGAGTGGTGTCTTGTTAAGACTAGTTTTCTGAACTGAATTTCTCTGTAGATCATCAGCTTGATTTTTTTTTTTTTTTTTTTTTACTTCTACATAGCTACAAGTTTTTAAGTGTAAATACTGCTTAGAATATTTCCTTGTGAGCCTTGCAGGCTCATTTGACATATTAAAGTCCTCTGTTTTACTGACTTTCATCTGTTCTCCTTCCACAGAGACTTGCTTAGAGAAATGCTGGTCCAGTCCAGTAGGTCTCAGAGTGTTTTAGTGTGGGTTGGTCAGGTTGTCTTTCTTTGTGAACCTATGCCCTAAACAGCTATTATACTTTCTTGACCCCGTGTCCTTACTGCTTGCTCATATGATTCATCCTGGCAGTTCCTCAAACTTCACATCTTCTCAGTGGCTGATTTTGAATTCAAAGTGATGCTCTGCCTCTGAGTTGACTTCAGTTGACTACAAAATTTTGGTTGAAGCTTTTCCCAAAAGAAGAGCTCAGTCTTCTTTTCTTCCTTTGTGTGCCATTTATCATTAAAAGCTTTTCTTCTTTGTTTTTTCCTTTTTTTTTTTTTTTAACTAGAGTATTAAAGTAAAAATACATAGGAGTATTTCTTTATCACATATAAAAATACAATTTAAAAAATAATCTTTTTCACAAACTGAAATGTCAGATGTGATTGCAGAAGACTGAAGTGGAGAATATGTCAAAATGCCCTTGCAACAAATGTGTTTCAATCGGTCTAAGACTGTTTTTATAAAATAAATATGCCAAAATTCATACTTTTGCTAATTACAAATACTGTTTATAGAAACATTGATTGATCTACCCTGTGTAGTAGCTGATACTTACAAGATTGTTTATACATAACATTGATTTTCTCTCAAAAACCTCCATGTAAATCAACCATATTGTTTAACTTTACTGATCTTCTGCATGAGTTCTTCAGTGTAAATGGATGTGGAAGCCTAACCACTTTCTGTTTGAAAATTGCCTCTGTATCAAAGTAGTACTTTCCAGTGTGTAAGCTTTGTAGCTTTAATTAAGTTTAATTTTTATTGCTATTTTCTTTTGAGAGGAACTTTCTTTTAAGTTGTTATTATTTAAAGTGCTGTGTCTATTTAAATAGGATAGATCATGCCATTTGATGGAGATTTTGAATATAGTTTTGCTTTGACCTTGATATTGGAAGCAGATGAATGCCTGTTCTTGTACATTTGCATGCATGATAAAGATATGTTCACATAGATTTTGTTTTAATAGCAGTGGTTATGTAACATACATTAATTTTTCTTTGTTTTAAACAACATTTTTCTGTTCCAAAATATCTCTTGGCCATGCATTTGTATTTTCTGTGTTTTAAACTTGGTACCAATCTGTCAAAATTTATTGTATATGGAATCATTAGTCCAGACTTTTGATATTATGCACATTGTGATAATTTTCTTCTTTTATTATGAAATAAAGAATAAAACATGTCTAGATCTATTTTAGTTACTTATGCCGCTGCAATTATAGGATAGCAAATAGTTTTTGGTTTGATCTCTGACACATAAACCTGGAGTCTTACATGGTGCTTCCAAGGTCTTTTAGTTTTGCAGGTGAAACCACCACTGATTTTAAAGTGCTATACTACAGAACAGATGTTAAGACATTAAATGTCAGATAGCAAAAATAATATGCACCCACATCAGCTTTATTTGTTGTCTTTATAAAGCTAACATACTCTTATCTTAGTATTTTTAATAGTACGATAAAATAAACTATTTTAGCCTAAAATTTCTTCAGTAAATAAAAGAGACTTTATTAGCAAGACTATTTTTGATATGAGGATCTCTTCCATTATTTTATACAGAACATTTGAGAATTCTGTCAAGAGATCTGATATACCTTGTGCCTTAAATATACCATATAATGCTTAATTCCTCTGGAATTCTCTAATTTTCTAGTGGACAGATTTTTCTAAAAGTGTGAAAACTCTTGTTGCTTTCCATACTGACATCACCCATTACATTTAAAAGACAAGGCTCAAAGTATGAGAGGAGAGCACAGAACAAAAAAGAGAAGTGTGGAATACTATTGTCTGAATGACTGTTCAAGGTCCCCTAATCACTATGATGATTAGGGGGAAAAAAAGCTATGGAAAAAAAAGCCATGTTTTAAAGATACTAGTAAAACATAGTACAGTTCATGCTACATCAGCTTTATTTATGCTATTTTTTATGGTGAATTTTGTTATTAATTGCCCAGTCATTTATTTGTTCCAGTCAAGATGGAATTTCTACTGTGTTAAGGTGTTCTAAATGCTCACAGGTGAGAGACTTGGCTTCCAAACATTTGCAGCCAAATATGGGGGATTGGGAAGGATGTAAATGTTAATAAAATATTGAAAAAATTGCTATATATTTTAAATACTAGATAATTTATAAATGCTAACAATGTTTCCACAGGCAGGGCATGGACATGGACAATTTTCTTAGCTTATGAAACATTTTCTGTGTGAGGATTTTTAGTAAAATAATCTGGTCTATTACAGAAATCAGAGAGCAAAAAGAAAATTACATATGAAGCCTTTTTACCATCTTAAGTATAAATAATAATGCTGACAAGTTTTGTTTAAATGGGTACCTCTTATTATTCCTCTACACTTGGCCTCGTGTCAAGTCTAAATGGGCTTTTAGAGCCCTGTCAAGCTTTGATGAAGAGAATCAGCATATCTGGCAGCCTTATTAGTGGCTGGATTAGTAGCTTATGGCAGCTTTTTCTGCTGCTTAGGTTACTACATATTGCTGCCGTTTCACTCCTCAATAGGATGGTTACCACGTTTCAAAGTGTGGGCCCCCCTATCAGTAGTATAGCTGTATATTTTGATCTAGCCATGCTGATTCAGGACTGAACATGCATGGATGGAAATAATGCGTTGTCATTATGACTGGTAAAAGAGTTTAAGTTTTGAGGACATTTAAAACTTAACATGTGTTATCACTATTATTACAAAATGTTCACTAGTATTAAACAATGTTCTGATTGTTTCAATTTTTTAAATAAAGCCTATTGACTTTCCTGTTTTCATGTCAGTTGTCTTTACTATGTTAAACAGAGGGAAATTTAATCTTTTAGATTGATCAAGAAAACACAATTCAAAAGAAAAAGTTAGCATCCAGTACTACTGTGTGTCCCACAGGTTCTTCTTTCATCAAAACTGCCTCCACTGGTGAGTTAGAGGAGCATATTGCAGCCACTACTGGTGCCATTACTGTTGCTAGCACATCTGCTGATGTTGCTGTATCCAGTGCAGTGACCACCTGTAGACAATCTGCTGAAGAACAACGAGTACAAGCTATGAATATAAGAAAATCAGTTCTGGAGTCGGCCACTTACAAGGGAACACTCTCTCTTCATCAAGAAAATTTACAAAGCACAAGACGACGGCCAAGAAATGCTGAACAGATAGAAAGAACTAAAGAACTTGCAGTTGTTACTCATAGAGGTATTGGATATTATTTTACTTGTGCCCATGTAGTTATGAAAAATATTTTGTATTAATTAAAAATGAAAGTTCAGGTAACCATTTAGGAAATGTAATTGAACCAAATGGGAAAAGGATTAAATCTGTCTAACTTTGCGTTCTAGTAGGGCAGTCAGATGGAAAAAATGAAATTAGTAATAATATTGTCTTGGTTATTTAAATTTATTTGATTTATAAAAAGACAAAATATACGTATAAGGCGGGTTTTTTTGATGTGACTTTATAGCTTGCATCATCATATTTCACAATAAAGCCTAGTGTTAGAGACATCTGATGAAAGTTTAGAGAATTGAGATTAGACTATTAATCTATTCTGCATATGTGATTAGATATAATTAACCATAGCATAAAGAATGTACTTTAAAAATAGCTGCTGTTCTAAACTAGTAGGTGATGCAGTTGTATTCATCTCCCATCTGTTTAAATCTTCAGCAAAATTTTGGTTTTTAAAGCATCTGTACATATTCATTCTATAAAACATGAAATCAATGATCAAAGAAACATTTAGAACACTAGGATATTCAGCAAATATCAAAGTGTTAAAGCTAAAGATCTTATCTATTTTTATATTGAGATCATCTAATCTGCATGCTAAAATATTCATAATGAACAACATTTGGAGAATAATACTAGGATTGTTTGCTGTGTTAAAAGTAAATGTCTATATCTGAAACATGAAGCTGACAAAAAGAAATGCTGGAATGTCTTAATTTAACCAGCAGATATTCAGAAAAAATTGCATGTGGTGTGTTTTTCAACATGCACAATTTCAGGAAAGGATCAGCTTAATTTTGCAGGCTAATGTTGAATACATTTATTTTACATTTTGAATTTTTATTATGTGCTTCATGTTAATCAATTGTACATGAAAAATTTATAAAAACAAATATGTTGATAAGAAGCACCTTTTATAGCCCAAGGAATTTGTAGAAGTCTTATTACATGATTGATATTTTGTAAAGACAGTTTTATTTGGAATCTGTCATGTTACTGGATAGTCACCTAGTGTAAGTTATTGTAGCTTCATTTACTAACACCTTTTGAAAGAGGAGAGCTGCAGTTCTTCAGAATTTAAAAATATATAATTAAATTGAATAAACGAAAAACAAACACTGTCTTTGGCTTACATATAAAATAGAAATAATTACATAAATGTTTATGTTTCATTTGTATTAATTTCAGTGGAGAACTGAAGTATTTTCTGGTTTTTGACTGATATAATTTAATAGTTTGGTTTGTACTAGTTGTGTGGCTGTGCATTCACTTCACAACATCTTTGGTCAAGTTTAGTAAAACACTTATTTTCAGTTATGAGGGAGCATACAAGGATCTGTAATAATATCTTCTAATTTAAAAATGTAAGATGTACTACTCTGGCAGTTAAATATGGCAGTAATTGTGATACACATGTAGTTTTTTCGTATTTCCTCTTTAGAATCATTACACTGCAGTGTCCTCTCCACTGTTTTCTCAGTGTTCCTTTCTTTGACCTATTCCTTAGCACAAGATGGCAAGTACTTCTAAATTATTTTATTAAAATAAAGTGCTAAACATCAGATTATTAAAAAAAAGGAGAATAATTTAGATATTAATATACTGCTAAAATAATGTTATGGTGCTAATTTTTTACATATTAAAATAGTAGTACAGGTACCAAAAGGTATGACAACCCACATACAACTGAAATGAGACTGTTTTCCACCTTACTGGAGAAGAAAGGACACACATGTGCATTTTATTCACTCATGCAATGTTGGAAGTCTTGGTTTTGCTAGCACTCATTATACAAAAACTTTAAAATTTTTCACTGTGCCTCTTTCTCATGGAACAGTATATGTGTGCATGCTATTAAAGGATGTTCCTATACTGAGTAAAATTTACCAATTTTACTCAACAAACACCAATATTTGATAACAGCCATTAAAACATATCAAATGACCTTGAATAAATAACCTATAATTTTCTTCCATGAAATATTCCTTATTAAAAACACACAGACATATTCTGAAGATATGTGAGATAGTGGTTAATTGACTTGAAGAAATTTTTATCACAGAGAGATGTTCCAGAGGTATTTCTATAGAATTTCCTGTAGGTTATTATTGAAGTACTTTAACCTCTCTTTGACAATACATTATGCACAGAAGTTTAAAAAATCTGCATATTAAATAACTATGGAATTAAGAATTCCTGCTTAAGAATTTTATATTAATTACTTTTAAATTATTTCTCTACTTAATAGCTATGAAAAATTAGCTTTTACTTTGGAATTTTTTTTTTTGCTGTTTTTAATTTAAGAATTACACTCCCAAGTTATGCAAATTAATTCATAATTGAGAAGACAAAATTTAATATACTAAATATAGTTACTAAAACTTACTATATGTAAGTGTGAATATTTAAAATTGTAAAAATTTATTGTACGTGTAGACCTAACTGTTGGCTTTTTGAGAATATTACTAGTAAGACCCCAACAGTACAGTTTTATGATACATTATCAAAGATGCTAAATCATAACTGCAGAAAAAGAGTAGTATTGTTGGCCGTCCATGGGATTGTTCTGTGAATAGTGTTTCAGAGTAAGTATACAATAACAATACTCTCTTGTTTTGTAAAACTTTTTTGGACGTATATGCATGAACAAGATGTATAGAGAGAACTAGAGGTTTATACATACAAAAAATTCAATTGCTAGCTGTAAATTGTTATACTATATATACTACCCGGATCTCAATAATAATTTAAATTGTGTTAAAGCTGACTGATTATTATCTTCTCTAAGCATATTAGCTGGAAAAAGGTACATTAGGTGCATTTGGTGAAATACTTTCCTTAAAGTTAGGGAAGGACAAGAATTATTTTATAAGACGATAGTGAGATCTCTGGAGGAATACTGTACATGATTATAGTTTCTTCATCAACAAGAATTCCTGATGAATCAGATAAATAAAGGTACTATAGTGGTGTTACATTTTCCTGATCATCCCACCTTACAAAATAAAATGTAAGACAGGATGAAAGCATAAATTTTGAAGTGAATGTCAGTATGTAGAGAACTTAAGTAAGGACAAGTTAGTATATAATATCTAAATATTTTTTATTAGGGAGATGAGTAAGAAGAGTTCTTGTTATTGGAACACTGAAACCTTGTAGAAGGAGGGAGTACATGAAGGAGCTTTGAAAATGCACCTTGACAGGCTAATGAAAAATATATTTAGATAGGATAGCTGGTAATGAAAAACAGCACATTTTCGGTCCTTAGTTCTAATGAAACAAACTGGTTAAATTGAGGAAAGTTTGTCTCCTTATTCTGGAGGAAGGGGGGAGAAAAAGGAGATCTCTAACCCCTTTTGTTCAGTTAAACCAAGGAACTTCAAATGCTGAGATTTAGTAGAAGTTCTTTTTGATGCTACAATCACAGTTTCTAGTATGATCTGTGTTTCTCAGATGTGAAAACAAGAAGACAATGAAACATGATAGAAACATGATAGAAACATTGTATTTCCAAGTGGGTGTTGTTTTTTTTGGTTTTTTTTGTTTTTTGTTTGGTTTGTTTGTTTGTTTGTTTAGGGTTTTGTTTGGTTTGGTTTAGGTTTTGGGGATTTTTCCCCTCTTTAAATATTTAAGAATTGTTGGCTTCATCATGACTAAAGTAACAGAGGATAATATGACATGTTTTTGTTTTCTACTATTTTTTTTCATACAGTGAATTCAGAGTTTAGTAATGCTTTTAGTCCTATTGAATTGTTCTATAGTTTGTACCAACTACATACTTTACTTATTAAGGTTTTAGAATTTTTATTTGTGTGTATACATACACAATGAGAGATATTTTAGAACATTTTCTTGTGAGAGCTTATATAGCATACTTTTACTGTCTAAAGATATGATAAAAGGCATATGGCCTAATGTTAAAAGGCATTTGTACTGTGTGCTTAATAATATGACTTAAATTTTGGTCAGCCCTGAAGAGGTCAGGCAGTTGAGTATTGATTGTTTTTGGTCCCTTCCAACTATCCTATCATTTCTATTCTATTCTATTCTATTCTATATCTCAACATTCTTTTTAATACGGAAATACACATACATCATAATTAAATGCCCTTGAGAAACAAATGAGTACCGTGTGCAAACAATGAAAAACACTTCTATTACTGTTTGTAAGTCATAAATTAAATTTAGAAAAAATAAACAGTCAGAAAAAGAGATACAGTAGTTGGAGGGAAAAAATTGCTTAGCAGACTCAGGTTCAAATAGTGCTGGGAAATCTTAATTACTCTAGTCATCATCTAGCAGTTCACAAGTGTCTCTGTGCTTTTCTTAGGAAAATAATTTCCAGAGAACTCTGGATTCAAAAAAATTTTATGACTCCAAATTTCTCTTCTTAAAGAGTAGAAATGTCACTAAGCACTCACAAATTTTTAACCATATATTCTCAGTTTGAAGAAATGTATATTTTGATAATTCTACTTAACACATTTTTACCAAAATTTTATAATTCTATGGCTATCTCCATTCTCTATCTTTCTCTATACTTTTTATTACTTTCTTGTAAGCCTTTATAAGTTTTCTGCCCTTTCTCCTTCCTTCTATAAGAGTACTTCCCTTATACTTTTTGATATCTGGCTTTATTTAGTATCTTAGAAATGGCCAAGAAAAATGAATCAGGGAGAAAAAAAATCTTGCTACTGTGTGTTCCCTATTAAATGACCATTTATTTTTCCTCCTGTCTTACAGGAGAATTCCTGATGGTAGAAGGCAAGATTTTAAGATTTGTTACACGAAATTAAATCGTATGCTAATGAAACTTTTGAGAACAAAAGGATGTTATGAGAAGATTATTTATATTATTTTTTAAGGTTCTGATAAAAGTGTATGATAGATCATTACTTTGGGATTATTCAATATAAAACTTCTAAGGATTTGTTAGAAAATAGGTATTCACATATCCTATTTTTTATGTCTACTTAGAAGCAGGAAGAAGAAAGGAGGAGTAAAGATGGAGAGGTTTTTTGAAGACCTGTTTAATATTTTTAAGTCTAGTAGATAATCAATCTGTATATGTCCTCAGGGCCTTTTGGTTTCTTTGTTTTTGTTAGTGAAACTACAAAGATGGGAGTCTGAAGAAAGTAAATGTATTTGGCAGTAAGATTTCTAAGATTATTTGTATACAAAAAGATTTGTGTATAAGAAGCTTTCTTCTTAGAAAATGTTAAAAGTTTCAAGAAATAAGCAAAACACAAATGTAATCTAGCACTCAAACATTTAATCACTGAATTGCATTTGTTTAATATTTCGTTATACTTTTGTAAATAACTATTTAATATGTGCAACAAATCCACAGATATGTTATGTTTGGTGGATGAGCTCTATAATGGATGGTTCGTTAATGTCAAGATTTTTATTAGACAAAAAGTGATAATAATATCCTAAACTTCTTGATATGTTCCCATTTGGAAAGAGGAAAGGAGATATTTTTGTCATCCAACAGTCAAGTCTGGAGTGCTTAGAAGGAAAAAAGGGAAAAAAAAGAAAATCAGTCATACTGATTTTAGTAAATGAGTTGTGGTAATGTTTTGATTGAATTATTGCCTTTTATATTTTCTTGTCAATTTTCTTCTCAGAACTAGTTTTCCTATTCATGTATTTTTGCACTTCCTGCAGTTCTTAACTGTTTTTCATTACACTATCAATGTTTACTTCTATAATTGGTATTTGTCTGATGTGTTGTGCCATTACTTTCCCTTGGTATTTCAGGTTTTCTTCTTTTGACACAAATTGTTGATATAAATCAGACTTATTTTAGTTAGAACATTTTTAAAAAGTAGTGAAATTAGAATTTAATATTAAGAAACACATATAAAATATATTTCCTTCTTTTTAAATGATTTTTTTTTTCAAATTAGAGACATTTTATATACAGAGTATAGTAGAAAAACTGCAATTTTGATAATTTTAAATTAGTAATATAGTGCAATAATTCAGTGTAATAATGCAGTAGTTGCAGTAATTTGAAATATAAATCTTCTATACAATTTGATTTTACCAGGGTACTTTAGAGTTTAAGGGGGAGAGGGATGTGGAGAAATGGGTGGAGGGGGTGGGCACTAAATCAAAAACTAAGATCAGCTTATGTAAAAGTCCAAATTTTCTTAGTATGAAAAGTGGGTGTTTCACCACTTGATTGTCTTTTCATCTTCTGTATGACTCTTCATATTTAAGAAATTGTTAACCTATGCAGTTCATGCTGTACTACAAAAACTGATGAAAATTCATGTTCTCTCATGCTGACTTTCAAGGTGCAGAAAGGTTCTAGAAGATAGTGCTACATTAGTTGGTGTGTTGGGTTACAGTGAAGTTTATTTGGGTAATCACTAGGTTTAGAGATTTTTTAGTGGTGATTTCTAAGATACCTGTATATTTAACACTTGCATTGTTAGAATTTGGAAATTATGGATAGTTAGTCATATCACATGTGTAGAGTATTATGTAAATGAAAAAAAAAAACATCCAAAAAAAAAAGTAACTGACCTTTTTGTGAGTAGTAAGTTCAATGCATTTAGGCAGCAGATGTACTTCTAGACGAAATACAATGCCAAAGGTGAACTGGAAGTATTATGCATGATGCATTTGGCATATCTGCACATGCACAGCCAATGCTGGAAGTCCAAAGTATACAATACTCTTGTTTCTGTCACTAGAAATTGTGTTATTGTGAGTAAAATCTGCCATCATCACATATTGAAGATTTTAAATAATCAGTGAATTACTGATTCTGCACAAGTCAAAATCAGTTTTACACTGTATTCCAAACAAATTTTTTTCTGCCACTTCAGAAAGCAGTTGAAAGTTTAATTCCTCTTTATTTCCCATAGTATTATGCCTCTGCATATGTAATTTAAATAGTGTTGTATATACAATCTTGAAATAATGGCTTTGATGTTATCACGTTTGTCTCCATGTCCGTTAGCTTAGTGATAATGAGATAAAGTAAGAGTAGTTCTGCAGAGGGGAAGGGCTGTTTCCATTGCTCTGTATAGCTACTTGAAATAATGCAACCTGAGTGCCTGCTTTGCATAGAACAGTGGTGTTTTAGTACTCAGCTATTGAAATACTGTTTATATTTGATTTGAAAATTTACAAAATATAGAAAGGACAAGCTGGATACTTCTGTTACAAAAATGCTGTTGCATAACGAAAACAAAAGACGTGAATTTGTGGGTTGTCAGTGTTTTAAAGAAATATCATTCACATGGCTGTATTACCCTGATGCTTCCATACTGTAGAAGCAAATTTTTTTCTCATTTGGCCCTCAGGGCACACCTCTTCAATGAAGCTGGAACTGTGTCAACTGAACAATCTTCATTTAAAATGAATTTTTTTTTTCTAGTGCTTGAGAGCTTGCTTTACTTTAGATTGTTATTCAAATTTTACATCTGAGTGGGGTTTTTTTATTATATCTGTGCTTAAAAGTTCTTTACTTGAGGCCCTTTTTTAATGCACTGATTTTTTTAATGCAGTTTTTTTAATGCTGATTTTTTTAATGCCTATCCTGAAGTATAAAATGCTGGAACTGTCACTTAGTCCTTTCTTACAAGTGCTTGTATGTAGCATGCCTGCATATATTGCATACATGCACATAAGAATTTGGACAAATATGCATAATTGCACAGCCTTTTTATTAAAGAAAATAAAAAAGACAGTATTTTTGTCTTCATGTGTGACTAAAATTTTGCCTGTAAGTATTAGAATCTTCATTATCTTACATGAGAGACCATTTTGGTCAAAAATTTCAAGAAAATATTTCTGAACACATTTCACTTTAAATTGGCTGCTTGAAAAGTGTGCATGTCTCTGGTGTGTCTATTGACTGAATATTTGCTCACGCGCCTGTAATGAAAAATTCTACCTTTATTACTGGGACTTCCCCCTTAATAAAGTATTCAGATCTGTTTTCCATCTTTACAGAAAATATTTGGCCTTCTAACCTTAGAAAAAGTTACAGAGAAAGAGTGAGAGGAAGAGAAAGGTGGAGCTGTTCAGTCTGAAGAAGTGAGGGCTTTGTGAGGACTTTGGAGCACCTTCAGTTTCCTAGAGAGGACCTACAAGAGAGCTCTAGAGGGACATTTTACATGGGCAGGTAGTGATAGGACAAGGGGGGTTGGCTTTAAGGTCAAGGAGGATAGTTTTAGATTAGATATTAAGTTCTTTACCTTGAGGGTGGTGAGGTACTAGAACAGGTGCTTGGCAGTAGGTGATCCTTAGGTCCCTTCCAACCCAAACCATTCTATAATTCTATGATAATAATAATTCTGTATTTGTATTAAAGTGACTTGAACTAGGAAAAAAGCATGAACTTGAGCCAAAATCCCAAAGTAGATGCCTAAATTATTTTCAGGGTTTTGACATAATCTCCGATTTGGTTTCACAGACTTCTGATGCTACTCTTTATGCTTCATCCAGTCATGTGATCAAAAATAGATTCAGGATTGTCAGATTTATTCACATAGGAGAGGTGCACCAGTGTTCCTTCTTCTCCAAAAATAAACAATACAAATAAACAAACCTGCTGTCTTTATAAATTTAAAACTAACCAACCAACCAACCTAGAAGCCATATGTATTTAAAGTATCATAAAAAAAAAAAGAAATTAAGCCTCTCCTTGTATTATAATACTGGAAAGATGGTTATGTCATATAGGTTTTTGTAAATTTAGATTATTTTTAGAATACAATTTTGTCTTATCACTACATTCCTCTTATATTTGTATGTCTCCACAGGAGTATCCTACTTTGTTGGTATAATCTATTTTCTTGGCTCTTGGCTGTTCAAATATATGAGAACATACTAATCTGACCATATTTAAATATTTGTACTATTGTTACTTCTGAACACTTTTTCTAGAGAGAAATGGGCATATAAACTCATCTAATGCAAAAAATAGGTATTTCAAGCCCAGATTAACTGATCTCTTAAAGTGTCTGCTTTTCTTTGTGGATGGGCCTAGATGTGTACAACTATACAGTTTGTTGTCATGAATCCATCCTCTGAAACTTCTGAAAACTGAGATCTACTTTCAGTACTTACTGTCATGTTTGACATGCAAAAGAATCTTTATTTTTCCAAGTATAAAATAATCTATTTATTGGGTAGGAGATCTTTTTGTGATGGTGGGATTATTTTTATGTGTGTTCATGCATTTGCAGCCCAACACATAGTTTAGAGTCTGCATGTTTGCCCTATAAATTTCTATAACTACTCCTGCACAGTGTATTCAGAAACCACTGTTCAGTATATCAACATACAAACCCCAGTTAAGAGTAAAATTCTTCTCTTGCAAAGGTGCTTTAGAGAACTGGAATTTCTTGCCTTCCTACTGGTATTTAATAGTCTTGGCAAAGTGATGCAAATTATTATAAAACTCTTTGACTGATTTCACTGTGGTCACCAAGGCACTCTTTTAACTATTTTCAGTTCCGCCTTAGATCTTGTGAACTCTTTTGTGTACATAAACTAGGGATGTGCCATCTACATGTTTCAGAAGGAGTAGAAACAAATGAAAAAAAAATACAGGACAGTCTTCCTTTGTTAGTGTGTCATTTTGATGACTTCTGAAAATAAGGGACAGACATAACCCTAATGAGTACATTTAAACTCATTCCAGCATCTGAGATCATATATTCAAAACGACTCCCATCTTGCTTCGGTGCTGCAAGAACTAAGTCTATCTTCTGATTCATGAGGAGTTATTTTAGACTGATCCTCACAGAAAGCCAAGAGAGGGTTAGAGCTATAGTCCAACATTCCTATTTACATAGAAATAACATTTTAGAAAGCTCAGACCATGACAAGAGAGCACTGCTGTTATTCCAGTATTGCTCTGCTGTAGGAAGGTAGAGTTCTTTGGTCTGTGATTTCCCCTGAGGAGAGAATTGCTTATGGACTTCAATTAATTTGGAGAGGGGGAGGGGCTTCTCCTATTAAAAGTAAAAAACCCCCCAAAACCTAGAACTTTGTGGTAACATATATGTTTTACTTCTGCAAATAATGTATTTCCCAGAACCATTATCAATGTTTATCTGTTACATTATAATAACACACAAGTAAATTTACATTTTGCCTTTTGAGATAATAGTGTTTCTGTATTTATAAGAAAATTTGGTCTCTTCAATCAGAAGTATAAAATATGAGGTACAATGTACCTACTTAGGTTAAGTTCTCCTAGACACAGCTCCTTTAATTTATGCTGTCTTCAGCAAATTCAGCAGAATTTGCTTGTGGCCAAGATAAAACATCTTCTATATAGTTTTTAAGAAATATATAGTGTCTGTTGTGGCTATAAAGCCACTTAAGTATATTGTACATAAACTCAACTTAAAATTTAAAAATTTTAAGGAGGTCCATTTTCATGCATAATTCACTGCTTACAGGCCAAAATTATTAGAGATCAGGCACTTAGTTTAATGACTGAAAAGGAAAGTTTCCTGTAGTGTATTTGCTTATTCTTGCTTACATTTTTTATATATGTGAAGTTTTGGGTTTATTCTCATTTTATTAGTTGTTTTCTTTAAAAGATATGTTGAGGCCACAAGGTTTGCCTGGATTAACTGTTTATATCATAAAGCCAGCCCACAAGAAGGAATTTTGCAAAAAGAGATGAGTTCTGGGCTTAATGGAGAGGTGGGAGACAGCTACCTTCCATATCACATTTTGCAAATAACAGATTTTTCAAGGTAGAAAGAAGACCAGCTGCAGAACCAACAGCAGAATACCAGACTGTATTTTATTTTCTACATTCAAATACCTTTTTTCTTCCTTTTTTGTTTTTCTCACCACAGAAGAAGCAGTTATTTTTAGAGCATACATATTTATAATTCTTTTCATTTTCCAAGTTCCATAAATGTGTGATGTTTTACACAATTATGTGGTGCATGGAAATAAATACTTCTAGCCATATTTATTTTATTATTTATGCAGGAGAAAAATTAAGCTGCAAATACCATTTCTTTGCTTTGTCAGGTATACAAATTTGTCTCAATATTTATTTTTGCAAATTGTTTCACACCAAAGGTACAAAATCTGAAGTTGTGAGGTAGCCAGTACTGTAATTTGTATATACTTCCATGATAAAATTTGTCAAATGAAATATTTTAGATTGTATTGCCTGATACATGTTTTTTTGTTTTTGTTTTTAACTAGTGAAAAAGGCCATAGATTTTAAATCTAGAGGATTTAAATTGTTTCCAGGGAAAGACAACAGCAACAAGTTTTCTATCTGTGAGTGTACTCCTTTTTGTTACTTTTTTCTAGTGCAAGAGTGAAGTTTGTGGTGTGCTGTTTGTGTGTAATTATTTATGTATTCTGATAATAGAACTGGATTCTCCAGTCTGCATGGTGGATTTTTAAGTATTGTTCTACTCCAAAGACAGCTTTTCTATAAATCTGGCATTGTATAAAGACACATTATTTTGTCAATAATTTTGCAATAAATTTGCAGTATTTGAAAGGAAACACATATTCAGCCTTCTAGGTGTCAGCTGTAAATTTAGCTGTAAGAGATCAATTTTTTAAATTGAACATTAGAAGTAGGATCAAATGCTGTGCAAAGTATAGTGTATCCTCATTTACAAGCACACAACCACACATAAGGTCACTTTTTGAAATTTTTTAAAATTCATTAAGTTTGACAGTTTAGCTGATTAACTAGGTATAGCTTTAAAAATTCGGGAGATGCTTGAATTTTAGTTACAGAAATTAGAAACTCAAACTGCTTGACACCTCAGTGGACCAAGTCCTGATTATATCAGGAGGAGTCAGGCAACTTTCTAGCACAAATTAAACAGGTGTGTCTCTAAATGTATTGAAAGGATACTTTTGAAAAAGAATGTGCCATTTTTATAGAGACCTTTTTGGAATAGAACCACATTTTAAATACTTAAAAGTCAATAAAATGGACTAAATATTTAGCATATGTTGGATTATTCTACATTTCATTACTCTTCACAGGACTGAAAGGATTTGCTTTTGAAGTTCCGTAGGTTGGACATGTTTGAATTAATTATTTGTTTAAAGTATCAGTGATGGATTCAGTTTCCAGAACTTAGCAGCATTAGCATACATTTTTTTTTTCAGTGTTAGATTTTAAACTGTCAAAGTATTATTTTTTTAGACAAAGATATCTCCAAGTACCACAACCCTTTAGCATTCACCAAATCAGAAAAATAAAGCAAAACACACTTCTGTTCATTTTTTGTAATGTCATATATTACCATATTCAACTTCTCTGTAAACTGCATCACCTAAATAGTTCTGTAAGACATTTCTGGTTTACTTGAAAACCTTGTATCAAGATATTTAAAAACAAATATTCTTTTTATACCTATTGGGTGAATGGAAAACAGACTGATTATGCGGAAGAAGTAACAGCAAGATAATTACAGTAGCGTTTATAAAGTACATTACTGAGGTCTCTGTCTAATGGCCCATTTGTGATTCTGTAGTTATAAATAACAATACAATACTAATACAATGGATGGTAAAAGATATTATTTTGCACTAATCATTGCATTTTCTACTATATAAACTTTAATAGGAATTGTATATTTATAATGAAGTACCAGATACTCATGATATCCAAAGCTCATTGCTATGAAATTAGTAATGAAATTTATCAACATATTTTTGAAGGTCTTTAGATAATTTCATATGTTATCATAATCTATATGAAGCTGGACACTTCTTTATCTTTTTTGTTATTGATTATGCAGAATAGATTATGTATATGAGTCAATAATAAGTGAAGGTGAAAACCTTGGTGATTTTTACCTTTAGTGACCATAATCTTGTCATAAATAGATAACTAAGGTTTTATATTATAGTTTAGCATTTGATTCTCTAGTCACTTCGATAGCTGACAATGTTGAAGAAATAGTATTTCATAAGAAGCTTATGTATTTGGCTGTTGACAAGATAATTTTCTCAGTATGGCCTCAGTTGGGTCTAGTGTCATTGCATTACCGTGACAGATAGGGTCCTTAAAGGAAAACAATGACCAACATTCAACTGTTAGTGAAAATAAGGATGAGTATCTATTTTACATTATGTCTTTTATTAGCAATGTCTTTAGAAATTTTTGTCTAGCATTCTCATCTGTATGTCCTTTCATTATTTTTCATCTTTTTTTAATGTATTAGTCATATAACATTCAATAGTAACGCACAGGTTATTTGCACAGAGTAAAGTCAGAAGATATTTGATATGATGATACACTTTGAAACAAGTATGCACCAGCTTCAGTTTAGAAGTGTTGACACTGACAAATGAATTAATTCATGGATCTAAATCAATCTTAATTCGAACTGTGGACTTTCTTGATACCCGTTTCATGACCAGATCATGAATAAATGCTTTCCTTAGTTGCATTTAATTTACTACAGTAAATCCTTTAATTGCTTATTGTGCATAAGCATCTGAGGTGTAAAATAAAAATATATAGACAGATATCTGTGGAATTACATAGGGCTGTAGACTGAAAATCAGGCATTATGTCTATAAAAGTAACATCAATACAAAAATCCTAATCTATGAAATTACTTTTCATTAGGCACTTTACAGGAACCAGAATGGCTTTAAGATTGTGTAAATGTATTTTGGAATTGGGATCAAATTAGCAATCCATATCTGCCTATAAAATTTTCATCTGTGTCTTTAGTGCTATATATATCTTAATTTTTAAAAAAAAATAATTATTTAATTGAGTTTCTTTAACATAAGCCTTTATTTTTTTTTTGTTTATGAGTACTGATAATTCTATATCAGTATTTATACTGATATAGAATTTATATTATCATTTAAAATTATATCCTGTAGAGTGTTTCTAGAAATTAAACTTTATACAGATGGTGTCGAAAACCAATAGGATTTTCAAGCTTCCATTTTTGGTAGAAATCAAAGTGTATAATAGTTCTCGTGTCTTGCAATCCAACAGAATATTCTTTTTTATATAAATATTTGCTCTATTACCTCTGTATGGGGAAAAATTATGTACAAAAATAAAATAATTATTTGAAATGTTAAAACATGAACTATAATAGAGATAACATTGTTTAAACACTATTTTTTACATTAAAAATTTCTTCTGTGTGCATTGATATACAATGCATGGCCAAATGGCACCATTATAATTTCTATAATATTACTATCAGACATCATTAATAATTTTAACTAGAGTTTTAATGTATATTTAATGTCAGAAAAGTTTGAATGTCTTCTATATATATGCAGGCTACTTTTGATGACTCTGAGTTTCTCACGTCTCATAGTGAAGCACCCAATATTTCAATGAGAGGGTTAATTCTAAATGCTTATCCAACAAGATGGCTTTGACTGCTTTCTATGCAGTCTATGAAATGGTAGTTGTCAGAGAAATATATTTATTTCAACACTAGCATGAATATGTGTTTCTGTAGCTAGTGTGCCTTCATCACATGTACATCTATTGGAGGACAAAAAGACCGAAATCTGAATCCAGGATGGAAGACTCCTCCTGGCCCAAAAGTCCCCTGAACGCAGAAATCCAGAGATGGCCTTAGAGTGTTTATAGAGTAACCTTTGACATGTTGCAGGTGTCTTGGGATAGAGGAGAGTAAATACTGTGGTTCCAGCTGACAAGCACTGAGCTTGACAGGTTTTTTGAGTAGTGTGCTGTGTTGAGATGTTTTCTGCTTAAGCATGTACAACATTTGCCTTTGGCCTTTGGCTTTCTCAGGGCTACCAAACCAATTCTTCCTTTTCTGTGTGTGTAAGAAGACAAATTTCAAGGAAGAGAAACCCCCAAGGATTCTGAATTATATTTTTGTTCATTAAAAGCTGACAGTTAATGAAAAGCCTTTAAAAGTATAGTTAGAATATACTTTTTTTTTATTTTTAATCCAACAGTATGGTTACCCTAATTATATGCAAACCTTTTCCTTAAAGGGAAGTAAAATTCTAATATTGCAAATCCATTGGTCTAGTTCATCAGTAATAAAAATGAATAAAGGTTAAAATATTTCTCTGCTTAATACAAATTACTTGGCCTAGTGTCAACTCTTTTTTTAAAATATTTTTCTGTCAAGCCATGAATTTATCAAGTAATAGCAGACTAACATCCTTTGCTAATTTTCTGCTTTTGTGAATAAGTGGTTGAATATGCTGAGATATGGTTAGATTGTTACATAAAAATTTCTGGAAAAATAGAGAGAATGGTTCACAGGAAGTTTCTTTCTGAAGATATGTTTTAGTTTATTGTAAGATAAATGTATTCAAATCAAACTGGCATTTTGAGTTTACCTTCAGATCACCATATTTTGGGTATATATCCATTTTCAATACTGATTAAGGACAGTTCTCTCAGCAAGAGTTTACACATTCAAGTTATATTACAATTGAAGGAGAAAAGGTCAGCTCTTAGTGGGGACGACATTTATTAACGTATGTTCAAAATAAAATCTTACAGCCCTAAACCTGATGAACGTTCCTTTAAATGTTAATGCTTCTAAAAAAATAATAATAATATTTCCATATGGATTCAATATTATTGCAAGCAAACAAGATAGCTGATTAATGCATCGAATAAAAAACTTGTGTTATTTATTTGGAAAAAAAACCAGAAAATATATGCTTTGTTATAGGGAGGAGAAACTTAGGTATTGAAACTGGAGGTTATATGCGTGATCATATTCTGTAGAAAATATGTTTTAAAAGACCTAAAAGGAAAAGAATATACTCTCATATTTTTAAATTGCTTACCTCTGTATTTTTTCAAAACTTTCTTACTTTATCTATTTTTTGTTTATTTTATTTTGTTGTTGTTTGTTTTTGTTTTTGTTTTTTTTTTCCAGTAAATGAGGGAGGTATTAAACAAGCGTCCAATTTGTGTCCAGATCCTGGAGAACCAGAAAATGGAAAACGGATAGGCTCAGAATTTAGGTAAAATATAAATTCTATCATTGTATAATTTCTCTAATACTGAACTTGGAAAATTATTATGTTGAAAATATATTTGCGTTGCTGAGTACTTTTTCAAAACTGACCTTCTTAGTAAAAAAGTGCACTATAATTCTCTATAAAATTATGTGATGCAATATAGCATGTACCTAGTATGCAAATAGATGAAATATCTGCCTAGGAGAGATCATGTATCTCTGAAAATCTGACAAAAATAGGATTGAAGGTAAGTTTATGTTATTTTCTCATGTAAATACTGTGATAGATTTATAAATATTGAGCATACATATTGTACTGGAGGCTTTTGCAAAGGACAAATTAAAACTGAATATAACACAAGAACAATAAAACCTCAGAGAAGAAATTTCAGATCTTACTGAAATATTCATTCAGTCTTACAGAGAAATTACAGCCCCTAAAGTGTGTTTTTCAGGAACCCAGAAGTTTTATACATGCAGATGTATTTCCCTAGCAGTCATCACATTGGCCTAGAATTCTTAATCCAGACCATTTTTTATTAATTTTTCTTCTATTCACAACTATCTTTCAAATTCCTTATCTTGTAAGAGAAAAAAAAGGCTTCCAGTACTCTTTCAAAATATTCTGTTGTTTTAGCAATTAACTTGACTCTTAATTCCAATATCACCAAAGGCTGATGAGTAGAGACAACATAATGAATTTTTGAGAATGTTTTGGATTAATTTTAATATATTTTCTGAGGTTCTGATTTTTTTCCTTTTCAATTGTTGAACATTTATTTAAAAGGGTTAGCATATGCATATTATTTTATATTTGACTTACACAGACACTTCAGACTGTATAAAAAAAAAATCAAATCTGTATTCTTGTTTCACATCATATGCTAATTGCACATTATGTTTGCAAAACATGAAACACCTTAATGATGAAAAAAAAGACAGAAAGAAGTAGAAGCATGATAATTTTAAAATTAATTGGTTTTGATACATTCAAGTTTGTTTTCTCTATATTTTGTATTGTACCTATCACACAGCACACATCTAAGCATTTGAAGAGAATTCTTAGAGTAATCTGGATGTACAAAGATTTTACAAAATTATGATATTTCATTTTTTATGTAACTTCTTGTACTTTTTTTTGTGTGTTTGTCTTTTTTCCTTGTAATCAAGCAGAAGACAGGATTGAAAATTACATCCTAAGTAAATGTGCTAGCTAGCAAACAGTTATTACAATTTCTCAATTTTTCATAAGTCTCCCTATTTCTCTAGTTTTGAGAAAAGCAAAAGTTCAAAGTGCATCTGAGAAAGCTTTCTAACTAATTTTATAAAAATGCAATTTCTAAAGTTAGTTTTCAAAATAAAAAGTTTTACTTTCAGAGAAATAAAAAAACCCCGCTGTATTTAAATGTCATATTTTCTAGTATCATTATTTTGGATGGTATTTTGTATTTTAACTTCAAAAATATGGCTTGAGAGCAACACCATTTGACAGACAACCTGCCAGTTCTTTTCTAGTGTTATCTCTGCAAGTGATCATGAAAAGACCTACTTACATAGATTATTCTAGTTAAACTTATGTGAGGGCAGTACCTCGAAAACAATATGCTCATGATCATGCCCTCATCTTTCTTTTTAGATCAAAATGTTAGGATTTCAGTTAGCATTATTTTTAACTGTACACTGGGATGATGAATCAGGCTTTCCTATTTCAAATGCATTGATGAGAAAATCAAAGGAGAAGGCATTCAAATTACTGAACAATAGTATCAAAGATACACAAGTACCAGCATCAATATATTTTCCAGTGTTTTCCCTAATTTCTCATTAATCTTGGTGACATTTTTTTCTCTTAGAAAAAAATCCCCCAATAATCTTTATGGAGTTATACTTGTAAAAAACAGCACTAGTGCATATTAGTAAAATGTGCATTTAGCTAAAATTGGAAACTTCATACATTGATAAAGTTCTTACAGGGAACAAAAGCAGACTAAAAATTTTCAGCAGACTAAATAAAATACCTGTTTAAATTTCAATTCCTGACATTATAATAATGGTTGTTTAATTGCTTCATAGGATTCCAAAGTAAGAATGTTACAAATTATTATTGTGTTACATTTAGTTAAAAACATCTAGTACCACGGAAAATCTTTTCCATTCTGGCCTATACCTGGCAAATAGAAAAATAACACATTTTCACCTTTTCCTTCTTGAAGTCACTCTGTCTGTAATGAAGGAAATAGCTTTATTTTAAGCTTGCCTCTTTTTTCCTTTCTGAAAAGAAAGTACAATTCCAATTATAATGCCTTAATTTGAAAACACAGTATTTTGAAGAAGGGCGTAATTCTGTCTCTACTAAGATCAATCATAATTTGATTTCTGTACAATTTAATATATTTTAGAGAAGAGCATGCTCTTGTCACATCTCCTTAGATTTCTTCAATTATGAAGGGGTAGGTTTGGAAGCATTGCATTGAAGTTTTACTTCTGTTCTGATTACAAACACTACCTGCTCTCAGCACATTAATTTCCCCTTACATGGTTCTTACACAGATTTACAAAATCTGTAATTCAAGCTCTTAGACAAACTGGAGCATTCCATGACATTATTTGGGGCCTGTAAATTCCATGTTTACCCTTTTGAATATTTTTTCTAACATTAAAATTCCCCATAGCTGTATTTTGAAGTACTAAAGGTATTGTTTCTGATCTGGCTGGATGCATATTTGAGCATAAAAGGTTTTGCATAGTGAAGTAAAGTCAAGAAGATTTACCTATAGCTGCCATCTTTTCCTGTGCTGAAAAAAAACATTCTACTTCAGAAATAAATCTTCCCATCCCTAGGAGTTTCTTAAAATTTCAGACACACTAGTGATTATTCATCTGAAATTTGCAATTTTACTTTGCTTTATGTGTCAACTACTAAAATAAATATTTTTAAATCTCATAATAAATCTTTCTCACATGTCCAGTTTTAGAATGAATGCTACCATGTACAAATATAAGATGTAATAGAACAAGAGAAAAAGTTTTCACATGGCCTTGTTTCTATTTTTCTTTATTTCTAAGTGGAATAAACATATCCATATTCAAATCCTGAATTATCCTTGAAAAAGTGTTTTATTATGAGGCAACCATGTTCTTTCATCACCATCTCAAAAGTCTATCTATCTTCATGACATGAATGAACGAGCCCATCTCTATCCCTCTACCTCTGTAGTGTGGTCACACTAGGATTTAAAGATGAGATTCTGATCAAACCTGTATTGCAACAAAACAGTGAATACTGTTGGACAAAAATGCTGATGTAGTCTTAAAAATATATATTCGACTGAGAGATGGCAGAATATGAAATTTATGATAAGGAGAGTTTGTTTTACCACAGGTTGAATTACAGGCTAACTAATGATAATATCTTCTTTAATTTTATATAATAAATTAGTTAGTACTTATTTTCTTTGGAAGAATGAAGTTCAGCATTAATTGACTAGATTGACTATAAGTTTCACACTTGAATTTCCTTGAATCTACTCTGAATCACATATCCTTCTCTGCAGATATGCAAGGTGATCTTCTAGACTTGGAAACTTGAAGCCAAACATCCTGAAAAATAAACCAAACTTTGCAGTGTGAGATATGAGGCTAGTTTATAGGGGATCTGTGCACCTATCACTTTTTAACAGTTAAGTGGATCCTTTGTCACGGACAAGTGTCTGACAGTACAAGCTTTGTGAGAAAAGATTACACTTTTTTTTAAAAGATGACTTACCAATGACCTCCATAGTGTCAGGAAATCCTCTGAAACTGAAATTTAGTCATCAGTGTAGTTTTTTCAGCACATCAGTGTAGTTTTTTCAGCACTCAGTAAGGATTTTTCTTGGTCAGAAATTTGGAATATTTAGATATTCTAACATTATCTAATGGAATCCCAGCATTTTGCAGTAATATTTCCAAGTAATGTAAAAACTAATCTGTGAAAATATTCCTATGGATGTCCTTGAGAGACATGCTGTGACTTAGCTTAGCTCTCATACTGTGACTCAAAGACAACAGTAGAACCTATCTGTAGCTTGCACATAAAAAAAATTATGGATCAATAGTGTGTAGAAAGTTGCCAGGTTAAAAAAAAAAAATCACTGTTCATAATCTTGAAAGCTTACATGTCTTTTCTTTATTTTGCTGCAGGCAGAAGAAATAATATATGTGCTGATTGTTTCTTCATGCTAGGATTAAAATATAGGATATTGCTAAATTTACAATTTGATAGAGGTGGACTTTAAGAACTAATTGTTATTTCTGGCTGTACATTTTCTTCTATGGCTAAAAATGGTGTCCTCTCTCAAATTTGTTCAGTTGCAGGCATGAACTGAACAGGTTAATACATAATAAAGATAGTTTTGATTCCTTGTATTGATTATTTTTCAACACTAATTTTAAAAACTTATCAAATAATGGAGGAGAAGAACCTCAAATGAGGTAGTTTGCTACACAAATGCCAACTATTAGAATAATACTATTCAGTATAAACTTCATATGAAGTTCAAAATTTTAAACTTTTTCTGTCTCATCCTTTAGAGGTTCTGTAGTTCATTTTGGACTTCTTACTGCTTTTACTTTTTGTTGTTTAAAGAGGAATTGCAGAATTGAGGCAAATTATGAAAATTTTAAAAACAGATACGAACTTAAAATTCTGTCAGATTTGTATACTAACTTCCTTATTTGATATCTGTTTATACATTTTTCCTAATAAAAACATACCCAAATTTTGGAGTTTTAATGAAAATGAAAACCTAATGGCAATAATCTTTTGTCCTATTAGAAATAGGAATTTGCAAATAAAGTTACTGAGAGACACTCAGGTCAAGCATTCACTTTTAGAGTTATGAACTGCTTTAACACATTGTGTTATATATGCAGAAGTTTTGCATTAATTCAGGACAAATTAAGCAGTTTATGTGAGTCATAGAAATATTGATCGGAAGGGTTCTTCAGAAGGCATCAAGTCCATCCTCCTGCCCAAAGTAGGACTAGTCAGATCTGCTCTGGCTTCGTTTAGACAATCCTGAAAACTCCCAGGATTAAAGATTTCACAAGAGTTTGTGTATGCTCTTACAGCTCTGCCGTCCTTTGTTGAAGGAAATTTCTTATAAAGTAAAATTTGAATCTTCCAAATTGTCCCTTGTATATTATCTGGCACATTTAGAAAAGTTTGGTTTCATTATCTTTGTAATGGCTCCTGAAATTGTTATGGTCTGCTATTAGACAGTACCTTAGCTTTGTCTTTGTCAGATTAATTAAGCCTAGTTGCCTTAACTTTTTATTGTAGGTCATATGCTTTAAGCTTCTGATTAATCTCCAAATTATTGAGTTTTTATCAATACCTCTCTTGAAGTGAGAGACAAAACATTGGGCTTAATATTGCAGATATAGCTTCACCAGCTGAGATCTGCTGCCACCACTTCTAGTATTGATAAGTATGTAGTTTATTTTATTCAGGATGAGAACATGTTCAATAGTGCAGAACACTGTATCTCTACTTGTTGAGTTTCCTGAGGTTTCTGTTTTCCCAGTGCTGGACTTTGCCAGGCTTCTGGATTGAAGGTCTGATCTTCAGTGTGTCAACTACTTTTCCTACTTTAGTTTGATCCATAAATATACGGATCCATAAATTCTGTCTCCCCATCAAGGCTGAGGATGAAAATATCAGACAGCAGCAGACCTTACGTTGATTTCCCAATGCTCAGATTATTACTGTCAACCAGCTGAATATGAAGCGATTGATTTCTACTCTTTAAGCACGGCTTCCAGGCATATTTTGAATATATATCGATTCAGTGTGTATTTTGTCAGCTCTCAAAACACACTGCTGTAAAAGGTGCTCTCAGAAACGTTGCTGATGCTGAACACTGTTACACTGAGCACTGCTACATTTACCACTGGGCTATGCAGCCAGTCATTTTGTCATAGAAGACAATCAAATTGATCAAGTATAACTCAACTTTAGTAAATTTGTGTATGTGCTCTTGATTTCCAGTTCATGCTTTACTAGAGCACATGTTCTTTCCAGAGATCAATGCAAGATTCTGAGAATCTGCTTGCCCTTTAGAAATTTGATGTTATGTTTGCTTTCTATGATCAGTCAGAACATCTCATCATAGTTTTTCAAAGATGATATCCACCTTGCATGGACTCAGGGAGATTTTTCAACAGCCTTTGGAGAAAGATATTGGCCATGTGCCCTTGAATGCAGTTGCCTCCTTTTACCTGTTATTTCCCAGTATTGTCTGTCCCTCTTCTTCACAAATTATCTTGGTACATATAGATAACTAGGAGTACATCTGCTATAGAAATTGATGCAGAAAAGGCATTTAGTGCTTCTGCCATTTCCGTATTGGATTTCAGCACCACAAGATTGCTTCATCCATTCACAAATGAACCCACGTTGTATATGAACTTGCTTCTGTGACTAATATACTCAAAGAAGCATTTTTGCTTACCATTGTGCCTTACTAGCCTTAACTTTAGCTAGGGTCTCATTCAAAAATCTAATTCAGCCACCCAGGGACTACTAAATTAGTAGATCCAGTTCAGAATGTTCATTAACCATAAATGACCAGAAGATGCACTGAACTATAAATGGTTCCTGTATTCTAAAGATTTTCTCTGAGCATTAACTTTTCATCACTTTCAGTGTTAGCATACTGAATTCAATGGCCATTGACTGCATCCACAAAAAAAAATTTTTATGAATATATTCTCATTCTGAAATTTTATGAGATTTTCATTCTGTCCTTAAGATTTTTCCTTTTTTTGGTGATGTATATCTATATTGTATACTGCAATGAACAGCTTAATAATTATATCATGCTTCAGTGCTCTTGAGATTTACAAAGCAGAAATAGTCTAATTTTAGGGGGCTTCATCTGGTGAGAAGTTTGGACCAAATGTAAGTCAGGACATCAAACTGTCCTTATTTTTTCCCATTATTTTTGGTTATTTGTTCCCACAATCTGTTTTCTCTAAAATAATACCTGCTCACTATTCAGAGGTTCCCCTAAAACCAGTTTCCACAATCTGATTTTCTCCCTCCACAATTTTTAGTTCTCTAACATACCAGAAGGCTGAGATCAGAACTCTCACATGTCCTCCTACAGTACCTTGGGATGTGTAACAGATGTCATCAATTTAATCCTATCAAGGTTCTGTCTTTGTCCTATAACACAATCATTCCATCATCTGACATCCTGTCAAAGAAAAAGAAAACAGAAAATAAAAACTTAAAACCCTACTGAAATTGTTGCTATGCCACCACATCACATAAACCCTCATCAAACCCTTGGCCTATCTTTTATTTAATTTTGTCTTAGAGGTAATAATTTTTTCCTGGTAATTTGCAAGTCCTTTTTGAATCTTCATCATATTCACCTCATGGGCCTCATGCACCTGCCAATGGAGGAAATGACACTTTACCCTTTTGTACATAAGTAATCAAACTGTTTTTAGAGAAAGATTAATTTCTAACTGACTAATTCTAGCTCACAGATTAAAGGTATTGGAAAAATAATATTGTCATCAGAAACACGAAGAATCTCTCCTTCTATCACTGTGTGGGCCATTCACTAAAGTGTTGGACTCCATGATCCTTGTGGGTGCCTTCCAACTCAGAATATTCTATGATTCTGTGATTCTCTGATATAGAAAATTGGGAAAGAATTGAAATAATTTCCATTTTTAATGTGTATAGATAGTGTATAGATAGATAATGATAGCAAAATATTAAAAAATGGTAATCTTCACTATGCTTTTAAGTTCCTGAGACACATTTTCTTAACATTTTCTGACAAGCTCTCTATTATTGTCTTTTTTTAGTTGATCTTCCATAGGAACTAATCTCCTGCTCTTCAATTTTCTTTCTTAGACTGGTACTTTATCATCTGCTAATCTAATTGCCCTTAGTAGGTCTCACTCACGCAGCATATATGTCACAGATTTTGTAAATTATCCACTCCCACTCTGAGTCCAGTCATATGCTTTTAGTCATATACTATTATATATCAGTTTAATATCAAAACTGATTTGGACAAGTAAACTCGACTTCATAATGTGAATGTTATTTACACTTTTGTAGGTGATAGAAATAATTATCATGTTTGTACAGTCTTCATAATTATTTGTAAATGGTGTGCATCCTGCTCAGCATTTCCTCTTTAAATCAGTCCATGGCTAGTTAAGGAAAATATATTTCCATGTTATTTTTCTTCAAGTGTCCCTTTTTTTCCCCTAATAATAAAGACACTCAAGTTCTCTCAACATGACTTTCTGAAGCAGATAATTATGAAAATCTAATCTTGAGAAAGATATTCTTATCTTCCCAACTGTTACCTTTTGAACTTTCCTAACCATATAGTCCCTGTAGCAGCTGTGCATAATTTTTTTAATTAGTTATAGACAACCTTTGCGTTTCACCATTTTGAAATATCCTCCAACTCTATGATCTGCCTGGTGGGTCTCTTTCCTCAGTCTCTATAAAAGCCTTTTACCCTTACATTGCAAGGGCCTTTACATTATGTTTACTTTATTTTTTTCAGTTTTTCACTTTTATATCTCCTTTTTTTGGCGGATTCTGCAGCTATTCTTTAACCCATTCTTTCACAAACATTCTTACTGAAACAGGAACTCTTTTGGAATAGTTCATAGAGCTGTTACCCATTGTCAAATCCTCCTTTTCTGTGATGTCTGTTCAGGTGACCGTATCATCTTTCATGTCCTCATCTTCTTAATATCTATGTCTCTGTAAGGCCCAGGTGCCTCCCAGATTTCATCAACTATTTTGTGCTGACACCGTTCCTTTTCAAATATCTAACATTTCTAACTCCCTTAATTGAATTGTGAATTGAAGAATTGCAGCACTAAAACGGCCATCTATAAGGAAAGAAAAACAGGCCTCATTCTTTGCAAGCCAAACCCTTCAGAGAAAAATTAATTTTAGTATGTCTTCTGGCAAAAATGAATGTCATATCTTGTGGGGTCAAACCCAGATTTGAAGACTGGGTCAAGCAAAGTGCCAAGTAGATATTGACACTTTGATTAGAGAGATTAACAAACCATTTTTTTAACCAGTATGTAACATACCAAAGACAGGGAAATGTCATCCATCCAAGGAGGGTCTGATAATGCCATCCGTCCATCCATCCATCCATCCATCCATCCATCCATCCATTTATCCAGGGTCAGATAACTACATGTCTTACAGTGTTATACAGGAAGGCTGACATTACAAACTCTTGGGGAGTTACTGCACATTTAATCTTAAAATACCCAGAGAACTGCATTCACAGTGTAGCCAAGATCTTGTAAGTCCCCTGTATGTATAAAACATTTTACACTTTGCAGCTATGACCGACAAGCCTTTAAAATGAGCAGGCTTAAATTATGAAGTGTGAGGTACTGATATCAGAGAAAGGCCTGATGTATTGGCTATTTTCAGCTATAATCAGGATTTGAAACCATAATGATATTTAAAGGAAAAGACTTATCTCAATAATATGCATTTACTTATTGATTTATTCAACTTTTCCAGACTGAACCCCGCTTTTCCCTCTTGCCTCCCAGCCCCAATCCTCCTCTCAGAAAAACTTAACAAATAACAACAACCAAAAAAGCAAACAAAACCAGCCAACGAACCAAAAAAACCAAAAGGAAAACCCAACCCAACAAACAAACAAACAAACAAACAACAAAAGAAAACTAAACGAACAACAACAAAAAAAAAGTTTTCTGGGCTTATTTCTTGTTTTGTCCTGAGCTGTTTCCAGCACCAGTTGTCAACTTCATATGAGAAAGTACAAAACCTTTTCAAGCCAGCATTATAACTTAATAGATAATCACAGCTAAGCACCTACAAATATGTTTCCAGAAATCTCTTATTTTCTTCCATTAATTTGAGAATATGCCAGTTAAATGAGCAAATCCTCACATTCTAATAATGTTCATTCCTCATAACTTATCTAGTAGTACATTCAAAATCTTGTTACTGGCAAGAGTACAGAGACCACTTATATGAAATTAAGACTTCATTGCAAGCTTAATTAAAATCTTTATATACTAATCAAATTATTAAACAATGCTATAACTAGTATTTTTACAATAATACAAATTAATATAGTATACTCTTATTAATAATATACTACTTTTTAAATATATGCAACATTATTAATATCTATCCCTTTTTCTCTGTTATGGTGCTCCCCTTCCAATGCCCCCCAGTTCTAAAGTCAAAAGCACCAGATTTCCTCAAGAACAATTGGGGTGGGAGATATTCACAGCATATTATTTATGTCTTGATTTCTTAATTGGGAGAAATAAAATGTTTATAATAGGAATTTCTCTTTCAGTCTTGTAGTTGACCTTTTGACTTTTCTTCTAGGTGATTCTCTTATATCACTTTCCCATTCTTTCCTAGCTTCAATTAACATAAATAACTACTTTTAGTTACACAATGTCTAGATTTGCCAAATTTTTATTATACGGAGGTCTGCAGTTAGGTCAGAAAATAGTCATTTGACCTCCAAATGACTGTTAAAAGAGGTAAACCAGCTCCAGCCACAACAGGCCCAGAGAGGGCTGAACAGTGTGCACTATCAGGCTAGTACATAGCCTTCAGCCTTTTACTACTGAGAGCAGAAATTTCTCAATTACATATTTGTATTGTTTGTCAAGACCATCATATCTAAAGGAATGGGAACAATGGACTGCTAGCTATGTGTTTAAAAATGCTTATTTTTATGTCATTGTTTGATTTTAGCTTGGGAGCAACAGTACAGTTCTCCTGTGACGAAGATTATGTGCTACAAGGTTCCAAAAGTATCACCTGTCAGAGGATAGCTGAAGTTTTTGCTGCATGGAGTGATCACAGACCTGTGTGTAAAGGTAAACAGAAATTCTTACCCACACAGTGATTATTCCATTTGGCATCTCTCCATTGTTTGACAGTCAATCCTATTACATTTTTTGTAAGTACCTGAAATTGTAATCCTAGTATCCCCACTTTCTTAATAAAAAAGGATTCTCCTATGCTGTTTTGTTTAACATAAACTTTGTATTTCGGCATGCTTGCTTCAGTAGGCAACTTACATTATAAATTTTGCTTTATAAGGAGCTGACACAAACCTATCAGATGCTAAGTATTAGAACTTATCAAGATGGATATCAAAATTGCAGTGATTTAATATAAAATCAGTAATTTCATGATGCTTCCTCATTGCACATTTTAAAAGCAGATAAGAAATTCTTGAATTTATAACAGGTAAGTAGTGGAGAAGTAAGTCTACACCTGTTTTTTACCCTGAGAAAATGGATAAAGGGCAAAACATTCAGTGAAAGAAGAAAAGCATAAAGCAATTTTGCTGAAAATATTTGATGACCTAATACAGCAGCAAGTAGTATCATGAATGCCTGGATCAATGAATGAAAGTATTAGTGTGTAGGTACAGATGAGATATTAATATATAATGAAAATATTTATGTGCACAAATACAGAGAAATTGTTCTAATCACAAGTTGTTTGTTTTTCCTTTTTTTTTTTTTTTCTGGATTTCAAACTTAAAGTACTGGAAGCAAGTGCCTATTAGGAATATTTAAAAACACTATAAATTATAGACATGGTGGGGGGGTCAAAGACTTAGATTTCATTCTACTGTAGAACAACATGGTTCCTTTGAGACTTTCACTATGAGGCTTCACCAAGAAAAGTCAGCAAACAGAGCTCTCTGCAGCACACAGGCAAAGGAGCTGTACTTTACATCCCAACTCTGCCCCAAAGGATGGACACATATTCAGATGGAGCAGCAAATTGTCTAGAACACTCACTGGCTTTCCTCTCCTGACTTACTTCCCACATACAAGCTGCAAGGAGTCATACAATTTCTTATTAAATATGCAGACAAAAATGCTTGGCATTAGTGTCACTTGTGACCCTATGTCTTCAGCTACTGATCCTGAATGAGGAACCTTCCTCTCACCTCTCTACCCTCTACTTCTTTCCAAGCATCTGGTGTGACTTTGGACACACTCATCACCAGAGTATTGTTTCTCTGAGGGTGGTGCAAAAGTGCCATTCTTTCTAGAGAGTAACGTGAGTGAAGGAACAAGCCTTCATCCAGCAGCAGCTGAATCTTCCTGTGTTCAGTATTGATCAAATAAATATGCTTTGTGAAAGTGCAATGCAACTCTAGGATTATTTCACATATGTAAGTGTCAATTTGTTTTATTCAATTATGCAAGATGGTCTGTCAGAATACAGTGGAAGAAATCGTTCTTTAGCTTTTGCAGTTTATGTGGTGTCATAATAATCACTGGAGAAATAGGATAGGCTCATGTTTAGTTGAGGTTGCTTGTCAGTTTTACATCTTCATACAGGAAAAGGTAACCAGTAAAGCATTCAGCAAAGATCTGAATATCAAGGAGAGAACAATAAAAGTATTATTGACTCCAACAGACTAGGAATTTAGTGCCTTGAAAGTGTCACTTGGAAGCACAAAGGGCACAGTTTATATCCTTTGTATTATTCATGACAGTGGTGCAAGCTATGTAAATAAGAATATGGGTTCTTTACTGGCATGGTATGGTAAATAAGCATACAGACTTTGAATTGAAAATAAATACCCTTTGTAATCTTCAGAAATAGATAACACTGGTTTTGTTAGTCTAACTTTTACAAGATATATTTAAACTTTTCAGTGATTTGGCCATAGATTCAATGGGTTGTACAGGGCTTATAGCAGAAAAAAATGCTGACATGCCATACATCAAAGCATATGCACAAAGAAACCCACATATGGACAGTGATAAAGGTTTCTACTATTTAAATTTGTCTTTCAAGACATTAGTGAAGGTGGAATAAGTTAGTCCTTGAAGAATTTTAAAAATAAATAGGGCAGATTCTGTTACTGTATTTACTGTTTTTCCTCAAAATACTTTCAACATTTTTTTAAGATTATAAGTTTAGACACAAGAGAAGGTCTATTTTATTTTGTCAGAATAATTAAACATGAATGTTCTATTCTCTTGTAAGAGGTGGTTCTGGTTTTGTTCAGTGGTATTTTAATTCCTCATATTTTGATTAGAGTAAGTTAGAGATCAGTTTATGAATCTGCTACATGTATTTTTTATGTGAATTAAAAGGTGAACTTTCTTTTTGCAGTCAAAACTTGTGGATCCAATCTTCAGGGGCCTGGAGGCACTTTCTCATCACCCAATTTTCCATTTCAATATGACAGCAATGCTCAATGTGTGTGGGTCATCACAGCTATCAATACTAATAAGGTAAGTTTATATTCTGGCTTTTCTCTAAAAAAAAAAACCCAAAACAAACAAATCCCTCCCTCCACCTCCCCAACCCTAAACCAACCAAACAAAAGCACACATAGACCATAACATTTTTCACTAATATGATTTATTTCTACAGTCCAGCTTTTGTACTAGGTGCATTTCAGATATTTTTAAGAAATGTCTGACACCAGATGAGTATGGACAGATGTTAAAACTCCCCTATTTGGTTTTTGTATGCCAAGTAGATGCTGTCATATTTTTTATGTCATTCTGTAACTTAATTCCCAGAAGCAGCTATTCAATGGTATGAGGCAATTTCATGGGCCCACTAGTATTGTGTTATAAGCAGAAGAGCTACTTTGTGGATGTTTATATTATCTTTGGCCTTCAACTGTGTGAGAAATCACTGAAGTTCTTCACTTTCCCTTTGTGAGGAACTGTTCTGAAGAAGTTTATTCTATTGTCTGAACCACTGTATTAAAATCCCATGTACTTTAAACCTACGCTTTAAAGCAAAAGTACCGAGAGTTCTGATAATGTCAAATGAGTCAAAGTAGAGCAATTAAGCTAAGTTATGACACCAGTTGTCTTTAATTTCAAGAACTAAACACCTGGAAGCAATGGCTATATTCTATTTCCAGGTGTATCATTTTGCGTGAACTGAGTGTAATGGACTTGTTTAGATGTAATAAAACATAAATTAGCTGTGCAGCTCAGGAATGTTTTATAAAAGGCTATCATCATCTGTGTTTGCTGGTACAAGGATATATTTTACCTCTAAATTTTGTTTTATATTGCCATCTGCATCACACTCCATTAACTGCTCAGAGAGGCCTATAAGGCTCAGTCTTTTGCACCTGAATTCACCAGAGGACTCAGTGAAAACCTGACTATTTTCAAAATTTCAAAAACCATTTAGCTATGCTGGTGTATTTCTCACTCTAATTTTACAAAGTCCTGTGTGGAAGCCATCTTTATATTCCACTTTGGGAAAAGAAAAACGGATATTTATACAACTGATTAGAATTTGATAATGAATATTATAAATGTGTTATAATTTTATAACACATTTGTATAAAGGTCATTTGTTTGTTTGAACCTTATTCCAAGGACTTCTAATCAAATTTATCCAATTTATAGGTCATAAAAAAAGTGTGAAGAGTTCCTCAAAAATGATTCAGTCTCTGTTTCACAAATAGGCAAAAAGTTCAAAAGTAATATTTGAGATTTCTCATCCCAAAGAATTTTCATATTTTTCGTTCTTTAATTAAAAACTATTTGTGAGCAAGATAAAATCTGTATACATGTCTAGAATTTCTGAAAGTTTTGTCAAATGTGCCAGCTGAGAGAATCATACTATCTGAGGAAATGAAACACAGCTACCACACTTTGTGAGCAGTTGAGTGAAATTAAAACCCATAAGGCTATATTTGCATAAAATGGTTTCCTTTCTTAAATGCACCAAGAAAAAAAAAGCCATATAAGATTTTAAACATTCTACCATTGGTAGAAGCAAACCTTTGGGCTCACAAACTGGTACGTATTTACTGGCAAGTCACAGGTGACTGCAGGTTTAAGATATTAATGATTTGGAGATTGTTAAAGATTACACTCTGCTGGTGATATTCATGTCTTAATGCTGCCTTCCTTCTCCCTCCCTGCCAATTCACAAGATGGTTATGCAGTGTTAGCTCAAAACCTCAGAACTTCGTTTTTAACCAAAATTATTTAATGGAAATATTAAAAAACATTATTACTCAGTCTTATTTTCCTTTGAAACTTCCACTTTCTGCATTTATAGAACAGCAGAAAATTAATTGAACAAATACTTTGTCTCTGGTTGTCAGTGTGGTTGACAGAGTTACAGAATGATTGAGACTGGAATGAACCTCTGGAAATCCTGTAGTGGAACTCCACTGCTCAATCAGAGCTGCCTACAGGCAGCTGCCCAGACTTGAATATCTCAGAAGATGGTGATCCCATAACCTCTCTGGACAACCAGAGCTAGTGCTCGCTCACCCCCATAGGGAAAAACTGTTTCCTGATGTTGAGAAAGATCCTCCTGTGTTTTAGTCTGTGTCCATTTCCTCTAGTCCTGTCACTGGTCACCACTGGAAAGAGTTTGGTTTCATCTTCTTTACGTCCTCCCATCAGGAGTTTATAGACATTGAGATTCAGTGATCCTCCTCTTCTTTAGGGTAAGCAAGCCCAGCTGTCTCAACCTTATATGAAAGAAGTTCCAATCCCTTAATCTTTTTAGTGCCCCTTCACTGCACTCTAGTAGCTTCCTATTTGGCTTGTACTGGGCAGGTGCAATTGTTTTCCTTTCTCTCAAAACACTTGAAAAAACAAGTTCTTCCACATATAAAAATTCCAATTCTAATGAAAATAAAATCGGCCTTCTCTTTAGTCAGAGATCATGCCTGCTGTAGTTCAAATAACATGTGCTTAAGTGTTGTTCTACAATGGTTTTTTTTCAAAATCGGCCTTCTCTTTAGTCAGAGATCATGCCTGCTGTAGTTCAAATAACGTGCTTAAGTGTTGTTCTACAATGATTTTTTTTTCCTGAAACTGTAAATACTGCAGAATAGCATATGACCATATCAAAACTGTCCTAGTACCTGAATGATAACAACATATAAGAATACAGACAGTTTTAATATTTGGGGATGAATCAGAACTCTTAGTTTTAACCTCTGCTGGCTCAGTAAAATACTTCAGTATATGCTTGCTTCATTTTGATTTGATTAGTATGTGTGTTTTGATTTTATTTACAAAACAGAGTTTCAGTAGCAGGGATTGCTGTAGGAGTGGCTTCTCTAGGAAGAGATCAGAATTGGGCCCCATATCAGACTGAGACAGTTCTAGCTGGCTCCAAGACAGACCCACTACAGGACACAGCTGAGCAAATCAGGCAAGCTGGTGGAACCTCTGTGATAACTTATCTGAGTAAGGGCAAATAAAGCTGTACAAAAGCAGCTGAAGGAGATGAATGAGAATACCCAACAGAAATAACCCCACAGACACCACAGGCAGAGCAGAAGGAATGGAAGAAGTCTTCATGTGATGGATCAGGGATTCCACTGGTGCCTCTGTAGAGTGCCATTGATGCAGGTTGTCCCCTACAGCTCATAGAGGTCCATGGTGGAGCAGAGATCCACCTGTGGTGTGTGCAGGACTTGTGCCTGAAGGAAGCTGTGACCCTATGGAGAGCCCAAGGCAGAGCAGGTTTCTGGCAGGACCTGTGACCCCGTGGGAGTAGCATACTGAAACAGATTTTGAAGAACTGCAGCCTTGTGGGAGAGATCCATGTTGGAGAAGCGTGTGAACTATTTTCTGTGGGAGGGCTCTAACTCTGGAGCAGAGAAAGAGCATGCGGAGGAAGGAGCAGCACAGATGAAGTGTTACAAACTGACTGCAGCCCCCATTTTACATCCCCCTTTGCCACTTTGGGAGAGAGGAGGGGGCAGAAGAATCAGGAACAAAAAAGTGAATTTGAGCCCATGAAGAAAGGGGTTGGGATGATGGTGGGTTTAGTGTTTTTTTCTTATTTTCACTTATTTGTATTTTCTTATTTGTCACAAAAATTTGTCAATTTTTAATTGTCAGTAAATAAAACTAATTTTCCCTAGACTGACTTCTTTTGCCCATGACACTAATTAGTGAGCAGTCTCTCTGTCCTTGTCTTGAGACATCAGCTTTTTCATCCAGTTTTCTCATTCTGTGCTGCTGAGGGGTGATGGAGTGATGTGGTGAGCATCTGACAGCCAGCCAAAGTTAAATTAGCACACCTTGCATATTTATCTGTCCTCTCAAATATTTAAATACTCTAAATATATAGCATGAAAACAGTAATTAAGAACAGGTCACTTATTTAAAATTAAATATGAACATTTAGATAAGGCCATAACAAGGAATACCTGTTTATTGGCAGAACATTAGTATTATACCAGTAATGAGAATGCAAAGAAGTAATGTTAGGTTAAGCAAGTAATTTTATTCAAACTGTAAGTTGGACACTGTTTCTGAACTTCTGTAATATACTACTGAAATTACTGTAGTCTGAGTTAGATTCATCATGAGCAGATTGTAGTGCTAGGAGCTATATTATAATAGCTTCAGTATTACCTAGAAAATTTGTGTGGTATTAGTTGGACTAATTATAGCTCTTTGATATTGCAATGAAATGCAGACACACAGGAATTGGGGAGTTTTTAAACTAAGGAACAGATAAAAGTTTTACAATATTATCTGGAACAGTGCTAGAATGGTGTCTAGCTCTGATTAGAAGAATATTACCTTGTTGAGGTCAAAAAAAATGAGATCTTTTTACAAGTTAGATCAACTTCTTTTTATGATATATTGAGGAACTTCTGTGTATAAAGTCTTTGCTTATATAATCAATGGTTTAATGTGTTTGGTTTTGTTTCATGCTAATGTTACCTTACTGTTCTGAACACAATATTGGTGGCCTTGTATGACTGCTAGAAGGCATACTAATTGGAAAAATAATGGGCAAAACAAGTATTAAACCACGTTATGAAGTAGAATGATAATGGCGAATTTGTATCATAATTGTACTGAAGGGCCCAGGGGTGGATTTTTTGTAGTTTGTCCTTTTGTTCTGTGTTGTGAAAATGTTATTTTTGGATTTGATGGAGGAAACTTTTTTTTTTTCTATTTAGTTTAGTTGGGTTTTCTTTTGTTGTTCTGAGTGAAGAATGTATGTTGAATGTGGATTTTAACAATGGTTTGTGCCTTGAAGTCAAAAACCTCATTGATGTATAAATGAAGATTTTTCATTAAGAATTTTTTATAATGACTACAACAAATAATGTGATGGTGTTCATTATAAAATGACAATATTTACAATATTCTACACCACAGCTGTGAGAACCAGGATGACTTTATGATCCCAGTACTTCAGGGCTGCTACTTGTTGCATCATTTGCAACAAAACAACTCAGAAACTGAGAATCTTTTAAGGGAGAACACAATAGATGAAAGACCCTGAAAGGCTCTTTAACTCTAGTGTAAATGGCTTTATCCAGGACTAAATGTAGCTAATTTTCTCCCAAACTGATTTCAGAAATAAATTTGATAACAGCACCCTACAGTTGAATGAAATGTTTCCCCACTCACTTATCTGCGTCCTTAGCTTTGTACTGCATTATAGTTGGTCTCTTGCCTCATGCAGTTAATTAGGTGTATTTTTCATGCCCAAGCCTTGTTGACAGTGGAGTAGGACCATAACTAAAATCCTCAAACATAGCCAGAGATGACAGTGAGTTTACTATTGAAAAGCAGAATAAAAATTGTTTGTGAAAGCAAAGTCATGTGGATGGAGTCAAAAAAATAAAAACTCTTGATGAAGGTGCACTGACACATCTGATGTTATCAGTGAGATCCCCATATTTTCATTGTTCTTATGCATGTTTTTTACATTCTTATTCTTATATTAGGATCCTCTTCTCTCGAGCTCATCTGTTTAAGAGAAAACAACTATTTTTTCAATAATTAATATTATGATTAGAATATTTACAATCTATGATGTACAAAGCTCTGAATAATGATTCAGCAGAGAAAGAAATATGGGCAATTGATACATAACTTTGCAACAGTGAAATATATATGGCTGTCTATATGGTATCACAACAACATATTCTTTAAACCTTCTTGATGCCTTCTACCTTGCTTTGTTGCCCTCTTAGGAGGGAAGGTTGAAATTCTCTGTGAAGATCAGTACCTGAATATGTAAGGCTTCTCCAACAGTATATGAGAGAGGAAATTATGGACAGTTTTCCCATTTCTGGATTGTCTTAACATGTTTTCCATATAGTGTTTTATATGCACCAGTGAAGTGATTGTTGCCACTTTTATCCATGGCTACTCTGGAATCAACAAAAGCTTTGTTGATCAAAAATAGCAAAGCTATAATTAGAGGCATCTACCCGAAAGAACATTAATGAAAATCATACATTTATGTGGAACTCTGAAGATGCAACAAAATTCAAACTTCTTTACTTGTCTTCAACTGTGCTGCACATTTATTAATCCTTGGATCCCTTGAAAAAGTTCTTGTGAATACCTGAACGGAAATGAGAACAAGAATTCCTCAGTTTGGACTCCATTTCATTACATCTCTCACATCTAGTAAGGGAAACAATACCTGAATATCTTGTAGGATATTGCACAAACTCATCAGTTAGGTTCTAGACCTATGCATTGCCAGTAATTTATTCTGACATTAGGTAATGGTACAGTTTTACATTTAAATTTTGAGTAATAAACCTTTGTATTTTCAAGATTTAATTCCCATCTCCTCCTCAATGCATTTTTTGCACTTCTTTTCTTCTAAAAAATTAAAACTTATTTTACTTTCATTGTTATATAAAAAATAAAAAAAATTTAAAAAATAAAAAAAGAAAAAGAAGGACTACAAAATTATGAATTTTAAACTTAATGCCAGGCTAAAATACTAGTGAAATCTGAATTAGGGCTAAAGTTAACCAGAGTTCAAGTTTTACGGATTATACTTGCTGATTTTTTTCTAATCCAGAGTGGCAGAAACACTGTGGAAAATGTCAGTGCTGGAATGGCAGACTTTCTGACAGATCTCAACCACATTCACACCACATATCATTCATCACCAAACATCAAGAAGGAGAAAAATAAGCAAAAGAGTTCCTTAAAAAAAAAAAAAATCAAGCTTTTTTTTTTTTTAGAATTATAAGAAGAAATTAAATATGGTGAGCTAACTGCTAAATTTAGATGGATCAGAAAACTAGGTCCTGGTTCTGGTAATTTTATATTACAGGAATTTTGTTAAAAGAAATTTGCCTGTATGTTATCTTTTGTCATCGCCATATTCTAGCTTGAATGTATTTCAATCATAAAAATCTTCTTACTGCTTGCATAAATTCATTCTTTAAAATGTATTCTTTAGAATATAGGTTTTTGAAAGTTTGACAGTGTTCACATTCTTATCCTTTTATCTACTGAATTTTGAAATACTTTTGAAATGAAGAATGACATGCTTGAGAGCTGGGAGATAGCTGACTTTTGATTTTGGCTTTAGGGGTTTTTTAATTATTATGTTTGCTAAGGTTTTTTTGGTTTTGAAAGTTTTTTTCATTTGGTTTGTTGGGTTTTTATGTGGATGTCACTTGTCTGTTAGGAAAACTATAATCTGAATTTTGTTGAAATGGCAGAGCTTACTGAAAATTTACAACATCTGTTTCCAATTGCTGTAGTCCTTTACTTTCTAAGAAACTGTTTAAATAATTCAAAGTATCTGGGAAATTCCTCACATGATATTTTCTGCAAGTCTGGAGAATTATACTGAGGGAATATATTGCAACTATTACTGAAATAATATTAAATATGGTTGTCATTTAATCACTTTGTATTAAAAGTCTTTTTTAAAAATATGTTTTTGCACTCAATTCTTCCCTTCCTCCTTCCTCACATCATTAAGTTGTTGTTTTCTTCCTGCAAAAAAAAAAGAACCTTTCAATTTCTGAGCTTTTTTGCTTTTAGACCAAGCCAAAAATAAGCAAAAAAAAATATTCAGCAAAGCACTGAGTATTTACATTAAATTTTCCACAGCCGTTTTATTTTGTTAACCATGTCAAAACTGTCAGTGGAACATTTTCTAAGCTTGCTGTTAAGCCTAAACCCAGTTGCCATCCATATTTAATCAGGTTAACAGCATAAATCTCAAGCAGGCAGGGTGCTTCAGCATGAATTCAAAGACCCATTTCATGAAGTTTGTTTTGGTCAGGTCTATTGGAACAAAGCACACTGCACCTCTTTTTTGCAAGCAAATGCCTCAAACTTGGCTTTTCCTAAGCCTAATGTGAAGCTGTACTGTGGGTGTTGCAAAAACAAAAAAAAAGTATGAATATACTTAAACTCGCTCTAAACTTATATTTTACCCATAATTATGTTCTTCATCCATTCAGATTAAAAAGGCTTCTCTTTTATTTATCTATATTAGATAGCACATTTTTATCTTATATGAAACTAGAAAGTGTAAATATATTTTGGTTCTGTTCAAAACACAAAAAGTCTCTTTGTAGTGTTGCCTACTGTAGCCATGATATTATGGAAAATCCTTGCTGGGATTTTTCCTCTCCTGAGAAGCTGAGGAGCCTCAGGAGAGAAATGTAAACAATTACTATCTGCTGCTGTGGAATGCAACAGGTGCATCCATGATTGGTCCATGTGGATTGTTTTCCATTGGTGACCAATCACAGCCACCTGTGCCAAGGCTGTGAGCAGTCACAGGATTTTTGTTATTCTATTCTGTTCAGTTCATTCTTGTTGAGCCTTCTGATCTCTCTGTTCTTTTAGTATAGTCTTAATGTAGCATTTTAATATAATATCTAACATAATAAATCAGCCTTCTGAAATGGAGTCAAGCCTCGTGTCTCCACACACGGAGAGGAATCATCAACAGCCTACAATATTCTTCCATATTGCTCGTGTACATTTTGATCCAGTTAAAATATCTGAGTCACATATATACTACAGTTAAAAAACCTTAGAAATAGATGTGGACAGAGGGGAGATTCTCTCAGCAGAATAAGAGCGCAGTAGGGAATCCAGCTATTCCTATGGCAGGAAGCTAACAGGTTTGGCTGTGAGGGAACAGACTAAGTTGTTAAATAAGAGAATTTGAAGTATATGCGGTTGTGGAGGGATAAATGACTTGTCATTCCATCCTGAAAATTTGCTATAAGACCTAATTATAGGTCTTCATTGTGAAAGGAGGACAGGTTCATTATCTTAATTATTGTAAACTTTTTTTCCTGCCATGCCTGTGACTATAGGAGTGATGTTTCACACTGAAAATATGAGTGACCATAGGGAATGGGTGAGATTGTGCTTATTGCAATAGCTACAACAAAAGCAGTTATTTCTCTTTGAATCATTAGCAATATTAGATTCTAGCTGTTGCCTGTATTTACTATACCTGGAGCTATTAACTCCGCCTTTTGATAAAACTTTATGTAAAATTAAATGTCAAATTTGAATTTTAGTTCCGTTTGAATTTCTATAAGTTCCTAAATTTGACCTCAGTTACTTCTCCCACCAATTCTAAATGCAAACATTTTTCTTACTTTTACTTATCATGGATGTCTACACCCAAGCTAGAACTTTTAAAAAGATATATTTATACGACTAAGAGACTTTGATAGCAAATTTCCAGTGCTTGCACTGTGAGCATTTGAGATGTTTCAGTCTTTTTTGTTTGATGAATTTTTGGCACAGAACTTGTAGCTTTCTCCATGGTTGAGTTCACTTGGTTGCTCTTGCAAGTGATATTTACAGGAAATTGTTCTGCTCAATATACACCTTTTTTGTGATATTAGACTGGGAAATAGAGCTGATAGTAGTTTGATTATTTGTTTCTCTGTTTTCTATAAAGGGACTCCTTCAAAGTCTCGTGGTAACATTCTCTGCTCCCAAAATCTTACTTTGTAAACTCAATACACATTCAGAGGGGAACATGAAGGCTTGCACTGAGACTTAAGTCACACTAAGATTCCCATTTTTCCATCCCTTTCAGGATGCGTGGCTGCCCATCAGGTTAGGCTGACATCAGTTACTGACCTCTCTGCTTTCTTTTAGAACAGATCCCACCCTCTGTGGGATTAAAAAGTGCAGATTCCTATGCTGGGTGCAAGGATATCGTTCTGAGTAACTACTGAAAGGAGCAACCAAAGCAGGGACAAATTAGTTTGAAATCCTGAGGCCTTCCTATGATTACAATTATTTTGCTTTTTGAGAATAATAAATTTTTTTCTTTTTGTAAACTCTGACACTGAGCTTAGTTTTTTGAGGGAAAGATGACTGTGATTTTTTCATTGTGGTTTTATAAATTAGTTGATTTTTCCTGCTTATACCTATTACTGTCTCCTTATAATGGTCCAGGCAAGTCATACTTCCTTTCAGGCTATATAGAGCATCTTTATCTCCCTTTATCTCCATAGCTGTGAAAGTAAAAATAAAAAAAAAAAATATATACCTAGTATAAATAATTTAAATAAAAATATAGCTAAGTCTTATAATAAATAGTTGATCCAATATATTTTCCTTCTGAAACTTTGCTTCTATAATCAAATGTACGATAACACAATTATTTTGATGAAGGGACCTGTGATTCTATGGAAAATTATGGTGATAAAGCCAATCAATCAGACAGCGATATTTCCTTGGCTTGAATCATCAGATATAGATGCCTGTTATTTACTTACTGAGAAGTATTCAGACATCCTCAGCACAAAAGCAATTAACCATCCTGAGTGCATATGAGGACACTCAGATACAAACAGGATGTGTTTTCTTCTCCTTGCCTAATTTCACTTCTACAAGTGACAAAAGCAGCCAGACATCATTAAGAGTCTTTAGGTAGCCTTTTTTTCTCGTGAGAGTAATAGTGAAAAATTGAGAAAATAGGTATCTTGTGAATGATTTTCAGTGAGGTGAATTTCTTATGTTATGTTCTTATAATATGCAACTGCAAAAGAAGCAATTAAACTATTATGTTAGGCAACAGCCTTAGATATGTTACATTCTTGGAAGGATGTTTTCATTAATATTTATTCCTTAATATTATCTAATATATAGCTCATTTAAGCTGTATCTTAGCTTAATACTTAATACTTAACTACACTTGTAAGGAGAAAAGATGCATTACATCTACATAAATTGCATCTTTATTTACTGGTAGAATATCCCATTTTGTGCAGTGAAAATGTTACTATACATCTGAAAATATTTTTAGAGTTACATTTGCATTGGAAGACTCAGGATAACAGATGCAGAAGTACGTGCAACTTTTTATCTTTACTCTTTCCCTTCAGAAGCAGTTCTGAGGAACATATACTTGCCTCTGTTACACACCATTCTGCTTTGGATGGTTTGAAATTTTTACAAGTTGAGTACTTCACCTGGAACACCACCTTCCTTGAAAAGTCTTCAGGGAGGTAATTTCATCAGGAACTAGATACACATATTGAACTACTGTCTGGAAAATCTGCTGTCTGTCTGGAACACATCCTTCTGAGCATGCTCTCTCTGAAAAGCTGTAGGAAGTTCTCAAAGTAGTCATTAACTATTCAATAAATTTTTTTTTCCATTTTACTTCTAAGCTGGTGTTTTGCCCAGGGAGTGGGTTCTAAAGGATATATTCCAAGGAACAGAAAGAAGGTACACCCACAGAAATTTGTTAGAAATTAGATTTCTGCTCCCAATGATTCCTTTTAAAAATTTCTTACAAAATAATTGGAGACCAAAGTACATAATTACAATTTTCAGAAAATTATTTTTCAAATAAGACTTGACTTTTTCCCTGTAGAGACTGGATAGTACTTATTAGTTTTACTGCCTCTTATTACTATTTCTTTCTAGGTTTATAACTTCAGTTTAAATCAGGGATTCAAACTTGTTCATTGTTTTTGGGTTTATAAATACCAAGAGCAGCCCAGGATGTAGAGACTTTTGCCTTCTGTTTAGCTACTCTTTAATTTTTTTTTTTCTTTTTTTGTTTTGTTTTGTTTTGTTTTGTTTTGTTTTGTTTTGTTTTGTTTTGTTTTGTTTGGTAATAGTGCACAGGTAAGAATATTTTATTTTGAATTAAAAAAAAACAACAACAAAAACAGGTACAGGTTTTTTATAAAGTGTGTATATGGAGGAAGAGAAAATGCAAAATTCCTTTCTCCTCAGCATATAGGGATGTATTTAATAATATCCTTTTGAACAAAATTCAAGATATTATTAGCCTGTATCAGAACAATTGTAGCAGTCTGATACCTGCTGAATTTATCACAAATGCTATTATAAAGGCACAAAATTTTAGGGACTACTGAGTATATCTTTCTGAAAAAAGAAAATATAGTAATTGCTTAATTTTAAGATATTCTTCTCAGTTCTGAAGCCATACAGATACATATCTGGTATCATTAGTTAACTCATTATGTGTGAAATGATAGCTCAAGACTGGTGGCAGACTGTCTGAGATGGAATCTTTCAAATTTTCTTTTTCTGCCTTCCAGAATCAACTTTTGGTAGTATAATCCTATTATCAAGCATCTTATAGCTCAGACATATCATTGATGAATATTTCATAATATTGTTCCCTGATGTTACACCTTGTTATTTGAAAATATTTTGTGGTCCTTCTTTTTTTTCTATTCAGCTTTGAAAGAGTCTGTGGGGCAGTGGATAAATGCAATAAATGTGTAAATATATTATAGCATATTCAGTGTTTGCATACATCAATAAAACTAAAACATCCAATAAATGGATCTTATTTCATTTATATTAATGCTTTAATCTTGCTCTGAAAAACTGGAAAAATAGACTTTACTGGAATGTATAGATCAAGAAAAATACTTGTACCTGCACTTCTGATTGCTATGCATCTACTAACCAGATCAATAGCACACTTTAGTAATGCTAGTCTGATTTAAAAATATGTAGAATAAAGCAATAAATCATCACAGTTTTCCCTGAAGTGTTCATTCTTATGAACAACAGACTAAAAAGTTAAATAACTCTAAGGTTTTACTCTAATATTAAACTGATTCAAGGATACTACCCAAGTTTGGTTTGCCATTTATAGATTTTTCTGAAAATTAGCAAAGACAATGTTAGATAACTGGTAAAAGCAGATTTTTGAAAATTTTATTAAAAAGTTTTAGGTTATCTATTCATCTTACCCAAATTTCAGTTTTTATTTTGAAAGGTTCCATCACAATCAACTTTAAATTCCGATATAATAAAAAAAACATTTTCAGTATTTTAAAGGGAATAGTCAATATTATAAGCACTGCAAGTCCGACTGACTTTGAGTGTGATCTAACTAAAGCTGACATGGTAAAACAAGGACTCAGAAAACATAGCCTTAAGGTTACTTATTTTCTTGCTTGTTGGCATATTTGGAAGGATTTGAAGAACATTTTATATTGTGTGTGTACTTTGCATGTCAAAGGATGAATTTCCAAGACGTATACAGGGTTTGTTTTTACAGAAAGAACATGTAAAGGCTTCTACAGCACATGTGTAGTAAATTAGTTTCCTGTTGGATATTGACAGATCTGCTGTTTCTATATGTTACTTTTGCTCAATTTGTACAAATTCCCTTAAAACTAAATATCTTCAATATCAGCTGACAAGCACATTTGTTAAATAAATGGCAAGTTTACTTTACCAATTCCAGAGTTTGTGGTGTAAATCATGTTAAACCTGCTTGAAATGGGCTGTGTATTAACTGCCATATACAACTTGTTTACCTTTTAATAACCTCGAGTGATGAAATACTTCATTGATAAACATAGAATGTTTAGAGTAGGCCTTAGCAACTGGTTTTAACTCTCTTCCAGCAGGGGTAAACAAAATGATGCATGGTAAACAAAATGATTTACTGTCTCAGGGAATGATATTTTACTTTTTACTGTACATAAAATATGCTTCTATTTGGTGACTGCTGTTTCTAATTTTAATTTACTAGTGTCAATTTTGAACAAAGATGAAGCATTTTTATAATTTTCAGTTGAATCAGAAACTTTTAAGAAGAAATTTGGGTAATAGACTACAAGAATAAGATTATCAAATGTTAATATTTCAAATTACTTATAGTCAGTTCCTAAAACATATTTTTATATATATTGTAACATTTTTTAAGTCATTAATGACATCATTGCTTCTTATAGTCTTAAAAATGTGTCTGTTTCACAGAATATGGTACAAGACAAATGTAGACTGAGCTATGCTCATGTGGCTTTATAGAACTATCGTTTTCAATGTCCTACCTATCCCATTATCAGTTTTAGGTGAGTTACAAAGAGAGTGAGATGAAAATCTTGTAATTAAACATACTTTTGTGAAAAATATTAATGGAAAAAATAAATTATAAACTTTTTAAATGTACATCTCTTTTGATTAAAAATTAAAAAAAAGCTCTCTTTATAATGAAAATAATTTCAGATTGTAAAAAAGTGAGAGATTATATCAGAGCAGCCAGATTAGAACTGAGTCATCAATAATTTGGATATTCACTACAGACATGTGGAAAGATTGAAGCTGAAGCCTTGTGAAAAGGTTGAAGCTAAACCTATGCTTTGAATAAAAAAATCAGTTTTGATTATTTTTTCATGTTCCACAATATTCCTTAATGAGACAGATATTTTTCAGGGAGTTCTCTTTTTTATTTGTGAGCATTGTTAAAAAAAAAAAATGACAAAGATCTTACTTTTCTGCAGTGAAATAAATAAAACATTTTTTTTGTCATTCCTAATTAAAAAAAACTCAAAACATACCTTGAAACTTATATTTTCCTTAACCTATATCTTTTCCTCTGATGAAATACACATCACAAGGAATGTTGATTGGGCTAAAGAAAATCTGTTGAAGCTTTCTGACACAACCTATAAAGACAAGTACTTCAATTACAAAGAAACAGATGCCTTTTATCAATTTGGTGGTATTCAACTAATATAAAATATCTAGAAGGGTATTAATTTTTAAAAATTACCATTGCACTTAACCAAAAAAAATCTGATAATGAAATTAGATTTCTTCATGTGTTTAATGGAAAACAGGATTAAGACTTCTGATCATGAATTAGTTATACAATTTTTATACTATCTTCCTTTTCTTCTTATGCATATAGTATTGATGTTTTTGCTGCAATATTATTTCAAAATGTATTTTACTGTTTGTAAGTGAAATATGCTTTCAAGTTGAATTCAATACTAACATTATTTTCCCACGTTTTATTGTGGAGTCTTCTGTTCTGATGTAACTGCACAGGATTTAAAAGTGGACCAAAGATAATGGCTTTTTTGTTTGGTTGGTTTGGGGGTTTTTGGTTTTGCAATTGATTGGTTGTTTTTTTAAGTAAATATATCAGCCTTCAATGTAGTTATGGATTTCAGTTTAAATTCTTAAGTCTAGTGTTACAAATTTTGTGGCTAGAGCAGCACAAAATATCCAGAATTTTTTTTTTTTTTTAAATTAAGAAGATTAAGAAGATTTATGTGTGGTTTTCTCCTCTTTACTCAATTAGAGCAAATCAGCTGCTTGCCTACACAATTTTCCACGTCCTTTCCATTTGTGCTCTCTTAACTCTCTGTACTTGACTGCAGTCCCTGGGGTATGGCACACATACATGTACACATATATACATGCACACACAGGCATTTACATATGGGAATGTGAATGTGCCAAACTGGCTGCTCTTCAGTGTACTTAAATCACCACCTACACCTGTAAAGGAAAGTGCTTCTCCTCCCTTTGGAACAAATTGCAGTCCTTGGAGCACACGTCAGTTTTCCAGCTTGCCTGTACCGGCTCTTGCTCATAGAAACTCCTTCAATTACCAGAACCCCAGTGTAACAAAGGAACAGAAGCTTTCAAGGACATGATAATAATCCATCAGAATGGCATCCACATCTTTGAACACAAATGCTCTCAGTTCTCCATTATAACTGTGATAAAAGATGATTTATTACAGTATTAAAATTCCTACATATAAGTATTCTGTCATTTTTATCCATATGAAATTTTGAGGAAAAAAAGACAGAGTTACCGTGATTAATATATGGGTGGAAACAATTTGCTTTTTTTCTTTTCTTTTCTTTTCTTTTCTTTTCTTTTCTTTTCTTTTCTTTTCTTTTCTTTTCTTTTCTTTTCTTTTCAAAATTGTGCTGAAATATTTATCCTTTAGCAGAAATATGTATAGAGCAATTTAATTTACAGGATGTTAAAAATGGCCTTGATTCTGATAGTTGTATTTTGCTCAACTTCATGAATTAAGATAATTACTTTTACCTTTCATGCCTGTTTATCCTACTTGAGCCAGATTATACATCAGGTGTAAATTATATTCTTCACCTTCACTGTATTTACTCAATGATGTACAATTATTTAGTTGGTATTTGAAGACAGTGGTACTGCACATAATGCAATTAGTTATTTTGCCCTTTGAGTATATACTAATCAAAATGTAATGTGATTACCCACAACTGTAATAAACATGTAACAACTGCATAAATAAGTGAAATCATGGTGCTTTGAGGAGGTCAGCAGAGTGATGATACCTAAAGGGTTATTATAATTCACATTTCATAAATCAAAACCTTGGGGTTAATTACACTAATTTATTGTGATATATGCTAAACTTACATGCAATTATTAATTGGAAGACCACTTTTATTTACACTGCTGAAAAGCTTAATTTAAAGACTCATCTCTCAAGTACCTTTATATATTTCTAAAATATGCTTACTTATTTTATTTTGTAGGTTATTCAGATAAATTTTGAAGAATTTGATCTGGAGATTGGCTATGACACACTGACAATTGGTGATGGAGGAGAAGTGGGTGACCCTAAAACTGTACTTCAAGTGTAAGTCTGTTGCATTTACAGTTGGTGCACATTGAAGAGTGTCATTAATGTGTTTTGATGAGACTAAATAATTATTCCAATCCGATAAATCCGAACAAAAACTAAGTGAGCTTCTAAAATTACTAAAGGTGACAGTTTAAATATATTGCTATATGTTTACTATTCTGAAGTCAGAAAGTGATGACCTAGACATGACAAAAGAAAAAGATGAACTCAGATGAGAACTTTGAAAGGCATGGTGTGAACACTTACATTTAGATATGTAATTTTTAGGAACTATTTTGCTCCCTTTTGTGTGTTCTCAAATTAAAAGTTGATAAGAACATAATTGAAAATAGATATATGGACAGCTTGTGTACAAATTTCACAGTCTCCTAGCAAGGTTAGCATGACAAAAGATGTACTGTAGTGTCTTGACCTTAATTTGCTTATTGACTATTATAGATAATTCAGAAGAGCAAGTTAACATAGTGAAGAAAATTACTACAGAGAAAAGCTGAATAGGGTGTTACCTAAACCACATTTTGCAAACCAGCATTGACTATTATCATTCACAGACATTTTTCTAGGATGTGTGAGCCCAGATATATAGCTACATAATATTCCTAACAATCATTGATTAACTTAAAATCCATATTTCTCAAATACTTAGCTTGTGGCAATAGTACTAACAATTGTCTCAAGAAGACAAATCCAGAATTTTATTAGTTTATAAAATTTTCAAGACAGTGTTATAAGTCAGTGATTCTGTTTGTTCCACAGTAACTTGAAAATATGCAGAATGCTGTAATTAGGCCTTATAATGATATAACTCTAGTTCTAGTCTGAATAAATCAGTCATGTAGGAGAAATTAAGAAATTAATGTCTTTTGAAGTACATTGCATTTACTTTCTCAAATCTGACTCAATTTCAAAAAAAAAAAAAAAAGAAAGCCTAAAATTAATTTGCCTGTAAGGGATTATCTACTATTTAGCTGTTAATTTTAAATAAACTGACCTTTCAACAAATACCTGATGTTATAATTAGTTCAAATGAGTTAATAATTGAAACACAGATAAGAATGTGATGCAAGGTTAGTAAAAAATATATTTAATCATAAAACAAAAAGAATAACAAAATTAGGATTCTTTAGAATGATATTCCCTGCAGTGTATTTATTGGAAATGTATTAAAAAATTTTACATATTTTAGTTTCCCATTTTTCACCATAAGAATGTTATCAAGAATTAGTTTCATTTGAGTACACTAAACCCCAGCTTTGCCTCTTTTTCTGTCCTAATTCTATCTCATTCATACTAGTAAATTGCAAAACTTCAAACAGAACATACATTTTTACTAAGATTTACAGATTTTTATAAGGAATTCCCCTTTAGATTTATCCTCCAGAGGATAGATTATCTGGCCTTCTATTTTTAAGTGGTTTTGTAATCATTCTATCCTTTCAGTTTTGTTCTATTTTATTTAATATCTTTGTTAATGGTCTGGACAAGGGGTTTGATTGCACCCTCAGTCAATTTGCAGATGACACCAAGGCTGGACAGGAGTGTCCATCTGCTGGAGCTGAAGCTCATGGGTCTGTAGTTCTCTGGATCTTCCTTTCTCTCAGGAGTGATGTTTTCCTCCTCCTGTAACCACATGACTGCCATGACTTTTCCAGTGATGGAAAGTGACCTGGCAACAACATCAGCTAGTTTCCTTGTGATCCTGGGATGTGTGTCATCAGGCCTCATATACTTGTGATTTTTCAGTTTCATCAAGTGGTCTTGAACCTGCTCTGTGCTTACAGTGTGAGCGACCTCTCTCCCCCAAATCCCATGTAGAGGATCGAGGACTTGAGAGAAATGGGAAACCTGACAGCAAAGACTGAGGCAAAGAGCTCTCTGAAGTACCTCAGTCTTCTCCATATCTGTTGTCACCAGTTCTTCCCTCACAATTATCAGGGGAAACACTCTCTTCAGCTTGTTTTTTTTGTTTCTTCGTGGGTTTTTTTTTTTTTTTTGTTTTTTTTTTTTTTTTTTTTTTTGGGGGTTTTTTTTTTTTTTTTTTTTTTTGGTTTTTTTTTTTTTTTTTTTTGTTGGTGGGTTTTTTGTTTTTTTTTCCCCCAGAAGGATTGGACATTGTTCCAGTATCAAGTACTGGAAGACACTATCCAAGGTGGTGTTGGAGTCAGCATCCCTGGAGTTGTTCAGATGTGTAGATGTGATATTTGAGGACATGGTTTAAGGGTGGACTTGGCAGTGTTGGTTTAACCATTGTACTTGATGATCTTACAGGTCTTTTCCAATGTAAGTATCTGATTCCAGGATTATTATTCATGAAAAGACCAGTATCTGGCCAGGTATTTATGGTGCAATTGCTTTAGGATAGCAATTCCTTAATGGATTGCAGATGAGTTAATTGCTACCACTAATAAATTTGAGATGTGTGGAAGTACTGTAATTTCTACTTTTTAAGCAGTACTAATCATTAAAAAAATATTGCTGACAATGCTAGAATTCAGTTTCAGCTATTCTTAAATTCCTAAACTATATGGCATATTCTCTCATGTGGAAATAACCTTTATTAAGCCCCAATTCATAAGTTGTTATTAAAGTTTAACTAAAGTATTGTTACTAAATTACGTAATGCATTAAGGCAAAGTGCAATAATATTTTAAATTTTGAGTACCATGGTAGAACAGTCTGCCCAGATGATATTTCATTTAAGATGTTAGCATTTCATAAAAGTATTTCTGATGATGTGTCTTAGGTTGGGAGAAACAATGGGATGACACTATTAAAATTGTCACAAATATAAAGAATCCTGAGTATTTTTTTTAAATTAAAAAAGTTAATTAGAATTCTGGAGTGTTAACATACATTAACTGTAACTAACTAGGTAAATAATTTTAAAGAATTATTACTATGAAGATCCTGGAAGAGCAAAAAAATTACCCCATTAATTTATGGGGGTTTAATATTAAGTAACACTATACAATAAGCCACAAGTAATTTTTTTTTTTTGTTTATCCATAGAATCATTATTCTGTGATCAGAAAATTACACAGAAGATGGAAGATAATTAAGTACTGTAAAAACCATGTAAATCTTTTCTCCTGTGAGCCATGCAGACTTTGTCTGAGATATGATGCATAGCAAATAAATCAGCTGTTGTATCATTTAATTTTTGGGTTTTAAATTTCGAAATAATTATCTTTCCCCTGGAAAATTCCTAAAGAACATTGGTTTAAATATGTCTCATTTATGTGTTAATAATGTGAAAACATTTATCTTCCAATTTATCAGGGTTAATCAAGAAACTTATCCAAGTGTTTAATCTGCTAGTTTTACTGGGCACTGCTTGATAGGAAGGTTGAGAAGCAAAAACGGAAGTTAAGTAGCATTTCAATAGAATTAGGCTTCCTAAATTGATAATTGCAGTTCTGATTATTCCTATTCTGCTGATGTTAATCACAGAAGGAGCTAAACTCCAAAACCTTTTCAGTACTTGCCATTAAGTTTTCCTGGGTGCCTGTGATTCTGAGGCTGTACATCCATGCACCCAGCAATATGACAGTCTGCTCTGGCCTGGTGAGCCTGGCACCCAAGTGAACTTAAACCTGATTGCTATAGTATTTTTAGTCTGTTTGAAAAGATGACTGATATGAAGGCTTTCCTATGAAACTAAAATGCAAGGTGGAGCAGCGTTAAGTGTTATTGACAAGGCATAGGGGGAAGAAGGTAAATAAATAGTGATGCCATACATCAGTCACCGCACTTTTTCAGGACATTTGGAAGTTTGCCTTCAGCAGCTTGGTCTGACAATTGCTGCAGGTGGCCTTTAATGCAATGTCCATCTAGCCACTGGTTCCTGTAACATGCCTTTTGAAAACCCAGCACACAAAATGTGAAATTCAATCATTAAGTATGCTTGCTGTGTTGGGTGTGCATGTGTCCAATCTCGTATTACAGGTTGTCTTCAGCAAATGGAGAGTGTCACAATCTTCTTAATGTCCTCAAACCCAGTCTTCAGTGTACTCTCTCAGGGGGAGAATATATGTCACTAGGATGTGGGAGGAGTAGTTCTGGAGTTGTAGAGGAAGAAGTGGAAATCACCCTGCTGAGTGTTGTAACTGTTAAGCTGTTTAATAAAAAGGGAGACATCATAATCACAGACTTCAATTTCTACTGCTGTCAGTGTTCACTATTCAGCTCTTAAAAGCGAACATGTACTTCCAGGAGAGGAATCTAGGTACAGAATCCAGGGTAGAGGAATCTACATAAACCCCCAGAAAGACAGAAAGGATAATTCTTCACTGCAAACTTTCATTATTTTCTCAAAGCTTCCTTCATATAATAATGGTTTTTCTGGATCTTATTGCTCTGTGGCCCATTCCTAAATGTTTTAGAGGGACTTAGAAAAGGACTTAAAAGATAGATCAACATATTTTTTTTTCCATAAATGTATTTTCAAATGCTTTTTTTCCTCCTGTGCTATTTAATTTAAAAGTATTTCTTGTAAAACTATGGATGGAAAAAAAAGGATTTATAATTAATTTCATAAACTGGAAATGCTGAACATTTTGATGAAAGTTTATCACAGAAATTATTCTGTCAGACACAACAGAGAGATTAATATTGTCAATGCCCTTAATATTCAAAATACATACTGTCAGTCACCAGTGACAATTACAAAACTCTGTTAGCCATTACATCAGTGTGGTTTCTCAGAAACATCCTGTTAATCTACTAATTTGGCAAAGACTGAGCTCACTGAAGACATTTTCCCTTAGTGCAGGAATGAGCAGTTAATATGTTCTTTTGGCCAGGCATTTACTAGTTCAGTTCTGGCAAGAGTCTTTCTAGTAGCTCCATCTGTGAACACAGATGTGGGAAACAGACGTGGGTTTTTTTCCCACAGCAGACTATTTAATACAGAAGGAAGCTAAAAAAGACCAGAGGGAAGAACTAAAATTAACTGTAAAATGCATTTAAAATAGTCAATTTTAAGTTTCAGCTAGCTTTAAAGAATGGTTAGAACTCAAAAAATTAACAGTTTTCACTGCTATACAGTATCATGCTTGTGATTCACTTTACAAGAATGAAAAATATCTGGAAACTTCCAGCATTTGATTTCAGATAATAAACAATAACCAAATTTGAGACAAAATTTTGGGAAGAAAATGCATTATAACATAAAACTGCAGCTTTCACAACACTTCCTTATTGCTATCACACTATTCATTCAGCAAATAGAATCAAGATTTAGAATTGCACTGATTTGCAAATTTTTGCAAACAATACTGAAATTTAAAAAAAAAGAAAAGAAAGAAAATCAAGTTTACTTCTTTCTATTAATCAGAACTCTGTAACAGTAGAAGGTTTTAAAGTTGTGACATTTGTTACTTTTCTTAATGAAGGAATAGAAAACAGCTGATCTTTTTAGGCTGTTCTTCCTTTGTTGTAGAAGAGGTGATGAGAGGAGGAGAGAGAGTGCAGGGAACACACACGCCTTCATAATAATATTGCTACTTAAAAATTACAGCTTTCTTTTAAATATGGAAGGCATGTATTTCATAGTGGGTAGCTGCATACTAAAAAAATCAAAGAATCAGTCTAATGCCTCATTATGGGCTTCTAATGTCATTGATATGCCTTCATGTACCTGAGTAATGGTCACTGGATTGTCAGATGAGGTTAAGGATTAGGGAAGTTGTATTTCTTTCTGGAGCAGCAAGTGAAAGTGAGATGAAATATTTCAATACAACATAAGTAGTAGTTGCACATGTTTATAGACTACTATAAAATTTCCAGTCATTGGAAATGTGAGAGCTGTCTTGGCTGGCCAGACAGTAAATAACTAATTTACTGTTAGCTGAATGCAATTAATTTAAAAGTAAATATTTAAAAAATGCTTGGCAGTTGTTTAGATTTCTTACAAAAAGAAAAAAAAAATCTCCTTACTTAATGCTTTACAGCTTTACAGAAATTTTCTTCTATCTATAGGTTAACCGGGAGCTTTGTACCAGACTTAATTGTGAGCATGAGCAATCAGATGTGGTTGCACCTTCAAACGGATGAAAGTGTGGGCTCAATTGGTTTCAAGGTTAACTACAAAGGTAATGACATCCTTGGAAGCAAATGTAATGGTGTACCAAAAATTAGGCCAATATTATGGAATGTTTTTCTTTCATATTAGTGAGTGGATGCATTCTATTTCCAGTTCTGCCAGTTTTAAAATGAAGAAAAATATAAGCTGAATTGTAAAAAAAAAAAAAAAAATTGTCTTAAAGGTACTATGGTACATGAAACTGCATGCATTTTGTTTGATGTGTTGTTACAGTGATTGAGTTTTGACATATAACTTTACTCTAATTCTCTCTTATTTAACATGGACAGCTATTAAAATGAAATAATTATGTGGTTATTTAAAGATGAATGAGTAAAAAAAATGAATACTTCCTACATTCTTTTGAAAATTAATGCCTATCATAACATAAAAAAACCACTGCAAGTAAGCAACTTGAATTACTGCTAAATTTTGAGCCAGGACTAAGAAAAACTTAATAATGTTATTCTTTATGGTCTTAAAGTGCATAATGCACTATATAAAAAATCTGTTGCTATTTGAAGGCTCTGGAAGTACATACAGTTTTTTATAGAGCATGAACAGCAAAATCAAAAATGCTAAAGTACAACATACATACACATACACACGCATTTCTGTATTATTAAAGAATTAGGTTTGGGGTTTTCTTTGTATATTACTTTTAACATAGAAGTATGTCCTTCTTACAAGAACTTTATTAATTGCATGGTTGCTGTCTAGCACCAAAACCAGATAATAGAAAGTATGATTATTCATCAGAAGATGAGAGAGGAGAGACAAAAGTTAAACCAGTGACTGTGTGTATTAGAAATGCGGTCATTGCTGAGAATAGACAGATGGAGTGAATGAGCATATTGTGAATAAACCTGCACAATGTGACTTGCTGGCTTGTTGGTTTTACTCCTGTAGTGTAAAGTAAAGCTCCTTAGTGGTACAAGTGCACTTGTGCACTCTTGATATTCATATCTAGTAGTCTAAGATAGGAAGATGTTAGTACTTTGCTGCATGGTAATAATGAAGACCTAAGATTTCCACATTCTGGCTACTGAAAGGGGAAAGAGAATGATTAGTATAAACAAGTATAATAATTTTCTAATACAGAAAAGTTAGAACCATATTTGAATGGAAAAGGATGAGCTTTATATCTGAACTCTAATTTGCAGAGCTCAAGTTGTCGATTCTTTTATTTACATGATTCTTTCCTGATAAAATTAGTTTTACTTGCAACAGTTTTAGTTTGCAGAAGGCAGAGGATTATTGTCTATTCTTATATGCTATGTCTTCTTTTATTCATGAGTTACATTTATTCTTAGAAGCTATAGTTCTGCAAGAATAAAATTAATTGAATATGAATAAGTAGAAGGGTACAGAAAGGGTGAACATTCACAACAGCATCTCCATATAATCAACTTTGTGATTGTACGCCTAGATATTGAATCTATTTCTCTCTTGCCCTACAAAGGTAATTTATGTTAGTTCACTAAATAGCACTTGAATGCTGCAAACACTAAATGAATTTGTGCTCTGTGGTGGTGGTTGTGGGGGGGGGGGATTGCTTTTTTTCCCTCCTTTTGTTTTAGTTTGGGTTTATTTTGTGGGATTCCCCACCGCCGCCTCACTGCCAATCCAGAGTATAGGATAATTTTTTCATCTAAGTTGCCTTCATTTTGATCCTTGATAAAATGTGTTCATTAGACGTATCAGAAATTGGGCAATGGTCATAAGGAAAAATTCAAAGGGTATCAAGGGCTAGTCATGTCTTAAGGCATTGCTATTTCTGGTTTTTTTTTTTTTTACTGTTAAGTCCTTTCTAGTGACAATGGTAGATGCTGGAAACAGATGCATAAATGGGTAGTATTTTGGATTAGCAACTGTTCTGCAATTTAAGTTTTGAAATTTATTAATTGGAAGCTGAGAGAAAGTCCAGTGAGGTAAACTGAATATTTGCATTAGAACAGTGCATTCAGGGCTGTGACATAACATGGAATTATTTACTAGAATCAAAAAATTGTAAAGAATTTTCCCTTTTCAGAGAATTTTTAGAAATACTTATGAGAATGATGATTTCTAAAAGTCAGGGTCAAAGGAAATTTCAGTTTATTTTATTAATTCTTTAGAATGTATGCTTAACTTGCTTATTCTCTTTACTAGATCAAATGTATTTCCTTAACTTGACTTCTTCCACCTCACAAATTCCACTCTTCACTTAGACAGCCAGCTATGGCTGATACTGTATTTATTTTTACATGTATTTATTATGTGTTTAAGTCTTGTGAATTTCTGCTGACATGATAGGTGCAATTACATTAGCATTTTACATTAGATCCAGCAGTTTGGTTTTTGAACTGAATCTTCTCCTGATCATTCCCACTGCCCTTGTTTTAGTTTTCATCATGGAGCAATCTTGAAAGACACAAATTACATTTGTTTGAGGTAATTCATAAGGTGCAATTGAATGGCATCAGGAACAGCATTCGTTTTGTGCTCCAGCTGCTAATGGGAATTTCTCAGGAACTTGTAAAGCTTTTATCAAAGTAAAACCACTAAAATAAAATGAAATGTATATAGATAATATGGGTACTTTATTGTTTTGCTTTACTGATCTGCTTATGCTGGAGTTAATTATTTGATATTGTACTTGCTAACAGGACTTACTAACAATAAAATAATTTACTACTAAAAGGTTTTGATTCCTAAATTTCTGCTTCTCTGCTTCTCAGACTCAAATAACTATATGTAGTGGAGATATCCATGCCTCATCCCATCAAAAATCATAAAGACATTCTTAAACCTAAGCGACATTTGCATGTGATTCTGCCAGGCATTTTGAAGATTGTTCCAATTCCTATATGGAATATGAGGAACAAAAGATTATAGGATGTCATCACTCAGTGCCCTTTCCCCACTGTCCCCCAAAATGGTACTCTTGCTTACAGTGCAAGATAGAAGGACACCTCCTTTCTGACTGGAATAGAACTGAATATCCCACATTTTTAGTGATAGAAATAGACAAATTAATTTTTAAATACATTTGTATTTATCAGTTTTTAGCTGAGTAATTCTTTTAAGTTTATGTTATTACAAGAAATAACAGGTGATCCTCTTTTATGTATCTGTCATTTGAGAAAATCTTGGAAGATATTGTGAAATTTTGTTTACTTCTACATTGAAGTGTTGCACATGGAGCTATTTTATAGTTTTTAATAGCTGGAGAACATTATAAATATTTAAATATTAAAAATTAAATGTTTGTGAGAATATTTTAAAGTAAACAAATAATCATTGTTGTTTTAAAATCCCTTTTCCAGTATCCCATAAAATAACAGTACTTAAAAAGGTAGAATAATTAATATAGGGATTAGACAGGACAGAAATACAAGCACTGCCTCACTACAGTTAATATTTTATCTGTTATCCACTGTAGTATAAACTGTTTTGGGTCTGTTTCATGCTTCAAATGTATGTGTAGCATATTAAGTAAAAACATGGAATATTTAGAAATTGTAAGTGAATTATTTTTACGTCATAATTTTAGGGATTATTTGAAAACCTTTCTTTAGAAATGAGATCAGACTTTGGTGGTTGCTTAATTACCAAGTAAAACAAGTAAATAATGGATTATTTTCAGACTTCCCGTATCATTACTATGAAAAGAAACCACAAATTAATAGTTTTAAATGTTGGTGTGTTTCATTAATGCTTAGGGTCCTTCAATATTTCAGGAAATGGTTGCCTGTTGTCACGTAGCACTTCTATTCTCAAAGCCATGGTGAAGAGGAAAGAAGTATTTAGCTAAACAGTAGTAGCAGAGAAACCATCTCCAACATACTCAAACACTGGAACTGAATGGTATTCATCTATAATTGAGTAAAAAACAGCTGCACAAAATATGAGACAAACTTATGGTAGAGCCTTTGAAGAAACTAATTTTTTTGAAATAAGAATTATGAATTTATTTTGACACACAAAAAACTTTTATAATCTAGCAATAGAATATTATAGTTCCTGGAAAATTATATATGAGAATATAAAGCGTAATAGCTTTCATGAACACTTGTCTCCTTTTGTAACTTTGGACATGTGTGAAAAATTAAATACAAGATATTCCTTATACAGTCTTTCAACATAAACTGTATGACAAAAATTTTGGGATTAACAAATAATGTAAATTATTTGAAAAGGTGCTGTAGGGAATGAAATCAGTAGTGTAAACATTGTAAAAATTGGCTTTATCATCATCATGTGGGAAAGCTGAACTTCTGTTTAGGTCAGATCTGAGTCTTCTGAAACAGACAAAACTAACCTCAGGGCAGTCTTTTTCTGTTAGGTCCTGATATCACACCCTCAGTTTCTGTGCTGTGGCCAGATCTGAGGGAAATTTTTCTCTTTTGTTGTATCTGTTTTATTTTTCTGTATTCATTGAAAACTCTTAAATTGGCAGGTTCTCCTGATAGTTCTGCCTCCTATTAGGACAAAAACTGTTTATTCATACATCAGACATACTCCAATCTAATTACATAAGAAAATAAAGTTGAAGAAGGTTGCATTGACTAAAGTGCAATGATAGATTTGAGTAGAGGGCTATTTAAGATGCCAATCTAAATAGCAGTGTATGTAAAAAGTGAATTTGAAGCAAAGTGGACTTGGTTGTTCAATTTTCCATAATGATGATTGAACTTTAGCGTATGGGACTTAAACTCTGACATCCAGTATTTCAGAAGATTTCTTTTTGCTTAAAGCGTGACATTCATCTTGCTTCAAGCACTATGGCTTGTTCCTGAGTTCTTAGGATACTAGTGCAGCCTGGGGCAGCTCTTTGGAGTTTGTGATCCACTTTTCATCCTATTTTCCTAGCAGTAAGTACTGAGGTTCAGACACACCTGAGGTTTTCATACACACACATGGCACAGAGATATTTTTCTATGACAAACTGCCCAACAGTGATTGCTTTTCTATTGGTGACAGAATACTGAATTATCTGAATCCATTGTTAGTTCCCCGTGTGTGAAAACATGAATTTCAAATGTGTGAAATAAGAAACGTTTACCATAACACAGACTTCAGGAAGGTCTCATTTTGACAAACTGTGAAAGTAGCTTATCTGTGAAACATGTGCCTTCACGTTCATTCTACCAAGAGAAAAATGTAGCTTTAATACTTGCTGTTCTTATTATTGGCTAATTAAAAAAAAAACCAAAAAACAAACAACTAAATCTCAGTGAGACTGTGGACAATTTCATTGTGCAGTTTTGGGTTTCACAAGACAGTTGATGTGTTTCTTTGGTTAAATACTACATAATCCCCCTTTTGTGAGTATGCGGAAAGTAAAGCTTTTCTGCTTTCTGCACATCAAAATCAAGAATTAAAACTATGACACATTTCTACTTTCTGAACTGTTCAATTTTATAAATTTCTGTGTATAATCTCTTGGGGTATTTTCACTGTTCTGATGATTTCTGTTGCCTTTCTATCCACTCTTCTCTGTGTTTCTCAGCATGTGCTTGTTCTCTTTGTGTGTTTTGTGGTGCATTAACTAGACAGGATCATATAAATTACTTATTTTACTGGATTCTAGCCTCAGTTCTATTCCTTGTGCATCCTAACTTCATTTTGCAGAAGGAATGACATGCAGAGATTTGCACTAATGGTGAAAATCCATGCAAATTATTTTAATTCATGTAAGTGTCATGATTAGTTCAAATTCTTAAATGCAAATACTGCTTTGTATTTTTTAAAAAATTTAAACACTTATTTTTGTGCAACACTACTTACCAACAGGTTACTAATACAAGAAAAATTTCTCTGTATTGATTCCACGTCTGCTGAAAGTTGTTGCAAGTTTTGTAATTCCAGATCATTTCTATTTCAGATGTTTCTTGAACATATTGTGCAAAAGTGCATCCATTTCAGAAACTTGGGGCAGTTCCCCTTGTTAACTTAGTGGCAAAATAGTAATTGGTTTTGTATTTAACTCTTGTGTTCTTCCTGCTTTGTTGGCCACAATTCACCACTGACTTTTTCTGACCCTACTCAATCAGTTTTATCCAAATATGTCTAATTATATCTAATTTTCAAACAATGCAATCAACATAAAGTTTCCTGTTTGTAATCCCTAGATTATAAGATTATAAGAATATGAGAACAGTTGTAGAGAGGCATAATAAAGATTCATTTAACTGGGTACAACATAAGGAAAAATAAGCAAGCAATACTATAGTGACACTTCTACAAAATGTTTTTTTACTCCCTAACAGTTTATGGCATAAACACTTCCTAATTCCAGTGTATTTAGAGTAAGTAAAACTTGATTGACTTTTTCATCCATGATTTCTTCTGTTTTTCCTCTCAAGCTCACATATAGTATTCTAAATGTTTTCTGGCAAGGACATTTCAGTAAGAAGTATTTCCTTCTGTTCACTGTAGTTCTACTAGCTTTATCTGATGACTTTTCATTTTTTCCCCTAGAAAATACAATGTATTTAATCTTCCGTTTTAGTACTTACTTGGTTTTGCAGAACCTTTATTTCTTCACAGGTAACTGTCCTCATTGCTGTTTTGTGTAAGCTATCATCAGCAAGCTTTGTCATTTCACTGCTTGCCTTGTTTTCCATCTTCTAATATATTGTCAGACAATAACTTTAACTACCCTGACATCTGCTGGACAAGCGACAAGGCAGAGCAATCCAGGAGGATCCTGGAAAGCATTGATGTCAGCTTTCTGACACAGGTATTGGAGGACCCCACAAGGAATACTCCTTGACTCATTCTAATGAACTGGGAAGGCCTTTTTGGCGATATGAAGTTTGGGAGCAGCCTTGGCTGTAGTGACCATGAGATTTGAGTTCAATATTGGGTGAGGAGGAAGCAGGTCAGCAAGTAAAATTACAGCCATTGACTTCAGGAAAGATGACTTCAGTCTTTTTGGGGATGTTCCTTGAAGAATCTCATAGAAAAAGGCACCACAGGGAAATGGGGTCCAAGAGAGTTGATATCCAAGGATCATTTCCAACCCTGCACAAGAACGATGCATCCTGACAAGTAAGAAATCAGAGGGGACAAGAGATGTGTGTGAATATATAAAGAACTCCTGTCATTACTCAACCAGGAAATACACAGGAGATGAAAGCAGGGATGGAAGTGGCCTCTTGGAATGAATATAGAGAGATGGTCAGAACAAGTAGAAATGAGACCAGGAAGGCCAAGGCCCATCGGGAATTAAATCGGGAATTAAATCTGTCCAAGGATGTCCAGGACAACAAGAAGAGCTTCTTAAAATACATCAATAATAGAATCAAAACAAAAGGATAATGTGGGCCTATTAGTAAATGGAGGGAACCCTGGTAACAGGGGACACAGAGAAGGCAGAGTTATCAAATGCCTTCTTTGCATCAATCTTCACTCAGGGCTCTCTGACACAGACCAGAGTAAAGGAGTCTTGGAAAGAAGACTTTTCGTTGGTGAAGGAGGATTGGGTTAGATAACACCTAAGTAAACCTGACATCCACAAGCCCATGAGCTCTGGCAGGATGTGTCCATGAGAGAGCTTCTGGACACTGTAGCAAGGTCACTCACAGTTATCTTTGCAAGTTCATGGCAATCAGGAGAGGTACCTGGTGACTGTACCATGGTCTTCAAAAAGGGCAAGAAGAATGACACAGGGACTTATTGGCCAGTCAGCCTCTCTTCAATCCCTGGAAAGGTGATGGAGCACCTCATTCTGAAGGCCATCTGTATCCATATGGATGACAAGAAGTATTAGATTAGAAGTATTCAGCATGGATTCACTAAAGGTGAATCAGGCTTGACCAAAGAGATTGCCTTCTACAGTGAAACAACTACCTGGATCAATGAAGGGAGAGCAGTGTCTACCTTGGCTTCTGCAAAGATTTTGATGCTATCTCTCACAAAATCCTGACAGACAAAATCAGGAACTGTTGACTGGATGAGTGAGTAGTGAGGTGGATTGAGAACTGGTTGAATGGCAGATGCCAGAGGGTCATAATCAGTGACAACCTAGTTGAAGGTTTTTCACTAATGGTGTCCTCCAAAGTTCTATACTGGGGCCATTATCTTTTAACTTACTCATGAATGACTTGGATGAAGGAGCAGATGCCTCCTTGGCAAGTTCACTGATGACACACATCTGGGAGGAGTGGCCAACACCCCAGAGGGCTGTCCAGGCCTTCTGAAGGACCTTAAGATATTGGAGAGATGTGCAGAGAAGAGTTTAAAATTCAATAAAGGCAAGGGCAGGGTCCCGCATGTGGGGGAAAACCCCATGGACCAGTACAGGCTGTGGGCTGACCTGCTGGGAAGCAGCTCTGTGGAGAATGACCTGAGGGTCCTGCTGGAAAACAAACTGACCACGAGCCCAGCAGTGTGGCCAGGAAGGCCAGTGGTGTTCTGGAGTGCGTTAGGAAGAGCATTGCCACCAGATCAGCAGATCCTGCCCCTTTACTCAGCCCTAGTGAGGCACATCTGGAGTGCTTTGTCCAGTACTGGAATCCTCAGTGAAAAAGAGACATTGAGTTCCTGGAGAAAGTCCAATGGAGGGCAAAATAGATAATTAAGGGCCTGGAGCATCTCTCTTATAAGGAAAGACTGAGGGAGCTGGGCTTCTTCAATCTTGAGAAAAAATCTTGGAGAGAGGATGTTGTAAATGTCTATAAGTATTTGAAGGGAGGGTGTCAGAGGATGGATCCAGACTCTATTAGTGGTGCCAACAACAGGACAAGGGACAAGAGGCAATGAGCAAGAACTGGTGTACAGGAAGTTCCACCTGAACACGAGGAAGAGCTTATTTAATGTGCAGTGACCATGCACCGGAATCTCCCTCACTGGAAATATTCAAGAGGTGGAAATAGTCAATATCTGGACATTCTCCTGGGCGTTGTGCTCTGGGATGACCCTGCTTGAGCAGGGAGGTTGGACCAGATGACTCACTGTGCTCCCTTCCAGCCTTACCCATTTTGTGATTCTGTGAAAGAGTTTAGATACAGAAGAAGTCCATTAGTGACTTCTCTTCTCTGGCAGAACTGACCATTTACTTTTACCACCAACTAACTATATTTTAAGCTAACATGCAGGAAAAAAGCCTGTCATTTTATGAAAGAATTCCTAATCTCTGTAAGAACTTTCCATTTGGGCTTCCTCAAATGCACTTTTAGAACTGCAAATAGTATACCTAAACTGAATTTCTCTCATCTCTATGGCAGCTAATCTCCCTGGAAAGCATTAGTGCATTTATAATGCAGGACTTTGCTTTAAAAAAAAACCAAAACTTGGTGGTTTGTCATTTTTATACATGTGTCAGCTGAATTTAAGCTTAATTATAATTTCTACAGTCTTGTTATATCTCAGGTTTACATCTCTGTACTTTTCAGATGTCCTTTGGAACTCTTTCTGAAAATAGAAATTGTATTTTCATCCCTGTCCTACACTACTAAAGTCACCTTAAGAAATTGGACATTTCTTAAGCTTTTCAACTTGTACTTTGAGTCACAACCCAAGTTCTTCTTATAGAATCATGCTACAGAAAAATTACTTAGGTTTTATACTATTGCTTTATGGCAGCTAGCCAAATTGGAAGATTTTGTTCTTCTTTCTGATGGAGTACCTATGTTATTTGGTTACTAGTTGGTAGTTTTGGGGGTTATGAGAGGGCTGCTTACAAATGACTATGTGTTGTTCCGTAGAAAATAAGTTCTTCCAAAACTTTGATGCATACCTTCAGGTTTTGTGGTGTTGTGGTGTGTTTGTTTTTTTTTTTTTTTTTTTTTTTTTTTTTTTTTTTTTTTTTTTTTTTTTTTTTTTTGTTTTTTTTTTTTTATTTTGTTTGGGTTTTGTGGTTTTGTTTGTTTGGGTTTTGTGGTTTTGTTTGTTTGTTTTTAATTGTTGTTTTTGCTTGTTCTGTTGCTGTTATTGGGATATTAGCTTTTAATTACTAATTTTCTCCAAATGTTTTTTAACATTTCAATCTTCAATAGTTCATCTTCATTAATAGAAAAGTTCATGTTTGTTGTACAGCTGAAACAAGGAATTTCCTATCTTTATCAGGATATATGTTTTGCATTTGGGTTTGAATAAAAAGACTACTGCTGCTCTACTAGCCATTTTCTACCCTTAATCAAGAGACTGTGTACAATTTTTTTTGTGTACATGTGTATTTAAATACACAGAAATGTACTTCTAATCCAACAAATAGTCAACTATGTAACTATGTAATTTGTAATTTTTAAATATTCAAAATTGTATACTTACTTCATAAAATGTGTAGGGACAAATATTGCATCAGATGTGATCTTTCATAAAACCTTAAGTGGTATTTCTAAGATCTTAAAAGGCTTTGCAGGTTACATTATAAAGAAGGTCTTAAAAATATTATGTAGTAGAGGGTTAAAAAATTACAACATTTTATGCACTGGAATTTAGCTTCTCAATAAATTTTTACCAGTATTTCTTGTAACTGTGTAATCTTTCAAAGCAAATATATTGGTCTCAGGTCATTTAAAACAATAAGTTGTGTTTCTAAAATTCATTGCATCAGAATGTATTTTTATGTAGGGTTTTTTGGATGTCTTTTAAAATAATTTCTGGAAGATGTATCTTTTTGGTATCGAGAAACTTTCATTTTTCTGTTAACTTTCCCAGATTGGTGAAAATAGGTCTTCAGACCAAAAGCAAGTTCTTAGAAAATGGAATTGTATGCTTTTTCTCCATTTCACCTTTCTAAGTCCCAAAATATTTATTTACTGGTACTTTTTGCATGTAAGCTTCTTTTTGAATGTGGAGTTTTAAATCTGATTTGACGATTGGGCTAGATCATCTCAGGTTGGAATAGGCCATCTTCAGAGTCTCTTCCTACCCTAACTATTCTGATTCTCCACATTAGTGTTGTTTAATATTATATTCTCCAAGTTGATTTAAAAATGAGATTATTTGGCTTCAACAAGTCAATTTAATATTCATAATTGTACTTAATTGTTTTGTTTGGTTAAAAGGAAGGTGGCATATGACTTATGATCCTTTGTTACAATTCTCCTCTTGTCAGAGGAGAGCTGGTCAGACAAGTTTTTATTTGAAGGTGACTCCCACGACTTTTTAATTTTGTTCAATAAAATTGTAGGTCATTCTTTCTGTTTTACAATATTTAATTAAAAGCATTTAGCAATCCAACCTTTTGTGATAGTGTTATCCATAAAGAATTGGAAGGATTTTCACTGCTCTGACCTTAGTCTGTTGGGCAATATGAATACATTACATGCGGAAAGGTCATCTTTTGCTATGTCCCTAAGTATTAGCTACTGCTTAAACCAGGACACTGGGCTAAGTGGCTGTTACTCTGATTTGTTCTCTGCAGTATTTCAGTGTGTTTTTAACTGTAATCAGTTTTGTTGTCTTCTCCATTAAGCATATATGTTGTAAGAGAGTAGCTGTTTATCTTTGATTTGGGAGTAAAAAATATATTCAAAACAGCTTAAGTTAAAATTTTGTTACAATAATTTTTGAGCTTTATCTCTGTAACTGAAAGCAAAACCAAATATGCAAATAATAAAGCAATTCATGCTTTTCAAAGATCCTCCTGGGCAAAGGGTAGAATTTAAAAGCCCAACATGATAGAATAGCAGTTAGAATATCTTGACCTGAAGAGCTCTAAAAAGTGGCAGGAATATAGAGTCCTTTGTTCGTACTTAATACCTTTCTTATCTCTGAGTGAATCTACCTCCTTATTTGCAGTACATGGTTTTTGTGTTCTGCACCAACTGGCCATGATTCGTGACTTCAAACCTCTTTTCTCCACACATTTTACAACACTGAGAATTTGCCGTGCCTGGTTAGTCCATGCCTTTAACTACACTTGCATTTGAGTTGCTGGAGGCTCCCCTCCTGGCTGTACTGCATCAATTTCCTTGCGGTGGTGAAGGTCTGTGTGTGGCAGTCTCTGGAGATGTCAGCTTTCAAAACACTAAGATGCATTTCCTGCTACATCAGCCTGTGGAAGGGTGACAGAAGTAAGATTTCCATCTGTTTATCTACTGAAGTAACATCATGGCATAGTAGTTGCTTAATTTCTTCATCTGTTAGCATTGCATGGAACAGAGGGCTGAAAATGCATCTTGCTTGGGTGAAGTGTTTGTTTTGTATATTGCAGTGTGTTAGGTAGCTACAAGCAGGTCAGCACTATATTTAGAATACAGTCAGAACTTAAAGTATATGTATGTATAGATTTTTTTCAAATTTTTTCCAGATGAAACACAAAATAATAACTGATAACTCCCAAAATAATAACTGATTGAGATGTTACACTTCTCTAATTTGGACTTCTGGTTTTCCATATTGCCAAGCATATGCCCTGAGAATATTATTTTTTACCCTTCTTTTTCCTCCAAGTCAATAATTGATTTCTGTGAGTGCTGTTATGCTAGAAAACAACTACATCAGTAGGCCTTTTCATCATAAATTTTCATAGTCTGAGAAATTTCTATTAATTACTTATATTGTATTAGAGTGTATCATGCATTTATTGCTGGCATTTATTTCAGATTGCTGTTGCATGGCATTTTCTGTAACATATTTCCAGAGAAAATGTCTAAAAGCTATAATGCTTTAATGCTATAATGATTTGCCTGTTTATATTTGACTATTGCAGTTAACCACAGCAGGCACCTAAATTCCACATGGCCATATGCTCGCACCCCTTGCAGCAGGATAGGGGACAGAATCCAAAAGGAAAAAGTGAGAAAACTCATGGACTGAGACAGAGTTTCATGAGTAAATCAAAAGCTGCACATGCAAGCAAAACTAAGCAAGGCACTAATTTTCCTTTTCCCACTGTCAGGCAGACGTTTAGCAGTGTTATTCATAATGGTTACTTGGGAATGCAAACTCTGTATCTCTGACCCTGTCTCACTCCTTCTCCCAGCTCTTATTGCTGAGCATGACATCAAATGGTATGGGCTGTCCCTTGGGTCAGCTGGGATCAGCTGTCCTGACTGTGACCCCTCCTGTTTGTGCTACCACAGCCTCCTCACTGTTAGGGTGGTGAGGAACACCCAAGGGCCAGATTCCGTGCAAGCTCTGATCAGCAGTAGGTTAAACATCAGTGTCTTGTCAGTGCTATTTTCATTGCAAATCTGAAACAGCACCATGAACATCTGGGAAGAAAACTGCCCCTTACCCCAGGCAAAACTATTACACTGACTTACTATATACTTCCAAAGATGCTGCACAGATAGAGCACTAATCATTAAATTACCTTGCATGAAACTCATTTATTATTTTTCTGAACTGATGAGCCTGTACTTTCTCAGTAATTGGTGTTATTGCCAAACTTTAAGTTTTCATCTTTTTCTTTTTGGTGCTGAAGCAACAGTTTACTAAAATCTAGTTTCTTTGCCACAGAGGACAGTATGTGAATTTCTGCTTGATGTTCTTGGTGGCTTTTTTGCTTTTATAGTTTTCTCTTTTTTTTAATTTTAGGGGTTTTTTTTAAATTGAGGAATAGATGCAAAGACTATACAAAGAGAGTTTTAAGTTAAAAGAACCCTTGTTTATGCTGATAATTCATGCTGGTTATCTAAAATATATGCTGAACATCCCCTTTCATCATTATATTTAATGTAAGAAATGGAAATTAAATAAAAATCCATAATAATGCTTTTTTTTCCTTTCCCCTTTCTTTTAGCCTTTTGTGGTGTATTTCTATGTGTAAAGTATTTCATGATATATGAAAAATGCTAGAATAACATATTGTTGATCCCCATGGTGCAAATCTGTTATTAAAGTGAGATGTATAGTGTGAATTTCCATTCCTTAAAACTAAGGCAAAAATCCAATCTCTAATCTCAAGAGGATTTTTTTTTTGTGTTGTCATATCAAAAAATAGACAGTCATCTTTATCCTTGAATTATAAATCTAGGCTTTTAAAATTGTTTCTTTAATAAAAGGAAGAGGGTGGCATTTCTCTTTGCCTTTAGCTTTAGCTTTTTGTTGTTTTTTATTTAACCACTAGCAGCATGTGTAAAATGCTGAAAGATACAATTTTATCAGAAAACAAAATACTGTACTGACTGGCCAGTGCTCCAAGGTGGTGCTAAGGTGTCTAAACACTGAGTCTTTACTTCCTCTATCAACAGCTCAACATACATTTTTGTTGTTGTTGTTGTCATTATTATTACAATAATAATGTCGCCATTATTACATTTCTGTGTTTTAATATCTGTCCATATCTTTTATCATTTGCAATTACTGGATTCTCCAGATATTGAAGAAAAGTCCTTCCATTTACACAAAAAGGTCTATTTGCCAGGGCCACTCTATTCTCTCCTTTACTCTCCTCTCCCACTCCTTCTAGCTCTCACTTTCCATCTCATTCTTCTCCCTTTTTCTTTTCCTCTTTTCCTCTCCTCTTCCTCTGGCTGGAATATTTTGCCTATTGAAAGTCTTGCAAATCATGTAAAAAGTGATCTGCTAAGCTGAGTAATACAAGATGAGAGTAGCTGATCTGAAATTCCTTGTAACTTCATGAATATTCATGAAGTGTGATTGAACACCTGAGGAAGTGAGTGGCAGAGAAACCCTAGGAAGATCAAGGTGATATGCTTAAGCAAATGTTATGGTTTTCCAGACAACGTGCTCTGGAGTTTAGTGCTTCTGATGCAGTCTTTTATTCACTCTAAAAATGCAGTGAACAATCAGAATTAGTTTTATTTTCTAGAATCTCTTAGTTAAAGTGAAAGAAAAAGTAATGGGAGGGTAAAAAAAAATTTCCTATGCTCTCCATGATAGCTTCTTTCTATTACTCTATTTTTAACTTCAGGTATCACAAGCCTCAGGTTCAATAGAATTGTCAAAATTTATATACTATGCAATTCTGGAAATAATCTGAGAAACAAATTTTTTTTTTTACCTTTTTTAAGCAGGGAAAAAAAGAGGATTTTGAAATATAAATTTGCACTTTTTTATGTCATTCCTCTAAAAATTATTTTCAGCTTTTTCTTCTTCTAAATTACTTATCATAATACTGACAATAAAGACATTTTGTATCAGTCCAGTGTCCCTTGGAGACAGTTTTCTGTGTTTTGTCATGTTGAGAACTACCAGAAAAAGACCTGTTCCTTTATAGTTTGTAACAACCAGAGTTCTATATTTTTCCTTTACCACGGGGGGAAAAAATTGGACTCCCTCAAGTGGGAACAGATTTCAATATTAAAAAAAATAAAAATGTACACAGAGTTTTGCAGTTGAATAACCTAACATGTATGTGCAATTTCAATTATTTTACCTAGGTGAAAGTACAACTGTGTTGTGAAACTGAACAAAGTTGTAATTCTATGGTGAAATCTTTAATAATGCTGATTAACAGGTGATGGAGACAGCTAATGAAAAAAGACCACAGCTGACTTCTCAGCCAAACTGAGTTTTGGGATGCTGTTTTGAACTTCTTATAACAGGGGCTTAGGAGAGCAGCACTTGCAAATACAATGTCTTGGAAATTTTAAATAGTTTCAAGAACCTTCAGTGATACAGAAAAGCATTTAAGGTCTTTGTTTCAATTTCTGCATGTTTCTTCAATAGGTTGTTTTGTTTTTTTTTTTCTTTTTAAATGGAACTGGAGATGGTAGTGGATTTGTTTGTTTTTTTTTTTTTAATGATTAGCTAATATGGAAATACATATAAAGTATTGGAGTATAATAATTAAATCTGTATTTTAAACTCATTGAGAAAATATAAAGGTATGAGGATGTGCCTCTAAACTAACCAACCTTGATTACTGCTTTTGTTAGCCACTTAAGACTATTAAGTTGAACTGTTTGGATTGTTACAGAGACCCATTTGTGAAGAAAATGAACTTTACTAAATAGGTGTCATGACCAACAGTTTAATTAAATTGTAATTAAAGAAATATTATGACAACTTTCTCTGAGTATTAATGTAAATTATTGAACAAATACAGAAGTTAACCTGATGAAATTAATTAGATGACATGAAAGAAATGAGTTCACAAGTCAGCCTTAGAAGGTGATATTACTAGATATTTCATAATAATGGAAATTAGAAGGTCTGTTAATGATGTTATTTAAAAGTCAACTGAATTCTCGGAAATAGGGAAACAAACTGATATTATTCTAAATTTAAAGAAGGAATTAAAAATTTTTTTACTTGGTGAAATTTGAGCACCTTCTCCCTAAAATCGTGGGGCTTGCAATTCTTCCTCTTTGAGGAGGCATTTCAGGGAGGTGATCTGAACATCATCTCATCTAAGATGGTGAGAGCTGTGTCATCCAGACAAAGGAAGGGATAAAAAGCAACTTGCACTTCAGTGGAGTGATACATTCAGTCTAAGCATAAGCAAAAGGGAACACAAGATAGAAAAACTAAGAATTTCTTCTTTGTCTAATTCATGTTTTAAGTCTAGTATTCAGATTATCTAATTAACACAGAGGAACTTTATTACAAATACAGATAAGGGCACATAACTTTGCTAGTATCTGCACCTGTTCCCTGGTTTTAAGTTCACCTTCACAATGTTTTTTTGTGCCCTAACATTAACATTCGCCTTCCACTTGCAGAGGGCAGTGGGGAGGAATGCACTACAATTTTTCATTATCCTGCCTTCAGTGCTTGGAGGAGTAGGATGATCTTAGTGGGATTCCCTCCTCCTTTGGGTCTCCTTAAGCAGCTATCCTTACATAGTACTCAAAACAGTCAGCTTGTTTGTGAATGGGTTTTTTGTGTTGTTGGTTTATTTTTTTTATTCCAAGTTAGTGTTTTGCATTTGCAGAATCCACTCCCCCACCTTGCACCCCTATTTCCACAACCACCAAGGGCTGTGGAATATTATACAGTGTCTACCTCCATTGTCAGAACTTCCCTGCACATTGACTGGCACAAAAGCTCAGACAGGATAAGTAATAGGTCACACCATTACCAAACAACTTCTGTTTTGCTCAAACCAGTTTAACAGCAGCTCTGGCCAAGGCAAACCCAGCCAAACACTGAATCCTGCCATGGCAGGTCATTGCAATGCTTGTGGCCATTTCATGTAAATGGGATATCAACCACACTATATAACCTTCCTAAAAAGAAAGTTTAAATGCTTTTAAGACTTGGCTTTCAGAATCCAGAGTTCTCTCCAGTCTATTGTCTATGCGTTGCTAACAAGTATACAACATATAATTTATGTCTATATATAATAGCTATATATTAAAAATTGTGACACATATAGGTGTCTGAATCAGTTATATGGAGAAAAATCATGTTAAATGCATTCTTTCTTTAGTCTGAGATGATAAAAAAAAAGTAATCAACATCTCACATATGATGAGTTAGGGATAAAGGAAAAGCCAGATAAGCAGTAAAGTTCACTATAATTAAAGAAATTACTGCTTTTATAGATCAGATTTACAGTAAATACATATAGGTGCATAGAGAGAATGGTTGCCTTAAAATTTGAAAAGGAATTTCAAAAGGGGGAAGAAATTGTGCTTGACTTTCTGAAAAGTAGTGAATTGTATAAAAATTTCAACTTTTTGGTAGTAGTGTTGTCAGCAGTAATGAAGGGGAAAAAAAACCTTTCAGTTTGAAATTTTGGCTAAACTGAGGGGAAAACAAAATGTGATGGCTTTAATTGTGAGTGACAAAAATGAAGTGTGCTGTTGAATACAGTCACTTTCTTGTTGGAAAGACCTAGAGGCTGTCATAAATTTATTATTTATTACATACAACCATGATTTTTTTAGAATTCTGTCTTGCAATTACTTAAAACAGATATGAATGTAATAGCTGTAGGTTATGCACATAGCTTCAATAATAAATCTTATCATAAGCCTAACTGTCATGGTTTGACACTGGCGCAATGCCAGTTCTCCCATGAAAATATATTCTCCCCAGTGGCTGCTATGAGATGTGATCAGAAACAGAGCAAAACAGGCTCCAGTTTAGGAATAAAATGGAAAAAAAAAAACAAACCAAAACAAACAAACAAAAACAAAAAACCCCAAAACTTTATTAACTTACACAATGTCAAAAGGAACACACACACAAAACTCAGAATGAAAACCTTCCAAAACACTCCTCTTCCTCCCCCCAATTTTCACCACAGCACAATATAAAACCTTACATTCTCAATCCAGTTACTACCCCTCAGATAATCAACTCTCAGTTCATCAAGGAGAGAGGGGTCCCTCTTGTACCATAGGCTTCCCTAGGAAACACAATTTAAACCTCTTGTGTTTCCATGTCACTAGTGGCACCGCCCGGAGATCATTTGCCCTCGTGACCTCTTCCTTCCATGTCCAGTGCTCTCACCACTGTGCATGGATCAGAATTGCTTCTAGGGTTCCTCTTTTAAGCATGCTTTGCCCAGTTCCAAAAAAGCAACAATCTCACTTTTGGGACACCAGTCCCACCCACCCCGATTCACCCCCTGGGGCCAAGGGATCTCGAGAACAGAGATCTTCCTCTTCACTGAAGACAGAGGGCATCATCACACCCTCCTTTTCACACACTCCTTCACATAACATCACCTCACTCTCTTGGCTCCAAGCCATTTCCTCCCCCTAAACGCAGTGTCTGTGTTACAGGGAAAAAAAATGGGTCTGTCCATGGCTATACAAGAAAAGAGTCCAGCCCAAGGCCACTCCATCATCTCCTCCCACCTAAGATTCTTCTCAGTATCCTCTGACATCTTTCACTTGCGCAAAGTTTCGTCACACTTGCTGATTTCTTTCTCTTCCATCTCTGTCCAATATCTCATTCAGATTCAGGAAGATCAGTATTTGCAAGGTTTCCATTATCCAAGAAAAGGGTTAAAATCTCAGGCTCTGCCTGCCCAAAACTCCCAAAGCGGCTGGGCGCCTTCTCCCTGCACTCCTCCCCTTCTCCTTTGGCAGTGCTGCCAGCACAAGATACCAAATTTCAAGGTGGCACAAGCACAGGCACAGGTTTTCTCTCTCTCTCTCTGTCTCTCTCTTCTTGGGGTAAGGAGGGTGCTGCCCGATGCCTCTCAGTTCCTCCACCCTTCCATCCTGCAGGGGTCTTCACCCCCTCCTCTGCCCAAGGCTCTGGCCTACCTCACCCAGGCCGCATGGCTTCCTCTCCCCAACCCAGCCCATGAAGGGGAGGCCTGACCTCATTCATGAACAGGAACCTAGAGAGTTCCCCTAGGAGTTCCCTGCTTTTAACCCCCTGTGTTCTCAGAGGCGTATCCATGTCTTCAGTGGCCACACCACGTGCCAATGTTCAAATCTGAGCACTGATTGGTTTGACCACAACCTCCTGAAAAATTCACTTCCTTATCAACCTAGGGCAAAGAAGTATGAAAAAAAAACCTTAGAGCATAAGTGTTATGGTTCTCTTCTACATGACATTTGTAGATCATATTTAGATTAAAAAATAACTTCATATCTGATGATAGAAACCATTGAGCACTACAGTTATCTACAGATACTGCACTGCAATTTGTTTATTTGATTGTACTGTGCTAATATTATTTTCTCCTCAAATTGGTTGTTTTTCTCCCTAAGCTTAACCACTTAAATGTATAGTAAGAAATAGATAAATCAAAAAAAATCCTGAAAATGTACACTGTGTTAGTGTACTTATAATCTGGGAAACTGCCTTATACTTGGCCAGTAGTGAATACACTATGTATTCAGTTAACGTGGCAATTACTACTGTTAACTTTTTATTTCAACCTAAAGGACACCTGTAATCTGACAGTCTAGCCACAGGCTTCATAAAATGAGAGCACAGACACAGTGTAATAAATAACATTTGGCATAGCGGTATGGTGCATTATTTCCTACTCTAGCATTGCATTTTAAAAGACTAAAAGCTGCACATGACAGAATTTAAGCCCTGGGCAGTTTTTTTTTTTTTTTTCTCAAAATAAAAAGGTGTCTCTAAAATATTACAACCAAGAAATAGGAATAATCTAAAAGCTTCAAGGCACCTTTTCTACAACTTTGTAGAAACCAAATCACTTCATCTAGTGTGACATATGTACTGTAATATATGGTGTGCCAAGTCAATTAAATCATTAATACTCTGTTTTTAAGAAAAACAGATGGTGGGTCAAATTTTATTCACTTTCAACAATTTTAGGTTCTACACCTATTGGTGATATGCTCATATTACCCAGCAGGGAGTTGAAAAGAGATTGTCAATGCCTTTTTCAAACTGTTTGCTTTTCCTCTCCACTTCCACCCTTGTTTTAAGGAGTACTGAAAACTGGTTTTATTTTGTGGGTTTTTCTACAAGTATCATGTTTTTTTTTGGTTTTTTTTTTCTGTTTATCTATCCAAAATGAAGCTGTAGGTTAGAAATAATCATATAAAGATATAGAGTAGTGATTGGAAGTTTTCTAGTTTTGATCTATTCAAGCAGTTATTACGGATTATAAACTTAATTTGCTTTAACATAGCCTTATTACCCAGCTGACTGGTCCTGGAAATCTTTTCTCCAGTATTTCTGTAGTTTATTTTTAAGTATTTTTTGCAATAATTTTACAATGGCTATATTTAGGCTATCTGGCTAGACATGTGAACCATAATTAAAATCATTACATTTGTGGCGTCTTCTCAATTGTTAAGAGTTTTGTTCTCTCTGTTTTCTAAGTAGTTATTACCTTCCAAGCCAGGACAAAATTTCCTTAGAATAGAATCATCAAGGTTGGAAGAGACTTTCAAGATCACCCAATCCAACTGTTGACTCAGCACTACCATTGCAAACACTAAACTACCAAACCAGATCATCCAGTGCCTGATCCAGACACCTCTTAAACATCCCCAGGGATGATGACTTCACCACCTCTCTGGGCAGCCTACTCCAATACCTGACAACCCTAACAGTGAATTTTTTTATTCTAATAGCTACTCTGAATCTCCCCTATCTCAGTTTAAGACCATTTGGTGTGTTCTTGTCATGGCCAACACAGCAGAAGAGACCAGTCCTCCCTTCTTTCAGGTACTTGTAGAGAGTGAGGAGGTCTGAGCATCCTCAGAGATTAAACAAAAGAGCTGCCTCAGCCATTCCTGCTAAGACATATTTCCTAGACCTTATAAGAGCCCTATTGCCTTTTTGTGGGCACACTCCACCACCTCATTGTCCTTTTTAAAGTTCATGGCCCAGAACTGAATGCAGTACTTGCAGTGAGGCCTCACCAATGATGAGTACAGTTCTTCCTGCAGATGCCCTCTTTTTTCATAGGTATGTCTGCTAAAGCAGAACATTTACTCCAGAATTTATCTGGAGCTAAATTCTGGAGTAAATACTTTCATTTAAATATTAGTCTAATAAGACTTGAAAGTGGAAAAGTATTATATTCTGTCAGTGTGAAGCTTTGTGCAGGTAATGTATGGACAGCAGCACAAAACTAGCTTATTCTTTTGTCTCTATGTTTAGCAAGAACTAACCTGACCAAACAGATCACCATTCCAGACTTCCTCAGTGAGTGTAAGCTTCCTGTTTCCAGTGAGGCCAATGCCACTGAAAAAATTTAACAACTCATCTTTATTTTAAAATATGAGATTTATCTATACCTTTCATTCACCAAGTGGGAAAGGGTGTGGGGGGAAGCCCAGACTTAGGTAGCAATTCAAAAAGAAAGAGAAACCTAAAGATTTAGGTTTTGCCCAAATTGGGCTATTCCTAAGACATTTGGGGATACGCAACAATAAGATAAGATAAGATAAGATAAGATAAGATAAGATAAGATAAGATGATTACCTAAGATAATTTTGTTTCAATTGAATTCTGGTTGGCTTTATGCCCATGGATGATTTGGTCATAAAGTCAGCACTGCTATCTCTAGTTTTCAACTGTTAACACAGTCAAAATTAATGTCTTTAAATCTACTATTTCTGTGCTAAAGAAGGTACTTATTGTCATGTATGGTGTGCATCTGTTTGCAAAAAATTTCATTTTCTCACTTTTTCTACTAGTTATGATATTTCTGAAAAGCCACATTTATTGTAAATAGGGAAGATTTCTTGTTGTTTGCTGAGACATTAGTTATACTATTTTATTTTTTCTGGAGCATTTCAAGTAGCATTCTTGCCAGACTTAAATGCTCCTTTTATAAACTTGTAAGAATTCTACAGTATTGTTGAACCCTAGACTGATTTATTGGGGGGAGGTAAAGCACATCAGGAACATTTTGGTACTGTGTTGTGGCCCAGGCTGATAGTGAACATGAATCATAGCAACATGGCGTGATCTGGGCCCAGTGCAGCTGCAATTTCACATTACTCCTGCACCTCTTCCTCCATTACTAAACTACCAGTAATATACTTGAAGTACTTAAGAAATGAATGTGGTTTGATAATGTTAGGTTTTGTTGCTACAGAAACCTCTTTTAATGAGCAGATTGCTTTAGTGTATTTCATGTATGAATTTACTTTGTATCAAATTCTCTTTCGTTTATTGTAATGCATGTATACATACAGTTTCCATATAAGTCCTTCAGTCACTTGACTGAAGGATAAAATGAGGTATTGATTTTATTGATTTTTCTTAGCTCCTTTTCTGCTTTTTACGGCAACTCGTCTTCAAAATTTTTCTGTGAAAGGAAATATATAGTGGCAGATATTAAGTTTTAGAGAAATAATGAACATTTGACTTAAAACCTAATTTCAAATTCCTGTAATTTCATTAAAACTATTGGTAGAATGTGAGGGTCAGTGTGAAGGAAAGTTAACTCCTCCTAAAGTAGTGGAATTGGTGTGAACAATCAAATTTAGATCTTGAGCAGTTTCATAAAACTGTGTATTGAGAAGCAGGCGTGGCACCCCAGAGTAAAACAACCTCTCAAAATCATAATGTGGCTGTGGAATAGCCACAGGGCTATTTGGTGACAAGGTGAATTCTCAGTAGAAGGCAGATCAAAATAATTTTGTACAAAGAAGTGTTCTATGTCCAGCTATCTTGCAGAACTGAAATTTACTGTGTGTTTTAGTGAAACAATTAAGTGTGGGTTACATCCCATGAGATCTCTTCTAAAAGGATCCAAGAATAAATGTCACTCTTTAGATTTCTAATTTTTCATGATTTCTAGTGCTATTTCATTTTTACTACTTTCCTACGCTTAAGCACCACTTACACCACTACTTTCAGTAGTAGAAGTGAGCTGATTATTGATGAAGTGAACATTTTTTTTCTTGCTAAGGGGTTCCTAATCTTGTTGGAGATTCCATTGTCATTTACATTATTCAGACCTTTCAAGTGAAAGTTTGCCTGTTCAATACTGCCATCATGAGTTTGCATTTACAAAATCAAATAAATGTGTAGGAATATGGTTTTTTTCAGCTAGACTTGCTGAACGTGCTTTTCAGAAACTGGCATCTGCTAGAATGTATCTCACTTGTACTTTTTCTCTAGTACTTGTCAGTCTTCAAATAGGCAAAACAATTTCCAGCTGTAGAACACAAAGAGTCCCAGATTTGATTCCTTTCTCTCCATAGAGGTTCCCTTCAACAAAGGACATTTCTTATTTCTTTTGCCAGCTTCATTAAAACACTCGTCTTCACAAAAGGAACAGAATTATGTCTTGCAGAATTTATAAGTGACATTGAGGCCAGCTTATGATAATATTATGTATTTCCTTCTCTCACTCTTTCATTTTCTACTTCTTTAGTTAATTTTCAGGCTTCCATTGGATAACACTGGACATATGCATGGTATCTTTTTAGTCCCTAAACCCAGGGAAAACCCAATTTACACTCTGCCTCCTAGGCCAGTGAATGTAATTCAATGAGACTTAGGAATCTCCTATTAACTTCTATATCTAGAAATTATAGGGAGCTTTCAGTAATAAAACTAATTTTAATAGAATGTCATAAAGTGTAACTTAAATGCAATACTCAGCACTTGATGTTTTCTGGTTGGTTTTAAATCTGTTATTTTTTGTGCATGAGTTTCAAATCACTAGAAACAGTAAAGGCACTTAAAGGAATTCCAAGGGATGCAAGGAAGTCCAAATTATCTGAATTTAAATATCTTTCTTGGTGGTCATGAGGGGAGTAGTTTTGTTTGTAAGTTGAAGAGGAGCACATGCTATTTGTTGGAATTCATTGTTTTATATGCTTTTCCCTACTTTGTCTTTGAGGACATTGTCTGCTTTTGATTTCCTTGTCATGACTCCATGACTGTCCCAAATGTTAATGATCTTGAAATTGCAGGAATGATGTAGAGATAATTATGTTAAACTCTTTTTTCCCCTCATTCTTACTGTAGGTCCAAATGATTTCATGTTCTGTGGTAGCTTAAAAATTAGGCACAAAATTGTCATTTAGTTTTTGTTTCGAAAAAAGCACAATCCATGATTTTGCAGTTCTAACAAATGAAGGAGGTTTGTAGGCATAATTTCCAAAGCACCTCACATATCCTTCTTATAAAGTGATCTACTTAATCTACTTAACTTCCATGGAAACATGGAAAAGTTAAAAACTGTAGTGTCTCTCTGACAGGTCTTAGTCATGGTAACAGTCTTGCCTGCCAACCTTTATTGCAAAATTGGGATTCTCTGGAAAAAATTTAACTGAACTCTACCTATCATTGAAAATCAACAGTTACTTTTCTTTATTTTTAGTCAGTATGTGTTCAAATGGTGGTCCAGGAGGGAGATTTTGTCCTATTGTAGTGAACCTTTTATACATGACTGAAGAGACTGTCCATAGTACATAATGCACATCAATAAATATCACATTCACTTAAAAAATCCTGACAGCACAAGTTAAAGTTAAAATAAATATTCTGGCAGTAGTTTTGGTATCTACTTTCTTCCCTAAACTATTGTGATCCAGTTAGAGAGAGATGCCTCTGCCCAAACTAAGGTGCAAATTAGACCAAATGCTGAAGTCAAAAATACAGAAAATAGTTACCACCCATGGATCCAGCAGCATCCTTTCTTCACTCTGGGCTTCTTGGTGGTGGGGTTTGCAGAGCTGTTCTTCTGGGGGTACCATGTCCAAGTTCCATGTATACCCTGAAATTAGCTTACTTGGTGCTAATAATGCCAAGGTTTTGGATTCAATCCCTGTACGTGCCATTCACTGTAGAGTTGGAGTCAATGATCCTCGTGGCCTCTTTCAACCCAGGATATTTTGTTACTCTCTGTATGAGCTGTTATTTCTTTCCCACCATTTGCCATAGTGGGAACTTTCACCTGGATACATTAACCAGGATGTACTAACCAGACTGTAACCCTGTCAGACCTGGAATCAGCATCTTCCTGTTGCAAATTTCTCCCTTCTGGGCTCATTGCAAGTTCCTGCTGTGGTGGCTTATTGTATGGCAAGTTCCTTCTGTGGCCTTCACAGTGTTTTGAGAGAGGCAACTGGGCTCTTTAAGTCCTTAGAACTATTAAAAAGATCAATATCTTAATTGGTAATATCCTACCACATAACAAAAAACATGAGTACAAAATCTAAGCAGACCTTATCTTATAACTGCTCATCTTTTTCTGATATTTGTAATCTTTAAGGCTTAGTTTTGATAGAAATATTTGAATTGGTTTGACCATAAAAAAGCATAAAAAAGATGATTTTATCTAAACGTTGTTCCTTTGCAGGCCTTAACTAGATGAGTGACTAATACTTAACATAAGCTTGCACAAACCTAATTGAATAACTGTTTTGAAAGCAAGACTATTTCTTAATTAGACAACTCACAAAAAATTTATATTTTTAAACCTAAGTAAGATTGGCTGTGTGCTCCTCTTAAAATTCAGACATTCTAGATTTGTTTCTGATACATAATTATCTCTTTTGTGGTTTAAAAGTAAATCCTATTTCTATTTAGAAAATTAAGCTCAAATGTAATTAATATTTTAAATTTTGACAGAGGCCATAATTATAGCTTTGAGGTATTTAAAGTGATCTCTTCATTTTAGAAAGAGGTAATTCATATACCCAGTACTATTTTATAAATTAGAACTGTTTCTGTGGAAAGAAAAGCATGAATCTGAAACCTGTTTATACTCTCAAGACTTCTATGTTATTTTGGCACCTAATAGGTGATGTTTGAGTGGTGCACCAGCACAAGTCACAGTGATCCTTTTCCACTGTGCTGGAATTAGGATTTCTTAGCAACCTGTTTACCATTAAACCTCTGACTCAGTCTGTGCTGCAGTAGTTCATTTTCAGAAACTACTAGTGAAACATAGTGTATAGAGGTGAAAAGTTTATTTAAACTATACACGACATTTCTGTCTTACTTACCTATGGAGTGGATTGAATTAAAAAAGCAGTGGATGGGTTTTATGGAGGGTAGTCTTTTTGCAAAGTTGATTTTTCAAAAATTAAGAAGTGTCAGTATGTAAGTTACTCATGAAAGCTTAATTCAGCTCTGTGCACAAATTCATTAGCATAGTCTTTAATTACACAGTCACACAGTATTTCCCCTAGGCTCCCTGCCTCCTTCATTGCATTGGATGAATGGTGTCTTGAGTATATGGCAGCTGTTTAATATTTTTAAGTTCATCATTCAAGTGTTGGCCTTTGCCTTATTTACTGCACACTCGTTTGAAGCCTGAAATAAGTACACAATTATTCTCTATCAGTTTTAACATATATATGATCTTACTTTTTAGTTATAACAGCAATTATAAGAATTGTAATTGTAAAAATCGTAATACTTTCTTATCCACTTAAAGAGAAAAAAATAAAATATTATCCTAGTGTTATATGTGGAGAAAATGGGATAAGAATAAATCAGAATTAGTGGCAAAACTACTGTTATAACTTCTTATTCCATGATGCACAACTCGGCTTTATTGCTGCTAACCAAACTGCAATATCAGGTGATGCCTTTTATCTCTCATGTACTTTTCTGATATTTTTTATTCCTCAGGCACCAGGATCTCAACCTAGACACTCTGAAAATTAAATACACATGAGAGATGACCACATGTTAAAATTGTGGTTTTTCATTCTTTCCAGGCTTATACATTAATTATTATTATGCATTTAATGGTGTTGACATTTACATCACATCACAGCCTCCATCTTCTTAGTCATCACCTTTTTAACTGCAACATTTTGCTCTTGTCTCCAGGTGTGTAGAAGGACATTTTACTAGTTAGTTTCTCTTCCCTGTAGAAAATATCTCAAAAAATTTCATCTCAAGCTGATTTAAAAGCATAGTCTAACTTTTTGAACAGGAGTAATTGTCATAAATAAAACTGTGTTCATCCATAAAACTAGTGTTTAAGCAACTGCTATAAATAAATTTATTCCATCCACATTTTCCCCACAATAATTCTTTATGTCTTTTTTTTTTGTTATAGATTTAATGCCTAACTGTCAGTATACTGATCTGCCTGCTGAGCAGTAACCCTTAGGGCCAAAGGAATTCTGCTTTCTTTGTATTGTAGTGTCTGTTAGTTTGCCTATATGCTTATTTCTCAGACAAAGCTTACAGTTACATTATCAAGGAGTAACACATTGTCCTAATAGCTCCTGATAGCTCCTCCCAAATTAGTTGTCCTTCAGGTATTTTTCAATAACTCCCAGAACAGTCTTCTCCATAGTTTTACCAGGCACTGAAGTGAGACTGACAGTAGCTTCCAGGGTCTTCCTTCTTGCTGTTCTTGAAAACTGGGATGCATTATCCCGCTCCCAGTCAACTGGTACTTCTCCAGATGCCTAAGAAGATTCAAAAATCACTTAGAGAGGTTTCCCCATGACATCAGTCAGTTCTTTGAGTGTCCTCAGATGAATCTGACTGGGATCTAGATGGAGCAGCAGATCCCACACAAGATTGGAGTTTCCTGGCAGTTTATCATACTCGCAATCAAGTTCCTCCAGCTTAGGGCAATGGGAAACCCATAGCCCATAATCAATGTTTAAGGCTGAAGCAAAGAAAACATTGATCATCCCTGTATTGTCTATATCCATGTTCTTCAGGTGATCCTCTTGCTGCAACAGGATGATGTTATTTTTCACTGCCTTTTGCTATCAATGAATTTTAAAAAGCTCTTTTAACTGTCCCACATAGTTCTGACCAGATTCAGCTCTAATTGAGCTCTGGCAACATGAATTTTCTCTCTGCAATGGAGAGTAGCCTTTCTGTATTCCTCCTATGTCACTTGACCTTGCTTTCATGGGCAATACACTTTATTTTTTTCACCTGAACCCCAGAAGATCCCTGTTCAACCAAGTCAGCCCTCTGCCTTGCCTGCTTGACATTTTGGAATTGCCTGCTCCTGTGCACTAAGGAGGTGGCATTTAAACAATGATCAGCACTAATGAATCTCAGCAGCTTCAAAAGCATCTGGTCTTCTTATGTCCAGTGGATGCTGGACAGCTTTCCTCCTGTCACTGGAGGTTATAAACCCAACTGCTTTATTGTTCCTATAGCAAATATGGTCATCAATCACAACCTGACCCATGAGCCTGATATGATCCCATTTCTGACCCCAAAATAATGTTAGGGTAAGATTATTAAGAGATGCCTCTGCCCAAATTAAGGTGCAAACAAGACCATGTGCCAAAGTCAATAGTATGGATTTTAACAGTAAATGTGAGATAGCAAGATAGATAGGAAGAGAAGAAAGAAAGGAGAGAGAGGGGAAAGGAAAGAGTAGGGGGAAGAGAAGGGGAGTGGAGAACAGAGTAGAGGGGAGAGAGGGAAGGAGGAGAGAAGGGGAGAAGAGAGGCAGAGAATGTATAAACAAAAGATAATATCACCTGGGTTCCTGCAGCATCTCCTAAGCCCTTCTGCTTCTGGTCTTCTCATTGGGGAGGGGAGGAAGGTGGGAGAGGCACTTTCATACAGTCTAAGTCCCAGGTATACACAGAGTGTAAATGCTGGTTCCCACAGCTTGGGCTGATGTGTATAAGGACTTGCTTACTTTCTCACAGTTTGCCATGGTGGGAATTTTTGTCCAGACAGGTTACTCAGATCTGCCTCACCAGGCCTGGCATCTTCCTGTTGTTGCCATCTGTGCTTTTCCCACAGTCTGCACAGTAGAATTTTGTTGTGTGCTAATTCCAAACCTTCACCTCTGTTAGGCCTGGTATTAACGCCTTCCTATTTGCCATCTGTGCATAAATTCCTGTCTGGTGGCTTATCTTATGGAAACGTCCTTCTTTGACAGTACTTGAGACAGTTTATCTTTAAATCTTTACAGAGCCCCTCTCTATTAACAAGCAACAAATCAAAGAGAACATTTTTCCTAGTCATCTCCTTTAGTACCTGAATCAAGAAGTTATCAACCAGATGTTCCAGGAATCTTCTGGACCTGTTTCTATCAGCTGTGTAGTGTTCACAGTTAACATCTGGTAAGTTGAAGTCCCCAGCTTCAGTTTGGTTGGAGAGACAGCCTTGATGCTGTATCATGACCTCCTAGCAGTGCCCAAACACTGGTGTGTCATCAACATGTTCTAGCTACCAATACAAAGCAGAGCCCTATGAGATCTGCTGTGGGAAAAAGTGACTCCATTCCAGCCATACCCAATACACTTTACACTGCTTACTCTTGGTGTAGAAAGTCTGCCTTGCACTTTTTTCTCCTGAGATTTTTTCCATGTCAAAACTGAGATTAGTTTATTCTGCTGCACCAGAAAAGAGCTTGTCCTCAAGTTACATTCTTAGACAATTCTCTTTGGAGTATGTGCACCAAAGTGATAGCTGACAGAAGATTTAATTCCTTCCTGGAAGAGAAGTATACAGGAAAAAATTACATTGTTCTGAAAAGCATGAACTCATAGGGGAAGCAAATAATTTTCTGATTCTTGCCTTACATAATAAAAACCAAACCATATTGCTACTGATTATTAATCACTGCAGGTGAAATAATGTTTTTTTTTTATTTTGGAAAAAAAAGAGTTTTAAAATACTCTTTTGTAGCACTTAGTGAATATTACAGAAGCCCAGCCTAAAACTTGCTGGACAACCTTTGTATTACTTTAGGATAGAGTACGACTATGTTTATTTTACTTTGTGTTGTGGGCATCTCCATAAATATTTTATCATGACATGCACACCTTTAATTTTAGTTTAGTGTTAGCAATCTTTTACTGCTTTACCTAATGTCACTGTACTGACCTTCAGCAGCCTAACTCTATTGTAACTTAAGTTTTAAGGCTGGTAATAAATATCATTTACCTTTATTAATTATTAGGTACATTTTAAAAAAATTATAATGTAACAATATTTCTTGACTTACTAATTTTTTCTATTGGAGGAAGAAATTCCTATGTGTAATTTAACAAGAAGCCTATGACAATACAGAACACCAACTTGTAGTGAACGTCTTTCAAGATATTTTCTCTGAGTTTTTGTTTTGTAAGCTTTCTTTCAATGTCTTGTGGTGTTTTCAGTCTCTGCAATAGCTTAAAAGTAGCATAGTGACATTTTTGCAGGAACAACTCTTATTTTCAGGAAACTGTCCAGTACTAAGGAGGTGATCTTTGAATCATTGAAATTATGGGCTCTTTTGAATATAATGCATGGAAAAGTGGAACTATAGCATGGCAGATGATGTAGTGACAGAAGTACTACTTCTGACCATTTATGGCAGGGCAATAATGAAGTGTTTAATGATAAAATTTTCCTATAATGCTAGTTAAAAACTTTCCCTAAATATGATAGTATAAATGAGCAGATTGTAAAGGCAGTGCAAGCTAAGGTCTTGCATGAGATTGGAAAGTAAACAGCAATTTTTATCAGCTTCAGGTTGAACACTGAGTTCTGACAATGAGAATAATTGCTGCATAATTGCTGTTGTGTTCTAAGAGTTTGTTGATTTGCTGAGACCCAGGTGTATTTTGTTTGCTGGCATATCACTCGGAATAATAAATCTATAATTATCTCCATCTACTTTGTGGGGAAAACTCATGCTGTAGTCATAGTGTTACAGCAGAAGTGGCCCAAGGTGTTTGAGACTGTTAAACTACCTTGCCAGGAAATCATGCTCTTTGAGTCAGAAACAGGAAACAAGAAGCTATAGTTGCTCTCTTGACTCATAATATTTATCACTGCTTCAAAATCAAGGAAGCTTCTGAGAAAGATAACAGATTTCTAAGTGCTGTTTAGCTTCACTTTTTTCACTTGATCATCTGTATTTTATTTTCATAAGTAAATTAAAATAGTAATGGGCAGCCTAAATAAACTTTATGGCCATCAGGCTATTCCCGTTGTCATTTGCTTGAATCCTTTCAACTCAGCTATCAAGTGATGTATGCACAATTCAAATAAAAATGATTGTATCTTCAAGTGCTTTGACATAAGTCCTTTAAATGCAATTTTTTTTTAGTAACATAGAATGGTTTATCTTGATATTTCCTGAATTACATGAATTGTATTTTCTCTTTCTTATCAGATTTAATGGCAATGCCATTAATAGAGACTATGAAAAATTAGTTCACTAGACCTAAAACAAATACATTGTATTGTGTATCAAGGAAAATGAAAATGTTAATGAACTATTATAACTGAATATGCTTTGAATCAGTCTGATTCAGTCCTTTGTTTTCTGTAATCCTAATTTCTCTTATATTTTTGTTTCAATAAATAATATTGCTATTTATATTCCAAGTTGTAGAAGCTGTCAGTAATGTTCAGTACAGCAAGGGGGTGGACATGAGAAAGAAAAAACAACAGGAAGAAGAAATGAGGTGCTTCTATATTTTTTTACGTGATTATGTTTTATGTCTTGTAGTTGATCTAAAGCTTATAGTTTAGAAAAGCATTAAACCATCGATTAAGTATCTTTGTAATTTAGAAGCCACACTTTTTGTTTCAGTCATTATTGATTTTTATCTTTAAAAATTTGATATTAAATTGGATGTACATGCAATTTGGAATGCTACACTTTCCTCTCATGCTCTTTAGATATTTCTTAGACTTTTATTTTGTGTGCAAATATGCACTTAAAGTAGATCACGTGCAACTTATAGATAAATTTATTTCAATACGCAGACTGAAAAATCTATTCTCATCATCACATTGACATTTTTCCATTATTTTAATATTACAGATTGGACACACAATCGTAGTAGTAATCTTCCAGGTGTAGAGGGGAAGTTCCTGTCTAAATTTTAGTTATTCTTCTCCCATCCATATGCAAATAAACTTTTTTCTCCAATTTATATATTTTAACCATAAGAGTGAAACAATAAAACATATTATTGGCAAAACCAATTCATTACTTTGAGGTTGAATCATAATTTCCTAGGTAAGATAAGAACTAGTTTAATTATTCTTTACAGTTTAGAAACTGAACTTTAACTGGTTTTTTGGGCTGAGGTTATCTGTATTCAGTGGCTATTTCACTTGAAGTGCTTATGAGTAAATTCAAGCAAAACACTTAGCAGCTTTAAATATCATGATTTCAGGAAAATGCATTTCATTGTGGCCAGTAAAAAAAAAAAAAACAAAAGAAAAACCAAAAAAAAAAAAAAAAAAACCAAACCAAAACAAAACCCCAAAAACCCCTGATAGCCTTTTTTGGTAAGTTCTAACTTTCTTCACATTGAATCGGTCGGTGACCTGAAATTTGGCAAGGTGATATCTCACCAGATTCAGTTTGTAAAATTATGATTTGCATAGGCTTACTCACTTGTTTAAGAGGATTTAGCTTACAGAAACTGAAATCCCCAAGAGCTTAGTCTGAGCTGTAGTCTTATCAGAGCTCCTAGTGAGGTTTCTCTCTCTTATTATTACTTTATTTTGGGGGGGTTAGGGGGTGTGAGAGCATTCCATTTCTAACTTGGAAAAAGTCTACATTCGACAGCCGGGTTTAGATGAAATTTATATGCATCTCTGTGCTGCATAACCTTGGCTGACTGCAATGTGTTCACAAAGCTGCTCCCACTCCCCCTCCTCAGCAGAACAAGGGAAGAAAATAAGATGAAAAAACACATGGGTTGAAATGAGAATGGGGGATAACTTACCAGTTATTGTCATAGATAAACAGACTCAACTATAAGAAGTTTAATTTGATTTACTGCAAAAACAGATAAAAACAAAGTAGGATAGTGCAAAGTGAAAACAAAACAAAAAAATTTCCTCTACCTCCTCTTTTTCCCAGACTCCACTGCTTTATTCCCACCTCTTCTAACTTTTCCTTTACTTGGACAGTAAGAGTAGATGGAAAATAGGATTTGTGGCCACTTTATAACATTTGGTCTTTGCCACTCCTTCCTCTCATGCTTCCTGATTCAGTGTGGAGTCCTTCACATAGTCTGTAGTTCTTTTAGAGCTGCTCTAGCATGTGTCCTTTCCACAGGGTGTGGTCCTTCCGGAATGAACTGCTCCACTAGTTGCAGATCCTTTCAGGGTTTATCCACTTGCTGTAATGTGGGGTCATCCACAGGCTCCAGCAGAGACCTCCATGTGCTGCAGGCAGCCAGCCTGCTTCCCTGGGACCTTCACCATGGGCTGCAGGGGAATGTCTGTTCTGACACCTGGAGCACCTCTTCGGCTTCTTTCTCTGACCTTCATGTTTGCAGGGCTGTTTCTCACATATTTTTATTGATCTTCTGTCACAGTTGCTTTGCAGTATTTTTTTACCCTTTCTTAAATATGTTTTTACAAGAGCACCACCATTGTTTCTGGTGGGTTCAACTTTGACCAGAAGGAGGTCCTTCTTGGAGCTGGCTCTGTCCAACTTGGGAGCAGCCTCTTCTCACAGAGGTCACTTCTGCAGACCCCTGACTACCAAAACCTTGTTGTCTAAGCCTAGTACAAATGTATTAAATTACTTTTGAAGCAAACTCTGCTTTGTGTTCATAGAGTTGATCTGGGAGCTATTTTGTGTGTGTGTGTGTGTGTGTGTATGTGTTTGTTTGCCAGAGAACAGTATTTGTTCTGTGTTTTGGGTTTGGGGTTTTTTTGTGTTTTTGGTTTTAGTCTGTTGTAGTCTCCTTTTGGAAAGATATAGTTGCCTGGTCTCAGAAGGGAATAACTGATTGAACTAGAAAGAAGTAGGTTGAAGGTTCATGGGACCAGAAGCTTGGGAAAGAAAACAAGACACATAAATAAGACTTGGTAACTGTTTCTCTAGAGACTTTCCTTGTCTGCTGTGTTCCATCACCTTCTGAAAAAAGGCAAAAGCAAGGTGGAACTAACAGTCTTACCTCCTGACTAGATGTCTAGCTCAGCAAAACTGAAAAAGTTTAAGTGACAATAAAGTTGCTACCAAATTAAAACCTTGGTAGTGATCTATAGTGACATGTATATTCAGAACATAGAACCATTATGAAAGGTATCAGAGGACAAATTTATTGATTGCATTAAAGAAGAGTTGCAGAGCTGGCGCAGGTTGCCTTGATCAATAGATTTGAAAGGGTCAAGAGATAATATACTAGCTGCAAATGGATTCACTGTTGTCACAGATCAACTCTGTATGTATCATAGATACATTCTTGATATTAGCTTCAACAGTCTTGGGTTAGTACTTCTATCTGCACATATTTACCATTAAAAATAAAAAAGAAGAGCACTATTTATAGAAAAAGGGTCAAAATTATCTGTACAATGCTGACTCCCATATTGCCAGAAAAATATAGTTCATTTTCATTTATATGTTCCTCAAAAGCATACTGACAATTGGACAGGAAGCTATTTAGTCCAGTGAAAAATTTTATTTTCCTAAAGATTTTCTAAAGTGGAGTGAAAGGCCTTAGTCAAATCATCAATGACACGAGATTCCTGTTACTCATATCATTAAAGCATGTTCTTATCATAACCTAAAATACTTTGTAAGCATCAAAGGACCACATTCTCTACTGCTCAATTTCTTTAGGATGATTAACAACATGCTTACATTTTATTTAGTCTATGGAAGAAAAAGTCTTATTTTAAAATAAGAAAGGCCCCACCACTGAAATAAAGATAATTCAAGCACAGAAATTTTAGGATTTGTGTAACTGCTAATAAATTGATTTTAGTCTTAATGCTACCTTGAAAATTATTTCAGACATTTCTGCATATGGTGACTACCATTCACATTGCTTTTTCCTTTTGACAGGTCAAGCAATAACTGCTGGTCTAAGTGATATTCCATGTATTCACACTGAAACTGTTTATGTAAAGGATTGCAGACTTAGATAAAATTCCCTGCTATTATTTTTCCATTTATTCTTCCTTTACCATGCCTACTGCCTATACTTCCATAAGGAAAGCTAATAATGTAGTTGTCTGCTACTAAAAGTTATACTAAGGGAGAACTGCTGAAAGTCATAGATATTTTCTCTCTTTAACAAAACTACTTTATTTTTTGAGGTATAACTATGTGATATAGCACACCAGAATGTCAAACTGCATTTTAAGTTTTAAATGTAAAAAATCATATGAAAGGTTCTCCAAATTATTCAGTGATCCATCTTTGGTCCAGCTAAAGTCATGTACATTGAGAAAAAGTCATCCTGAGTTAGTTAACTATTCCCTGATGTAATTTCTCCAGATTGAAGTAGCTGCATAATGACAGTAAATATAATATGCCTCCTTCCATCCCATTGTCTAGGTTCTCAGTAGAGGGAGATTAGCTGAAGAAGAAAGGTGTGACTGATTAAAAGCTATAGTGTTGGGGAAGCAAAGGGGATTGAACGGGCAGAGAGGAATGTAAAGATACATATACACACTGCAGTTTGAGAAGAACACAATGTCTCTCTTGACATGCATCTTCACATCAAAACTATACTGAAACAAAGCAAGTATTATTTCAATGTGACTGAAGGTGAACGACCACACTGACAGGGTTTGGGACAATATAGTAATAAAGACAACAGAAATCTCTTGAGGCAGCAAAGATGAAATACAAACATTGTTGCTAATTCTCACAACTTTAACTGAAATTTTTTAAGTGATAAAATACCAGCTGTTTTTGCAAGCAAATATGGAATTAATAAGATCCTGTGATTTAGCAGTATTTCAACAGAAATTTAGGAAATACCCCAGTTTTTGTTCATTTTTTTATATGAATGGGAAGTCTCGTGGTGTGATTAAATTGTTTGTATGGGTAGACTTCTACATAAAAGTTCATTTTCTAAACCTAAATTAAGAGAATAACTTATTTTATTGGAAGTGTGGTTATTATTTAAAGCCCCCTGGGGCTCATTCATTAGCCAGGCCATCTTATTTCTGGCTGACTAGTAAATAACTTTAGATATGGAACACAGTCCTGAATAGGAAGAGAAGGAATATGTATATCCATAAAGTCTATAAGTACCTGAAATATATAACACAATGTAGTTACGAAATATATTATGCTAGTAATAGAAAATTTCAGATATATTCTGGAATAAAAATTATGCCGATATATCTGCTGTCCCTCTGAAAAATCTGTTGTCATGAAGAATGGCTGTAACTTGTTTTCTTTATACTAGAAATGTTTAGTGTTTGTGATATACATGCAATATTACTTTTAATGGTGTCTGCCATGCTTTTCTTACTTCATTCTCAGAGGATGTTCATCTGACTTTCCTATGAGTGTCATTAGAAAAATTATCCTCTTTTAATTAATTATCCCAATTTTTTTCTTTGTGAAATGTTCACATTCTGGCTCATCAATTTATATGATCAGGAAAATGAGAAGTACCCTGACAATTGGCACAATTCAGCAAGGGCAAAGGAAGTTATCACCACCTACATAGTAGGGAAAGAATAACTCTTTTTTTATACATTTCTTTTCTCCCCCTAGAATTTTAGCAGAATATAACTGACCCTGTACCCTTGAATGGCTGTCCTGTATAACACATTATAGATTAAACATCTCATTAATTCATACAGGGAAAAAACTGTATGCTTAAATCCTCCTCATAATCTCCTTTCCTCCCTTTGCATACCTGTTTCCCCTGTAGAAGGACACAGGAAAACGCTAATGGGTGTCTGTCATGGTTTGAGGCTGGCAAAATGCCAGTGCCCACATGAAAATACACTTTCCCTAGTGGCTTCTGTGAGATGTGATTAGGAACAGAGCAAAACAGGCTCCAACTTAGGAATAAAGGAAACAAACTTTATTAACTACAGCATCTAAAAAGGAACAGACACAAAACTAAGAATGAAAACCCTCCAAATACATTCCTCCTCCTCCCCCCATTTCCTCCACAGCATGAAATGACATAGTAGATTTCCACCCCGTCACCATCTCTCAGATAATCAACCTTCAGTCCATCATCACCTCTCAAATAATCAACCCTCAAGTCCATCAAGGAGAGAGGAGTCCCCCCTTGCACCATAGGCTCCCCTCAGAAACACAATTGAAACCTCTTGTGTTTCCATGTCACTCATGGCACTGCCCAGAGAGCATCTGCCCTCGTGACTGCTTCCCTCACCACTGCACATGGACCAGGACTGCCTTTAGGGTTCCCCTTTTAAGGATGCCCCACCCAGCTCCAACAAAAGCAGCAGTGCCTCACCTTCAGGACACCAGTCCCGTCACCCTCTCCTCTGCCCAAGCTCCGGCCTACCTCACCCGGCCGCATGGCTTCCCCTCCCACAGCCAGCCCCACTGGGGATCTGTCACGGAACATCACGGAACTGGACCAAGAGAGTTCTCTTCGGAGTTCTCTGCCTTTAACCCCCTGTGTTCTCAGAGGCGGTCCATACCTTCAGTGGCCAAATCAGGTGCCAATGTTCAAATCCAAGCACTGATTGGTTTGACCACAACCTCCCAAAAAACTCACTTCTTAACCTACGATGGTGCCTCACCTGGAGCAGTCAGGCACAGATGGAGTTTTCTTATAGTTTGGCTATAGGCATCATTCCATTCTGTTTGTATTTAAAAACAATGCGAGATTAATTCCCTATCTTTACACTTCACAATTGCTAAAAAAATAGCCCCACTACATATTAGACAAGTTTCTTTTTTCCTATCTATTAGGCAAATAAAAAAGGAGAAAAGAAAATAAATATAAAACAAATCTAAAACCTGTTCTTGTCAGAATTGAGGGTGAGAAAATCACACTAGTTGTTCTGGGTAAAAAATAGTGGTTAAGGTGAAAACAAATCGTTTACAGATCTGAATCTCCCAAGACACTGAATCTGTAGATAAAAGTCGGTTCATTAGAAGGAAATAAGGGTATTGATAACCTTTAAGATACAACTGAAAATCACATGGAAGTAGACATTTTATTCTCTCACAAATTAACTTCCATCCTTTGTTTATAAAGATACTCACACTTTAACAGTAATAGGTAACACACAAAAGTATTTCTTTTATTTGAAGGTACATACAAATATTATAATATTTAGGAGAAGGACTGTTAGGTGATTCAAATTTCTGTTTGTTTACAGATATCTAAACTCTATTACAAATAAATGTAACTAATCTCCAATCTATTACCATGTAAATTGGTAAGAATCATCTAAGACTGCTGAAAATCCAAAACTGTTTGTCTGCTATGCATCTTTAAGATTATGTTTTTTGAGTATACATACTATGAAGACACATGGTGTAATTTACATTCTTTATTATCCTGGTTTTCATTGAGAAATGTATATGTTCTTCATAAGTTATTATTTTTATTTTCCCGATTTCTGCTTTTTCTGTGCCTTTTCTCCTTAATATTTAAGTTAGAATTTTCAGGATAAAATAGATGATATGTTGGATTGATTCCAGCTGAATGCCAGGTGCCCACCAAAGTGACTCTATCACTCCACACCTCAGCAGGATGGGGAGGTTAAACATAACAAAAGGTTTACTGCTGAAGATAAGACCAGAGTTACCAGTCACCATGGGATGCAAAACAGTCTTGCTTTGGGGAAATTAATTTAATTTTCTGCCAATCAAAATCAGAGTAGTATAATGAGAAATAATCCCTCTCATTGGCAAAGGAATGGGGTCTGGTCAGTTTGTCACATGCTGTCTCTGCTGTTGCTTCCTCCTCGTGGGGAAGGACTCCTCACACTTTTCCTCTTCTCCAGCATGAGGTCCCTCCCATGGGGGCAGTTCTCCACAAACGTCTCCAATGTGAGCTCTTCCCACAGGCTGCAGTTCTTTTCAGTGTGATCCACCATGGATCCCTTTCATGAGCACAGTCCTTCTACTATCAAAACCTTAGCATGCAAACCTAAAGATGATTATACTAACACTGGTTCCTTGGCCTTTGCAAGCAAGTTACAAAAATTGCCTCCCTTATTTGAGATATTCAAGAACTGTCTGGACACAATCCTGGGCAACATGTCTGGGATGACCCTGCTTGAGCAGGGAGGTTGGACCAGATGACTCACTGTGTTCCCTTCCAGCCTTACCTGTGTTCTGTGACTCTGTGAAATATATGATGGTATGTGTTTCTAAATTTTTGAATAAGAAAATCCTGCATTGGTAACATAAGCATAACAATTTCACAACTAAGTTAGATATACGTATTCAGTAATGTGTATAGAAATTGTACATACCATGGTATTTCAAAGTGGGATTACATAAATTTTTAACGCATTATCTTGCAAAATGACAGTGTGTCAATATATGGTGGTGAATGCTTGTAGCTTTTGCATAAAAAATTCAAATATCAAACAGGAATTTTTATCTTTTTGAATTACATAGTTGAACTTTCTTTTCAAATACTAGTATTTAGTTCATCCAGTATTCTTTGTTTCAAAAATTACTATGTAATGAATTCAAATGCTCTTTACGAATGAATAATCCAATCTAGTTTTGTGTCATATTTTCCTTTGATGTAGTCAGTAAAACAAATAATGAGCATTGTTCTGAGTTGTTGTTAAAGTAAAGAATGTTTGGTCTTGCTTGGTGTTTCCCTGAAGGACTACAAATTTTGAATCTCTGCTGAAGTGATAATGAGTCTTCAGTATTGCACTTTTCCAGTGTGTACCGGTGATCTCTTTTCTTTCAAAATTGTTTTCCTTATAAGAATCCCATTCTTATCTTTTATTCACTCTTGAGTCACAGAAATGTAAAGATAGACAAGCTACCTCTTCAAACCCTAACTCCAGTGCATTTCTGTCAAAATGCATTTGTGTAGTAAGTGACCATTTCTTTTCCCCAAGGCCCCCTTTAGTCACCTCCAAAATGGGCTTGTCCTTCACACAAAGAGAACGGTAAGAAAAAAACCCCATTCCTATCTTGCTATACAAGGGGCTATTGTAGCCTGGGGCTCGCCCTTCAGTACATCACTGGTTAGAAATCTGCAAAATCTTTCAGTGAGATATACAAAAGTAGACAAAGGATAATTTAAAATGAAAGGAAATTTTGTCTTAATTTTTTTTTATATTATTCTTTTATTTTCCCTTAACCTGATATGTTTTCTAGATATTTATGGTTAGAATACTTTTGCAATTATTAATTTAATTCAGTGCTGTGAAACTGCTAACTGTAGAGATTTTTTTAGGATAATTGCTTTTTTCAAACTGTGTCCTAAATAGTTTCGACCCGAGTTCATAGTTTAAAAACAGATAGCTTTCTAACGTCACCAGAAATCATCCCTCCTTTTACTGTTAATGTCTTTCTTTGTGAAATATTTTCTGAAAATAAAAATTGATTTTATTTTTTATCTAAAAAAACTTAGAACACAAAAGAATATGCCTGATTCATTGTTAACACAATTTTATTCATTGGTAGAGGTTATATTCCCTTTTTATAAGGCTACAAAGGAAATAAGGATTATTTACCAGAAATAATATTCTCATAAGGTGTTGGTTTTTTTCCTTAGGCACAAATAGCAATACTTATCTTTTGTATCACAGTGGTAGTGATCACAGGAAAACAAATATCCATCCTAGCCACTGCATTGTAGCTAACAATCTGCAAATCTCCAAAAGCAGAATGAATCATAAGAGACAAAAACCAATACGTAACACTACAAAGTAACCAAAATGTAAAATAAAATACAAAAATGTGCTTAGCCAACAAATTTACTTTTGACTTCTCAAGGTAGTTGATATGTATAATAAACTTATTCCAAACACACTGATATACTATAGAAATAGTGTTTCTAAACTAAAATATACTCTTTAACAATTTCTGCTGTGAATTTCACCTTTTTTTTTTATATCTGCATTACATGGAAGGGAGCATTATGATTGCTAATATTTTAGTCCAACAAATACACTAGGCAAATGACACTTACATGCAGTTTTATTGACAGGCATTCAAGTTATATTCCAGAAGAGTAGCTCATATACCTTCTCTTTCTCTTCACTATTTGCTGCCTCACACTGAAATTTCCAATTTTATAGTTGTGAGGTTTTCTATGTTTTAATTATGGCATTAATAATTAAGCTGTCTGAAAATTTACTGGTTTTCTGCTTATCATAAAACAACAGTAAATTATTTCTATTTATCATGAATGAATTATTTACAATGAGGGACTAGTATGAGTTTTTCAGGAAGAGAGGCTCTGTCAGGATCTGAACCTAATGGCTTTGGAATTTTTGAAACAAAATATGTAGTGCAGGGAAGCAGAAACACAAGTGGTAGATCTAGCAGTAAAAAAATGTAATTTTAATTTACTCCTTAGTGAATTAAAATAAATGTTAATTCAAATAAATATTAATACACTTTCCTAAAATCATGCTATTTAAAATGTGAGTGTTTAAAATGTGACAAAAGCCCAGGAAACAGCTTGGTTGTTTCCTCTCTGTTTTAAAGAAAGTTTATTGACGTTCTCCAGAGAAATCTAAGAAGTATTTGCACTTCTATTAAAAAAACAAAAACAAAACCAAAAACAACCAAACCAAACAAAACAAAATAAAACAAAAAAAAAAAAACCAAAAAAATAAACCACCCAACCAAAAAAACCAAAAAAACAAAAAACAAAAAAAAAAACAACCAAACCAAAAACCACTAAGCAACTAAACAGCAACAAAACCCCAAACAAAACAGAAAATCAAACCCAATCATTTCTGCTCCTGTGGAAAAATAAGTAATGACACAAATAGTCTGTTTCAAATTCAGAGATGAACTGGTGCAAATACAAAATTTAGAAAGTGTATAAAAGTGTTGCAAGCAATGCATCCAGCAAAGTTTTAAAAGTAATGAAGGAAATATTTGCTATAAATTTAAATTAATACAAATGGGGTTTAGGGATGATTTAATTAATTTAAATCCATTATTCATACATCATTTTGTTCCACTTGATTTTGTTTAAGAAAGAAAATTCAGCATAAGGCTATGGATGTAATCTCTCAGTCACATAGAATTTTTTCCAACTAGCTCCTGTAAATGATTTTATTCTGCCTAGTAGTTTTTTGAATGCAGAACAGTTCCTTTAAGTCCTGAAAGGGATAGTTTTGATCAGCTATGTATCTTTTCAAATTTGAGAAAAAAACATGGAATCTCTTGCCTAGCTACATATGAATAGAAACCCCAAAAGACAGTAAATTGAAGTAGGTATAAATACATTTGCTGCCTAGAATATATTGTTTGAGAAAACTGTGGTGAGTTACGTGATGTAGTCACTTGCTGGAAAGGTAGTTTATAGAATACATTTGTTTGTAGAATGTATTTGTTTTCCCAAATGAATTATGAACGGACTTAGACCTTAGGATAATCTAACAGGACAGCCTAGGAAAACTTTTTATTTCTTCGGCAGTTAAAAACTGAGCAGTTCTGTAGGTTTGACATTAACAGTCCCAGGAAAATTGAAGACAGGAGAGTGAGTTTGTGTGTACTTTGGGATAGTTTATGTTGTTTCTTCAGGAAAGTGGTAACTTTTTTTTTTTTCTGGTTTGTGATTTCAGGATACATTGAACCTGTTGTTTTTTTTTTTTTTCTTTTATAATAATGAATTATATAAAACCTTTCCTAGAACTGTTTGAAAAAAAAATACAAATAAACCAAAAAGAAGTGTTCATGGGTTTTTTGTGCTTATTATTAGATGGTTCTTTTGTTGTTTTTGAGTTTTCTTTACCCAAACAGAATAATAAAGCCTTTCAAAACTCTATGGAGTATTTTTTTAGATAATCTTCATGTCTTTTTCAGTTTCTTGTTAAAATGGAATGTTCTTTATTTGCTTTGTGTCACATTTTAATTGTATTTAGAATCTTAATATCTGAAAGCTTTGAGAAATCAAAATATTACCCTAGAAAAATTGTTTGAGTTAAAATCAAAACACTTGCTATTCTGTTTTTACCTTGTATTCAAACTATCATATATGGAAATGTGAGAAAAAGAGAAAAGGCTTCAAGACCTTTAAAGAGAAAACCTTAAACTATGGTACGGTGATGTTTCTTGCTGCCATTGCATGTAGATTTTTAGAAGATTCTTCCATGCCTGTAACCGCTAAAAGTTAAAACAGGATGCAGCTTGAGAGAATATCATAGCTCTAATATTTGTTGAATTAGTAATCATTCAGATTCCTTGCTGTTGAGACTACTGAGGTAAAATGTTATTTTACTATAGAGAAATTATTTTTTGCATATGTTTACATAATGTATGTGTATATAAATTTGTATATATATTTATGTTTAGCCTCCTTTTTTACTGTGGGCAATGGTTTTGGTGCCACCACTCCCTTATATGCCATGTCATTAGTACCTCAGTTTGAACTGCATTGCAACATGGGCAGTGTTTACACAGTGGGGAACTGGTCTCTTTTAAGGGTTCATGTTTACTAGCAGTATTTTACTTAATGATATTGTTATTAAAAATTTTATTAAATAAAATAGGGCAGAAATACTTTTCCTCATATCCTTTAATTCTCAAGTATTTTATAAACACAAAGAGTTTCGATTTTTCTAATATCTTGTAGTGATTTAACTGTTAAGCCCAACACAACCACTCACTCATTCCCCCTGGTGGGATTCCATATGCAGAATTTCCTCCCTAAGAACCTGGGGTATAGAATCAGATTCAGTGTTGCATTTTGACAGCTGTTCTTATATAGATCATTTTAATTTGCTTAGAATTTTCTACATGTCAGCATGTACATGCAGCAAGTTTGTTTTATTCTTCTACAAATAAATTCCTTATTTATTTCAACAGAAATTGAAAAAGAAAGCTGTGGGGATCCTGGAACACCATTGTATGGTATTAGAGAAGGGGACGGATTTTCTAATCGTGATGTTTTAAGGTTTGAGTGTCAGTTTGGATTTGAATTAATTGGAGAGAAATCTATCATTTGCCAAGAAAACAACCAGTGGTCTGCAAACATACCAATCTGTATTTGTATGTACCACATATTTTCTTACTATTATTTTTAAGGCATTGTGATAAGCTTTACTTATGGGTAATAATTATGGGTAATTATTTGTGTGATTGATTTTAGAGTTAGTAAAATGTTATTAACTCTCCTGACAGGATGAATTTACTTTTTCTCGGCAGGTTTTCCTAATGTACATGGCCAAGGAACAGGTTCTAAAACTGCTAAAACTTTTTTTTTCTCTTATACCAAGTCTTAACGCAATTCCCTTTATGTGCATTGATGTAGTGGTTTATTATTGGCTTTTTTTGGGTAGGATTCTGTTGATTTTATGATGTAAATTATGTATGATACAATTTTGATAGCCAGTCTTAAGAATTAATATATTTCATCAGATTAGAAGTCACTGAATTGAAATCAAGAGTTTAAATTATTTACATTTCCCCCATGTATTTTATATAAATAACTCTTAGCACTTAAATTGTCATAAGTATTTATAGCTCTCTTCCAGTAGCATTATATAGCATAAGGAAAACATTTTTCTTATATAGCATAAGTAAAGCATTTGCACTATATAGCATAAGTTGTATTATATAGCATAGGTATATACAGTGTTGTGATACTTATTTGTGGCAGCACCTTTCTTAACTTTTCCACTAAATAGTATGGATCAAATATATTCAGAGTGCAATCAGTTGCTTTCATCTCTGCAACTCAATTTAATATGGCTCAGCTGAATTTATTGAATATAATATGTTTTCCTGATAACAACAAAACATCTCGTCTCTTTGAGGCTTCTTAATTTCTTGTGCCTCTGTGTGAACAACAAATGATAAGGGCACTATTGACTTTCTGCCCCTTTAATGTGCTCAGTGGGAGGTCTGCTCATCCAAGCAATTCCCTACAAGAGAAAATAAGTGGTGCCAAGTTATTGTTATCAAGGGTAAATTATAAGGACTGCCATGGATTTCCAATGCAACAAATACCTTCTTTATTTCTTGTGGGCTCTGCTTGAGAGGTAGTTTTATTGAGAGGAGGGAAATATGAATATTGAAAAAACAACCTTCTTTCCAGATTCACATATCACTACAAATAATGGATTGTTCAGTTGAGGTACTCAGCAAGTTTTAAGATTTCTTGCAAAAACTTAGTCCTAGAACAGTCTTTATTGAAGTGTTCTATTCAGTTATCTAATTTATTTCTCCCTTTTTTGGCAGTTCCTTGTCTTTCCAATTTCACTGCACCGATGGGAACAGTTCTTTCACCTGATTATCCAGAGGGATATGGGAATAATTTAAACTGTATCTGGACAATAATTTCAGATCCTGGGAGTCGAATTCATCTCTCCTTTAATGACTTTGACTTGGAATCTCAGTTTGACTTCCTTGCAGTTAAAGATGGTGATTCTGTAGATTCCCCCATAATTGGAACATTTACTGGTGCTGAAGTTCCTTCCCATCTTACCAGTAATGGTCATATTTTGCGTCTGGAATTTCAAGCTGACCATTCAATGTCAGGACGTGGATTTAACATCACTTATAACAGTGAGTAATCATATTTTTTTTGTGTGTGTGGTTTTGTTTTCAACATACAGTCTAGGAGATAGGCTTAAGTATTTAAAAATGATGCTATGGTAATACAGCTTCAAGCAAATCCTATATAACTAAAAATTCCTAATATAGGTGTTTGGATCATTGCTCAAATACTGTGCTAGGGCCGCAAATACACGTATTGTTCTCATTTATAGCTTTAGAGATCATCGTGATAGGAGTGTTTGGCAGACTGACAAATCAGGCCAATCCCAAATTATATAATAGAGCTTTACTAAATTTGCTGACAATGCAATGCCACATAATATTAATCACCACCACTACCTGTACAAAACTGTTCTTGAAAACTCATATGTTCAGCTGTGAACATGTGTAATATCCTGGAGCTGATGGCTGCAATCTTTGTTATCTCCTAGTCACTGCAGTTCAGTGAGCAGCCATAGGAGCTCTTTGATCAGTCAAACCACAATAGACTTGGTTTTTTTTTGGTTTTTTTTTTTTTTTGTTGGTGTTTGGTTTTTTTTTTTTTTTTTGTTTTTTTTGGTTTTTTTTGTTTTTTTGGTTTTGTTTGTTTGTTTGTTTGGTTTTTTTTGGTTTTTTTGCTATTTTGCATTTCTTACTTACTAACCACATAATAATAATTGGAGGTGATATCAAATATCCTCTCCAGTACTAAATACCATTAGCATTTATTCATCTTTTTGCTGCCAAAACTGTTACATTTCTTCTGAAACACATATGAAGAGCTGCCTACCTTGCATTGTTACCAAGTATTTTGGTATTTATTCCATACTAAAATCCAGACAGGATATATTCCCAGCTAGTGCAGACCTGGTGATGCAAGGCCACAGCATGAATAATTGCTAGATACACTGTGAAAATTTCCTGGGAGTGTATGCAAAATTAAATTTTGCCACTCCAGCAGGATCCTGAAGTATTAGACTTACTGCTATGGGCAGAGCGTGATAGGAATAAAAGAGCATCTAGTAGGGGTTGCATTGGTACTCTTCAACCAGAGCTTTTCCACCTCATCAATCCCCCCACATCTGGAAACTTGGATTTTTCTTTTTCTTTCTTTCTGATGGTAGGGGTAGCAGAGTTTCCCATGCCAACAGACAGGAAAAAATTAGCAAAATAAAATAAATCTTTTGATATTTCCAAAATGTGATGTCATGTGTAATTAGTCCCATTTCTGTCTTTCTCCCTAACATCTGAGAGTATGTATAATTCCAGAGGCTTGCTTGAGATTTAAGAGAATATACAACAGCATGATTTGAAGGAGAGCACTTCTCTCCCTCCCTGTGTGACCTGCTGGACTGTATGAAAAAAACCTTTGTTGTTTAGGTTTTTTTACTCTTAAAAACCTAAACTAACCCTCTAAATCAAAAAGGAAATGAGAGATTAAGAGAACTTGGTAATTGAGAGACCCAGACTTCACATTTTTCTCAAATGAATGTTAACAGTTAATATTATTTTCATAAAATTTCAAGGACTGAATTCCCCTGTGGCTGCTTGCTTTTCTTACATCATCTTTCACCTCTCCATGTTTATTTTTGCTCTCTTAATTTTTGTTTTGGTTTAGGTTGTCAGTCTTTCAGAGAATTATTTATTAAGATCTACATTAAACATTGATGTCTGAATAGGAAAGAGATAAACTGACACTAGATTATTCTGTAAACATTATTTTTGTGATATTGTTTTATATTTCTGCTCTCAGCCCTCTGATTCATCCTCAGACCATTTGTCACAAATCACAAATATAGAATGTAAGCATGAAGAACGTGGGGTATTTTCTAACTGGTTTTTATAGGTACCAGTCATCATTCCAAACTAACCTTTGACTGGTAGCTACATATCTCAGTACCGTAACTAAATATTGGAAAGTCAGGGGTTATTCAGAGCTACTGAAATATGAAATCAGGCGTAATGAAAACGAGATATTGAATCTTTACAGAAGTTTTAACATTTGCTCTTTATTTTTTTTCGTCTCATGTCCTTTTAACATTTATAACAGTTCTCTTTACTTTAAAGTTTCGTTGTGTTGTGCTCAATGCTGTCAAGCCTAAATTTAGTGGTGATAAAACCAAAACCAGTTATTGGAGGATCTAAGGTAGTCTTTTAGGATAAAAATTAGGGCTGTGTATAAGTGGATTTTCTCAAGTTACCCCGTTTTGCACAACTGGAACGAAATATAGGTAAGTTAATGAAGAATTTATAGTGAAAATGAAAGATGGAGAAGATGAGCACGGAATGCTCCTTATATTTAGTTTCTATTTTGAACTACATGGAAATATACTTATCAGATAAATTCTGCTTCTTTAAAAAATTTGCAGATTTCTTTGTGCATGTAGTAGTTTGATTGTGTCATTTAAATTCTGCACCAATAGTATAAAGTGATACAATTTTAATAAGAAGCAACAGTCCAATATTAATTTTACCTGTTATATAATGAAACAAATTAACTTTAAAAAGAATTTAAAGTGTTTTACACATTTGAGTGGTTTAACACATTTATATTTTTATTTCTTTTCTTGGGTGTGTTTGTGCAGGTGTTTGTTAAACTCTGTAGCTAAAATCTGCTTACAAAAACAACAATATCTCCAAATAATGTCTACTATTTCTTCAGTAAAGACAGCTTCAATCTGATAAATTATAGAAGTAATCTTTCCATATTAAATAAAGGCCAAAAGAGATGATAAAAAAGGAGTGAATAGAATTTCGCTCTTAGCTTTTGTAAAACCAACCGAAGTTAATTAAAAATATCTGTTTTCTGCTAACTCTCCAGTTGATATATTCCAAAGCTATCAGTCTCTTTTTGCCCCTTTCAAGAGTAGTAACAGTATATCACAGAAACAGTATGTCTTGATCAATCTTTTCTAATAAGAATGTAGGCTAGTAATGAAATACTAAAATAAACCCAAAAACTTCATTGATGTTTTTGAGGTGTAGAATGGAGAAGATAAAACTGAGTTACTATTATGTAACCTGATTATTTAATGGTATTTCTCAGAAAATATTTCAATGCTATATTTATTTTTATTACAGAAACATGTTTGATCTCAGATAATTACTCATCTTCCAGTAAAATTGAACATACATCTAAATTTTATTGGAATTAAGCAAAAAATTAGATTTCAGGTGTGTCATCTTTGAGTTATTACACTAAGTCTAACAAAGATTTCCCATTTAGTTAAATTTTTGGGACTATATCATAGAAATATGTGACTTGAAAATGGATGATACAGAGAATGTTCCAATAAGCAATGGAATAGGAACTGAAAGGTTGTGATTTTCTGCTTGGAAAAGGAGGCAAAAAAATATTTCACTATGTGCAACAGAACACAGGGACATAGCAGCCTAAAACTGCATTGGTTTAGGTTGCTATGGAAATGCGTATTTACACCTGATTCCTTGTTTCCCCTTTATATCCAAACCCAAGAGCTGTTAATGATATTTCTGGTGCCTGTTACGGTATTTATAAAGTCAGTCATCACCTAATCCTGCCTGTAGTAAGTTATATGTATTGAACTACTCAGTTCAAGGAAAGTATGAGCCTTTTATCATATTTGTGACTCCTTTATGAATGCTTCCCACTTTGTTTAATTATGGAGAACAGAGCTAGACATAGTATTGAATATAGTCACATAAATTACAAGAAATAAATTTATATAGCCTCTTTGCTTCAGTGTAGATTTCCAACTTATGTTAGAACGGATGAAATGCACACTTAAAATGCAGTGTGACAACTGAAACCATGTGACAGATAATGAATATTTACTTCCTGTGACAAAGGAGTTAATGCAGAGGAAACTCAGAAGTTGCTAGGTCCTCCATGGGCTGGCATTCCACAAACCAGATTCATGCTAACCTTCATTTGACCTGAGGTGGATGAGTATTTTGAGGTAGAAAGCATCTTCCAGATTGCTTGATTTATGCTTGCTGTGGACTTATCTGAGCTGTTCCTCATTCATTGGGGTATAGTTCTGGGCAAATATCTTTGAATAAGCTTGAATGACCTGCTGTTTCTTATTATGTTGATATTTTTGTTACTGTTTTTATTACAGCTGCTTAATTGTGCTAGCATAAACCTTATGAATTACATAGCAGCCTGAAAAAGGTTAAACTATGGGCCTCTGACATCAGCCTCATTACTCCAGTGATTTCAGCTCAGTGGACCAAGACTAGGACAATCCCAGATGATGTGTTTATATCCAAAAAGTGATTTACTGTGGTTTACTGCTGTGTTAGAGTATGTTCACAGCAACACATTTTTCCTGCCACTTGCTCCTGTTAAGACTTTTTCAGTCTCAGTACTTCTCAAGCTAGAACTCTTCAGAGTGTAGTGTACCAGAAAAAAAGTAGGAGTTTACATGTGATGGTACTGTGTGATGGTACTGTGTGATGGTATAAGCTGCCACTTGTTTACATGGCTTTAAATAGTCTTTCACGATCGTTTTTATTATGAAATATATTGTTATTATTTTATGTTCCCTTAACTTTTGTTTTTCTCTGATATTTTCTTCTGAAAGTACTATCTTTACTTCAAAGCTGTTGCTGTACTTACCAGCTGAAAGTCTTGGTAGGGCAATCCACCAAAACAATTAACTGCGCCAGTGGACCGTTCCTTTCTAGTCCTACTTGAAAGAACCTTTCAAAACTGGCTTTAGATGGCATGAGTTGTGATTAGGTAGATACCTTCCCTTCCTATCTCCTGAGATCTCGGCAACTCCTTCCTTTTTTTTGTTGTTGTTGTTGTTATTGTTGTTTCTTAATGCAAAATGCATATTTTAGTATCCTTCTGAGTTAATAGCAGAATATCCCTATTGTTCTGATCTGTGATATTTCCTGACATTTTTCCAGATATTGCTTTATGTACTTGTACAGTCATGATGGTTGATGAAGATAAATGCCAGGAAAACTGTACCTCCTCTTTATGTGTAATAGTTAATAAGGAACTTTTCTTGATTTGTTGTTAACAAGTAAAATATTAATTAATCATATACCCATATGTTCTTTTTCTTTTCAGCCTAAGGCTAGTGTTTAATATTCCAGCTCCACCATCAAGCTTTTTAGAAGTATTAGCAGATGTAATTTGGCTCATTGAATAATATAACTGTAGCCAGGCTAAGCTACAAGTGACTGCTGTTGGTGGGACAGATTGTCTTTCACTATCTTGCCTCTCAAAGTCATTCTATGCAGTAAAATTGATCACATAGGAGCAGCAGTGGCAGCATTTCCTGAGCTGAAATATAGAGCAATTAATTGATTTTTCAACCTTAATAAAATGGTGTCACACACAAGCAAGCTAAACATGGAGTCAACATTTATCTACATTTATAGATAACAATATTGAAAATCTATCTCTGGGTTGTCTGAAAGTAGTAAGAAAAACAGACAATCAATGCCTTCCCTAAAAGTGATGACTGTGTACAAAGAATTGGAAAAGTTTTTGTAACTCCTCTGCAAAAGTATGGGATTGCATCACTTTTAATGCAATCTTTAAATGGTAGACAACTATTCAATGAAAGCACTATTTTCATTCCCAATATATATGGCAGTGCCCAAGTCAAAATGTCGATAAATAAATGCTTTCTCTTGTCAGTTATTATGATTTAAAATACCTCTGTAATGGAACATCTGAGAAATCTTTCTAGTAACTTATTGAGATATTACTTTTAAAAAAATAATTAGGGGATTTGTATATATTTTGTCTAGCAGACACATTAGTAAAACTGCAGAGGAAAAAAGTGAAAATCTTCTTTTTAAGGACTTAGTAGTTTCTGATGTCTCCACATGTAAACATGTTTAGGAAGATACAATTTGCAGTCATCACACATAAGGAAGGTGGATATTTGTTCTTACTGAAAAATCAACATTTAAAAAAATATGAGATGCATGTGCAGTATTCTTCATCAATAAAACAACAAAATACAATAACTAACTGCTACATATCATTTAATGATAATGCTATAAATATGACTTTGCTAATTTCTGTTAGGAAGATGGTCTTTCTTCTCCAAAAGTAAGGTATATTCTGCAGTAAAAGACATGAACAGTCTTTGTCATAGTATCTGCAAGTATACAGGGAAATTAAATTTTTTCAATTCATCCAGACCTAAACTTGAAATGTTCAAAGTTTCAAGTTTTCTTTCTTCAGCCAACATAACCCTTTTTTTCACTGCTCACCAGCTCTAAATACAGGAAACAAAATTAACTGTGGTAGGATCAAGCCCTTGAAGGTCAGTATGGCTCAAATGGTTTGATGGTGATGGTGAAAATATGAGTAAAGTTTTTGTATCATACATAAATGATTGCCCTGCCCTTCTGAAAGAACATTCTGTCCCATTTCAATATTAAATAGGATGAGTGTTGCTGGAAAAGTAGAATTTAGCCATCATTGAAATCTGCCAGCAACAAGCTCTCCAAGCTGAGTTCCATGCTGGTTTAACTTCATATTTTAAGCAATTATTTATATTGTTTTCATTTTCTGCTGTTAAGCAAGTTCTTGTTTCTTATTTTTCCCTTCAGTTTCCTAATATAAATTGTTTGTTCTTACTAACAAACAAAATCTTTAAAATGTCATCTTCCTTGCAAGAGTTCTATGTCCTCTACCACTTTTTTTTTTTTTCTCTTAAAAAGCATTTGGACATAATGAGTGCCCAGATCCTGGAGTACCAATCAATGCTCGGCGTTTTGGTGATAACTTTCAGCTGGGGAGCTCAATTTCAGTTATATGTGAAGAAGGATTTATTAAAACACAAGGAACTGAAACAATTACTTGTATGCTAGTGGATGGAAAAGTAATGTGGAGTGGACCTATTCCTAAGTGTGGAGGTACGTATAATATTTTTTTCTAAATCAGGAGAACTTGATATAATGCATTTCAGATTGCCACCAAATGAAGTTGAGATTTTTGAAAATGAATAGCACAAAGCTTCTGTTATTGCTGATACAGTATTACATTAGAATGAAAATGCTGATCTCTTCTGGGTCTTTGGCTATGGTATTTAAAACTGCTTAAGATGTTTTAGCTCTCTGTTGCAGTACTTGTGTTTCTTCTGTCCACAGTGACTCTAGGCTGGGGAAGACTCTCTTAGCAATTGATTTTTTTTTCTAGAAATTAAATACTTCCATACATAGCAACATAAAATCACATGGTTATACATATTTCCTTTGACTTATTTATATTAATTGACTCTTAAATATAATCTTTGCTTCATTACTTGTTTGTATTCGAGGATCTTTGCACCTAAAGGGGGAAAATTATTTCAGCTGTTTGTAATGACTGAAAAAAAAAAATCAATGATAATATAATCTCTGGTTTGTTAGCTTTTACAGTAAACAACAGTTTAGTTCTTACTTTCGTTATGTAACTGCCTTCCTGACAAAATTTGAACAATTTTAATACATTAGTGCAACTGCTTATAATATGCTTTGCATCCATATTTACTTTCTATGATGAATGATTATTGTTTCATAGATATTAGGTATGTCAGTTTCACTGGACAGGGTAGGCCATAATACCTTTTGTTTATCATAAGGTTCACGTATCTGTACAACATTGCTAATAATATATAAGCTTGCATTTTCAATGTTACATTATAATCTTAAATTACTGAGAATATTTTTAAATGTCAGTCCATGCACAATGATAATATGATTCACAGATGGTCTGAGACTCTGAGTGGAAAATATATTGGAATCCTAAAGTTTGAGACAAAGGTATATTTGAATTAGATGGTTTTTATCAGCTGTAGAATTAGATATATTTTTTAAAATTATAATTAAATAGGAAGGCAATTTGAAGTATTTTTAAATTGACAATTTAATTTGGTCTGTTAGGGTGTTCAGAAGTTTTATTGACTGTGTACACATTTGTCTGTAAAACAGACAAATATTTGATATAAACTGTTTGATATAAACTCTACATATACCTCATAATTTCATTGTCATATATATCAAGTCAAAGGCATAAGCTCCACATACTGACTAGCGATGTGACTGATGTACATTTTTCCTTACAGTTCAGAATTGTCAGAAATTGCAGTATACCAGAGGGAGCTATTTAATAATCTGGCGCAGATTAACAGGGTCAACATACTAGTTTTTCAGGACAATCTTGGCTAACGTCTGCTGGGACTTCCTCCCAGACCTGCCCACAGCCCAGGATTCTGTTTCAGCTCAGACAGTCACTTTGTTGCCACCAAACCCCTTTCCTGTGACCAATCCAGTCCTGTTCAGCTTTCTCAGGTGGAACTGGATTTGTCTGTGAAGGCACTATGTGTGTGTGTGTGTATGTGCACGTGCACAAATGAGCATTCCTGGTTCCTGGCTCCTTTTCCTTAGTGAAGGGGTCCTGCTTTTGCTGTTCCCTGATGAATTTGAGTTTGGGATACCTGTCCTCATGCCTCATTTCCTGTGAGAGGGTTATATGGATGGTTTTCCCATAAGCTGTTCTAATATTGTGCTGTTGTACCCATGCTGAAGCTCTAACCTTGGTCTTCCTGTGTAACTCTTGTAAGGCTTAATATCCTGCCATTCTGTAGCATTAGTGATAAGCTCTTCAAAAAAACATTTCTAAAACTATGAATCTACAAGATGTTTAGTGTTTCTGTGAATAGCCTGTTATCCTAAAGGCTGTTTGCCTGGTCACGTAGGAAAATTTCCTATTTCAACCCATGCACCTTGCTATACAAAGAAATAAATACAAATGACTTTGTGAGAAATCTTGGATCAGACTGAGATTGTCCTTTACTACTTGACACAGGCTTGTGTTTGATAAAGAGATTCTGCTTGATGACCACCTCTAGTTGTGTTATATTTCTAGAGTTTCATTTTGAACACAGGAACACTGGGTATGAATCTGTCAGGCAACCATCAAACAGGACTATAAGAATGAAGAGGGGATTAAAATCAGTGCAAAAAAGGTTAGGGAAACAATTGTTTGGCACGATGACTGGAGAGTTTTATTTTCTAAAAAACAAGGCTTTTTAAGATAAGCCCAGTAGCTCAACTATTCTGAAGGGAAGTACTCCTGGGTTTAGGAAATCAGCATGTGATGGTGAAAGTCAAACAAAAAAAATCCGTTTGATATTTATCTGCAAGAGCCAAAATCAGAGGACAGATAAGAAACATTTTCTTTAAGGAAAACCAGCAGCAAAACTCTCCTAAATAAAATAGAGAAGTCATTCCAAATTTAGGCAATCTTACAGTGTGCATTATTTTTAATGCACTATTCATAGGAATATTTTTTGTAATAGAGGTTTGGAGCTTTTTGTATTCTAAATGCAATCTGTGTCATGAAAATTTGGTGAGAATATGGAACTTTGTACATATTTAGTAATACTGTATTGTAACTATGGAGTGTACTGGCTCAGAATAAGGCCATCTGGTTCCTATTCTTGTCAATATATTTTGTAGTTTGCAGGCTCTGTATGTATTATGAATATTTCAAAGTGGTTATATACAATAAAATATAGAAATTATGAATGCTCTAGAGTTAACCTTCTGGTTGTTGAGTTAAATATGAGTTTAAATAACTTATTGTTTGGCTGGTATTTACTGTAGGTAGTATGAAAAAACAACTCTAAGATAAAAGGTGAGAAGCACCCACTTTAAATCCATCAGTGAATAAAAAAAGAGATATGCATCTGCATATTTAGAAGTGTTTGCAACATAATGAATTCTGAACTCTGTAACTTCTGGAAACTCTTTCTTTTCCCTACACAGGAGGGAAAGATGGAACATTATGTCCTAAAAAAAAAAAAAAAAAAGAGACCAAAACAAATTTACAACCATTCGTCATTTTAATATAGGGCCTTGGTGTTCTCCTGAGAAAAATGAAGATCAGACAAATATGTAATAATTCATGGTCTTCAACTTGGAAGTTATGTCAAAGAGCACAAAATCACAAAATTAATCTATTTTTTTGTAACGGAGACGTTCAGAATAATATAGACAATGATATGTACAGCTCTACTTTGTCGAAATGAACAACCAAAATGTTTTGCAGGCTCTGCTAGGTGAAATAACCACAAACAGAAATTTAATAAATAGCCATATTTTTGTCAGAAAATGTTGTATATTTTACACTATTTTAGCACAGACACTAGCTTGTCAACGGTACAGTAAGACCTTTCCAATTTCTTCGCAATGTACAGTGATATGCACGGTGAACTGTGACACTAACTGTGACACAGTTGGGTGTTTTTTTGTTATTTTGTGGTTTGTGGTTTTTTGGAGTAGCCTTGTATGCATGAAGGCCCCTGGAACCATGGTGTTATTAAACTCTATAGTGCAGCCTTCTCTTCCTGCAAAGTAACATGCTTCTGCTCTGTCTAAGTGGAAAAGGCCCTGGGTGTCCTCGTGGACACCAAGTTAAACATGTGTCCTTGATGCAAAGAAGGTCAGTGGTATCCTGGGATGGATAAGGCAAACTGTTGAGCAGGCTGAAGCAGGTGATCTTTCCCCTCTACATGAGTACTGCTTGCAGAAGTATATATTGTAATATTTATATATATTTTCCAATTAAAAAATATCAACTGATCTTGTAAGAATGGTATTTCTTTTTCATGAATGAGGAATTTGAACTGCTAACATGCCAAGCAAAATGTATGTGGTATGACAGTGGATTCCGTGATGTCAAACTTAAAATAATAGCTTACTGATTTCTAGCTTTAAACTCAGCTACAACTTTAACAAGTTTTTCAAGTCTCTCTGCGCACAATTTAAAGCAAAAATAATGATACTTTGTAGAGACTGTGTTTTGTTTATGTTATTTAATGCAGAAAATGTATTATACACATAACAACACAGTAGGTAGAAAACCTTTTTTCAGAATTGTTAAACAGTTTATTTAATCTTTTTAAGGTCTTAATTCAGTTATCTCCATCTAATTCTGAACATCACAGACCCTGTCAGTTTTGAAGCTACTTCATCTTCCTGCAACTGGATTTTCAATATTTGTTCATTCTAATTGTCCTATATTGAAATTGGTAAATATGAATTGCACCTAATAAATCTGTACTATTTACCTTTCTCTTTGTTTCATTTTTAGCTCCATGTGGTGGGCATTTTTCATCTCCAAGTGGAGTAATCCTCTCTCCAGGCTGGCCAGGGTATTATAAAGATTCCTTGAATTGTGAGTGGGTGATAGAAGCTGAACCTGGACACTCTATCAAAATTACATTCGAAAGGTCTTGGCTAATGTTTTTCTTACTTCTTGTTTTCCATTTTTTACCAGGAAACAGGAGTTATTACTTTTATCATAACATTAATTTGCATTATCTCTAAAAACAAGCAATTTTATTATCACATAGGACTTTTGGAAACTCCTTCAGAGCACAGATATTATCTTCAGTGTAATTTCTACTTTGATGCTGAAAAACTTTTGAAATTTCTACCCTCTTACCCATATTTAAGCCTGTCTAGCCCAGTAAAAAATATTGTCTGGTTTTAAATATTAGTATGTTTAATTTGCTTTTAACTATATTGCTGTGATGAATTATAATTGCTAAGTTCTTTTTTTTTTCCTCTCAAAATCACATAATCTTCAACTCTGAAAATCTGAATCAGCTGAGAAAACTAAATTAAATGCAGTCATAATTTTCCCCACTCTGAATATTTAATTATCATATCAGCTGAACTATTGTTGTGAAAGGACTGTGTACTCTCAGGATGGAGTTCCAGTGTCCCCACATTACTGCACCATTCCACTTTTCCTAGACTGATGTCTGTTACTAAGGTGCCTGCCTTAATCAAAGGATTGAAATGTGCTGAAGTACCTTACATTTTTCATGGTAGCAAGATGTTGGCATTTAATTTGAACTCTTTATCAGAAAACAAGACAAAAAATGCAATAAAAATGCTATTCTTCTTATGTTTTAGATGATTTTTAATTGTAAATATTTAAACAAATTAGATGACAATCCAGTAAAAAAGTGACATTGATGATGAGAATTATAGTGTAAAAATATCATACAAGTTTTTCAGTTGATATTTATGCAGCATGTTTTGACTAGGCCTGCTCACACTTGACTTAAAAGAAGGTATTTCTTAATTTTAATGCAATTCAAAAGGGTTTTTAGCAAGGGATAAAATTCATATTCTCTTTGCAAAATTTGTCATTGTGATAAGATTTTTAAAACCTTTATTTTAGTATTATATGTTACTTTATAATAAAGTGTTCATGGGACAATATAAAAAAATCAAAGGACAGGTAGTATGTACACTTCACTTATTTTCTCTCCTTACCATCACATGAAATCTAGTTTTGCAAAATCACTAGTATATCACTTAAAATAATGATTTACCAAATTTTATCCAATTAGAATACAAAAAAAAAATTTAATAACTCCCTCCTGCTGAAACTTCTTTTAAGTTTTTGAAAATAAAATTATAATTTCAAATAGTTGATTTTTAATTCAGCAATTCATTTAAATGACATATTTAACATGGACAGGCATTTCAAAGTAAAAAGCATTTGCCTTTATATCTGCAAAATACAGTGCCAGCTGCATTTTCTTTCTTTGCACCTGAGTTTTACTAAATCTGACACTCTCTTGCATAGTTTTTGTTTGTAATACATTAATGCCTTGTCATAAAATTGCACAACCTCTATTACTCTTGTAAGAAAGATCAAAAAAGAACAAGATGTGGTCTCTTTGGATCACAGAGAAAGTTTCTATCCTCTTTATCACACTTTTTTTCCCATTGCTGCTCATTTTTGACACTCTTGTCACTTGTCAGAATTGGTGTGGTACACATATTGCTCAGATGCAGCAATCCAGAGAGGCCCTATTGCAGATAAATGTGTGCTCTTATGTATCTCTGTGCAGAAGTACACTTAAAAATACATCTATGTATGTTCACACAGATGCACGTAGATATATATAGTTATGTGTCTGGATGAAAAGAAAAAGTTATTTTATAAATTAAATGATGGAATAAAACTTTATACTGCAATGAAAGACAACATTTTGTAAACTATTGTTATGTTACTTACTTAGACATTATTATTTTTCACATAGTTTAAATTTGCCTTCTGGGTAATTTACGCATTAGCTTTTTAAAGGCTCCTTCTAGTCTTGGCTACCCTTGTTCTGCTGCTTCTGCTTGCAAATTTTCAGCTGCACATTCTTAAGAGAAAAGGATAATTTTGTTGAAATACACAGTTTTAAAACTATAGCCAAATGACTTTCCTATATGATTAAAAAAAAAACCTCTCATATTTTGCCCATTTCTTTGCCTTTTAACTTTGTCCCGAGAAACACACATACTGTTTATAGCCTTTATTAGTGCAAACACCAAAACTTCCACAGTATGTGTGGTTGTTTGAAAGATTTTGAATTTCTTGGTCAGGGACAAAGATTTAAAGACATGTTGTACATGTCTATAACTTTTAAATAATTTTTAGCTTTTCCAAGTTTCCCACTTGCAAAGTAGTTTCCTTTTAGTTTTCCTACTTTCCTATATCTTCTTACCACATTGGATAGGAGCGAGATACTGCATTCCATGACTGCATGCTAAAGAATTCCTGTGCCAAGGAGACAGAGACATGAGAAAAGAAGGAGCGCTACAGACAAATCAAATAAAAATAACTATTAACTTTTGTGGTTTTGGCATGTAAAAAATAACTTTTTCATATATTGTTATATGATTGTGCATGTATTTTTTTTTTAATGTTTATTCCTATTCTACAAGCATAGCTAAGATAGATAATCTGTTGATATTTTGTTATAAATCAGTCTCTTTTTAGGCTCAATTGAAATGATAGAAGTGAGAAATGGCAATGCCATTCTTGATTGTAATGAAGTGTTTATCATGAAGCCTAATTATGAGTATTTAAATGTGAGAGATGCTGATAGCAAACTACTGATTGGAGTACTAGTCACATTTGTCTATTGAGCATTTACTGTGCAGCAGGAAATCCTGACACGGCAATGACTTGATAAGGGTGTCTCTTAGAAAAAAAGATGTGTGTTATAAATATTCAGGCACCTTTATCTATTCAAATAAGTCCTCCTAAAAAAGTGTATGTGGGATCTCCTGTGTTAAAACTTTTTTCACTCCTGTCTGCTTGTGAGTCCTTCATAAGATTAGATGTGACATAGCAATTAAGATATCCAGGTTAATTTAACAATAATGATCAATTAAGTAGGAAAGAATATTGGAAGGGTCTTGCATGAACACAAGGTTTTTTATTCCGTTTCCTAAAAGCCCCTATTGTTTTCTTACACCAGAGGGAAAAATTCGTGTAAATACAGCAGACATGTTGAGCATCAAGGGAAAAGATATTGAAGGAAAAACTGATATAAGCATGAGATTTATAAATGAAATTTAAATTGACCAGTTTTTAAGCTAAATGACCAAGCAAAAGCATTGAATATAATGCCCTCTTCAAATTTGTTTCAATTCATCTCACTTAAAAATAGTTCTTACATTTTCTTTCATGGGTGATTATTAATTTTTTCCATCTTCATATTTTTCTAATATTTGTGGTGTTGTAGTCTTAAGTAGTTTTGAGAGGATTTCCTTTATGTGTTTGGAGATTCAACTTAATTTCAACTTGACTTGAGTGGCCTGGGAGTTACATTACATTTATAAGATCCACAGCTTTTTACACCTTCTGTCTCAAGTATGCTTTTGATATAGGTGCTAAGAAAGTTGAGCAAGACTAAATGATCTCTTTCCAAGATTTCTCCTGTGTTGTATGGATTGCTGTAAAAAAAAAAAAAAAAAAGAAAAAAAAGAAGAAAATATAGAAAAGAGCAAGTTATTGCCTAGTAGCTTTCAGGATGTCATTATGAGTTACTGGGGGAGCAAACAAAATCCAAAAATTTCAGTCTTCCTGCTTCTAGGATTATCCCACTTCATTTCTGTAACTCCCTATCACTTGAGTTCCATGCTCTTTTATATGTTATTAGTGGGAGCAGAACAGCAATTAAAGAAAATACATGTTTTGTAGGTTTAATTTTTCTTCTTGTCTTTTGCCAGACTCCTTTAGATCTTTAGGCTCGGACTCATGGGACAAATAGTGAAATATTGAGTTCCTCAGTACATTGGCTTTACTCACACAGTTCTTTGAATGGATTTTACAAAGCTGAATTAGGTGTCTAAGTAAATCAGAGCAAGAATTAAGACTATCTAAGGGTCACTGTAAGATCCTGCTGTTAATTGTTGCTTTTTAATTCTGGAAAGGTTTTTCAGTAATCCATCAGAGTCCATTATAAAGCATTATGATTGATCTAAAGTCTGTCATAGCAAGAAAGAGATAAACCGCTGTCAAAATACCAAACAGGTGTTTGGAATTGCTGATGCCATCTAAAAGAAGACAAGCAAGGAGATATCTAGCAGCACTATCACACTCAGCTTTTCCTTGACAGGGAGAGCACACATACTGTATTTAGTGCTTTCTAAAAAGGATTTTTAGTTGTGGGTTTTTCTTCAAATAACTTCTGTCACTACCTTGGACTGAGTCTCAGCTGGCAGAAAGCCGCTGGAGTCAAGGGTCAAGTAATTCTATCCCTGCTTATAGATGATTGTAAGGTAGGAACTCAAAAGTGTGAGCCATTGATGATACAAAGTACCTTGATATTTTTGGCAAATGCATCAACATGCCCTCCATATAATTTAATTAATTACTCAAAAATGAAAGATAATATTACTATGAAATAGCATATGCAAGTAATATTTATTAACAAGCTGTTTCTAGCTTTTGTTTCCTGCCATACAAACCGGTTCAAGGAGTTTAAATTTATTTCTTATCTTTCTAAGGAACTAACTTGAAATTTTATTATTGTAGAAATTATACAGGATAATTAATATTATTGCAATAGTATTGAAAAATAGATATGTGGAGAAAAAATATTTTCAAGAAAGATGCATAGTTTAAAAACCTTGGGTTTATTGAATTTATTTTAACTGTCTCTTACATTTGTGCCTCTGTGTGTTTCTACAATTCCAGATTTCAGACTGAACTGAATTATGATGTTTTGGAAGTTCATGATGGACCAAACCTATTATCTCCACTTCTGGGTTCTTACAATGGTACACAGGTCCCACAGTTTCTGTTTAGCAGTAGCAATTTCATGTATCTTCTCTTTACAACTGATAACAGTCGTTCTAATAATGGATTCAAAATTCACTATGAAAGTAAGTACTTCTGTGTTGTATTATTTGGTCTCCCCTCCCCCTCAGTGCTTACCCTAGTCATGTACAGATGTCATCTTGGCTAAATTCCTGTTATTTCCCAATCTGAGAAAGATTTAGTAATGTTAAACTGCAAAAGAAATGACCAATAATTTTATTTATATTTAATGTCATTGAGGTACTGCTCTGTGTTTTAAGAATAAAATATGAGAATGAGAAGCAAATGCCTTTTTTCTGGAGGCTGCTTTTATGTCTTAATATTCTTATATTTTATACAATGTATTTTTGTGCCTGTAAAATGGCATGAGATCAGGAAGATTATGAAAAACTAAGAAAAAAACTGAATTAGCGTTCTGGTTGATGTATCTGCAGCCTTAACTGAAGGTATGAGAAAATGTAGTTTTCATAATGACCTGAAAATCAAGAAATGGAATTGGTTGATTATGGATTTTTAGGATTCTAAAAACTTGCCTATATGACTTTTTGTTGACATAGAAATATTGTTTTGTCCTTACTATAGTAATATAAACTGTATTGCAGAAAGTATCTGTAAGATTTCATACTTCATGAATTACTAAAATTCCTATGTTGAAATACTATAATTCAATTTACATTTTGTCTTCTAAATATAACTTCTGTTCTAATAATTCTTACATATATGATAAATAATATTTTGACTGTAATCACTATCTTATTTGCTTAGTAAAGGTCATTGACATGCTGCTTGTACTTCTACTTGTTGGAATTATCACCAAAAATTTCCAGATGTTCTTAAAACATTTTTGACATTATTTTTTGCAATTTTCACTATTCCTAGCCACAATAAGGGTACTAAAACTAATATGCATAGGGGAGATATTGCCAGATAAAATTTGGATTTATATGAATTCCAGTGAATGTTAAATTCAGGTTGTTTATTCAAAAAAAGTGTCTTATAATACCAAAATTATTACCTGTCCTAGCATTCACCCACAAACGTCTATTTTTATAATCTTCTGCATTATGAAAAAGTGATGATTTTGTTAGGTTTTCATCCATTCTGAAGTTTGAAGGAAGGGTATCCTAACACATGAAGAACACTAGATTAAGATTGCCAACAAAGAATCTAAATTTCTAGAAAGAATGAATAATGTTAAATGGTAGAAATTACACTTTGGGAATGTGAACAGCAAAAAGAGGAAATCTGCACTTATACAAATAATAAACAGTTTCAATTAAATTAAGTTGGAAAGGAAACCTACAATTTCTTCATAAATAAATTCTTGAATTTCATCCTATTTTTTGTAAAACTGATCCACACCCCACTGTTCTCTACACTAGTGGAGAAAAAAAATCTAAATTTATATTATGATAGAGCATGGAAAATATATATTACCACTTGTACACAAAATAAACAATTTTCAGTATTTTCTGTTTCATAGCCCATGTTTATACACAGAAGTCTAGTATTCATTTTATTTTTGCTTAATTCTTACTGGTTTCTCATCTTGCATTATCCAGTACAATCCAGTCCTGTTTTCCTTTTTGGGAACACAAATCATAATGACCAGTGGTCTCCTATTCATCATTTCATCTCCCTTCAAATATTGTATTGAAAGCTAAGATCTTTTATATATTTGTAACTTTTATGCTAGTTATATCTTTCCACAATAGAAATTTCTTTGTAATGAAGGATTTTTTATGACTTCTATGTAGGAATAAAAGTAATAACACCCATTAAAATCTTGCACTGAATACTTCTAGTAATTTACTAACTTCAGTGTTATCTGTAGAGGGTTGAGTTTTTTTCAGCATTATTTTATAATGAACTTCTTTGTATGAGCTTTATATATGAACATCTCACTGGGAAATGATCTACAAGGTTTAATTTTTTAGCACACATTGAAATCCCTTTATAAAGTCAACTTCTCTTTATTCTTTTCTGCTAGTCTTTATCTTCTCAATGTCTCATATATCAAATAACACTAGGTATGAATATGATTTTTGTAAATAATTGATCTATGTAAATATTTAAAATACAAATATCAGAAGAAATATAAACAATTTCAGCTATGCTGGCAAATTTTGATCAGGAAAAAATAAAGGCTGAAAATCAGAATTTTGAGTGATCATCAAAGCTTTTTAATATCAGCATCAGGTACAAAATCATTTAATGTTACTAAGATAAGATCAAAATAAATATCCTGTAAATTATGGGATATTTTTTCTTATTTTTCTCTGCAACAATGGCAGGATTCAAACTGTGATCCATCGTATCTCTTAATGGTAACATGGAAAAGAATAGTGGAGAGATAGTTTACTGTAAATGTGAGATAATGAAGCCTTCACCTCACAACCATCACAACCAAATTACTGAATTTTAAAAAAAATCTATAGGTCCTTTGTTTAATTATTTTTTTTTAATTTTTTTAATCTAGGTGTAACTGTTAATACTTACTCTTGCTTGGATCCTGGCATACCAGTGCATGGACGTCGTTATGGACATGACTTTTCTATAGGTTCCACTGTCTCATTTAGTTGTGATCCAGGTTATAGGCTCAGTCATGAGGAGCCTTTACTATGTGAAAAAAATCACTGGTGGAGTCACCCACTCCCAACTTGTGATGGTAAGCATGAGCAGATTTAATACAGAGTACTTTAAGATATACAAGTTTTGCCAAACTGTTATTAGTCAAAATGAATTAAATGTCAGAGCCCATGGTATTATGGTAAAACCTATGTTTTTAGGAAAGAAAAAGAATAGTTAGAGGAAATAAATGCCATATATCTCCGTGATGAGACATATGAAACAGAGAATGATATATAGCTATTTAATCCTGCAGATTACTGAAGGTTTGTCTATCTGAATTTATGTAACTGTGAGCTAACTGATTGCAATCTTTGTGTATATATGGTTGTAAAGCATTTATTACAGCTTAAAAATATTTGTGTTTGGGTATCCATCTATGGACACAGATTGCTGACATAAAAACCATGAAATTAAGTTCATTTGCACCTGACTGAAAAACTTCATTTTCTCCTGTTTCATGCTGATCACTCTGTTTATAGCTTGTTAACAGAACTTCACACCCTTCAATCACTGTAGAAATTTATTAGGACCACATTATATCTGGTGATTACTAAACCAGACAAAAGTGGTTTCCACCATATCCTTAAATTAAAAAATTATCTAACATTTTTAGTCAGCTCTTGTAATCTGAATTGTTCATTTTAATGCTTTCCCAGTTGGGGTCATATCATTTATATGTACTATTAAGAAAGTGGATTGTAATGTTCATTCAGTTACATTATTTGAGATATTTGCTTAAAACAGTTTCCCATCTTGCAGTATGGTGCATGTTTTGATGTTAAAAATGTTCTCAGGAATTATATAACCATTTAATTCTAAGTTACTGTTTAACCAAAGAAAGTCTCCTGACCTTATATGAGCTACAGAATGTACATGATACTGTATTTTTTCTAACAAAGTTCTTAGTGTCTCAGGACACAAATTTTGAAAGAGAAAGATCTGAATGAAGACTGATGAAGAAGCTCATTGAATCATGTGTGAATTGCCATATGGAAGACTATTCATTCCCACTGCATGACTTTCTTTAGAAAATGGTAGAGACTTCGTTGGCCTTCAGATTGTTTACTTAAGAATGCTTTGGGATTTTATGTTCAGGAAGTTGAAGATGTCAGTATATGATAATACTCAAAATCTGTGGTAGTAGAAAGGGATGTGAATAATCACTTTGCTGAAAATAGCCCTCTTTAGTTCTGCAAGCCCACTTTTCTAAAAGATTCTACATCTCAGTCAGGTTCTTGCAATGAAGGATTGCAGGGTTCCCACAATTTGCAGTCAAAGGGACTATATTTTGCTGCAAAGACCACAAAACTAGGATGTGTTTTCTAGTGGTGATAGGCCCTAGATGCTAACCATGTAAAACAAACAAATAAGCACACTCCCTATGAATACTGTGCTCTGTTGTGAAATAAGCTTATATATTATGATCAATTTCTTTCTAAAGATGCTGAACTAGTATGCAATTCATTAGGTAAATGAGGTTTCTTTTTCTCCAGAGCACATTGCTAAATGGTGATTTTCCATTCAATAAATATGTTGTAAAGGTAGGATTGAGTACATTTATTCTACTAAATGTAATCAGCTTATGGTTGATGTAATTTCCATTTCATTGCTGAATTTCTTCTCTGTTAAAACAATCTGGAGTCCTTGTACCCCAGGCAAAAAAGGGCATTTGCTAAATGGGCTGTTCTTTGCATAAATTACAAGTATGGGTTTGTATTAATCATACCACTAATAAACACATCAGTTACTATTACTGTGCATTCAAAATGTTACTCTGATGGTTTCTGAAGAGACAAGTTATTTTTTGATTGTTCTTTTGATAACTGCATCTGGTTTTTTTATAATTACATCATGTAGTGATGTGGAGACAGACCATGGTAATTGTGCAGATAGGTCATGGCAGCTCATGAGTGGGTGTGGTTTGGAGAAATGACTATAAGATGGAAAATTTTAGAATTCTTAAAGCAAGTTCTTCTTCAAAGTGGAATATGGTGTTGACTGCAATTCTATTTTTTCAAGGAGTGCAAACTAAATATTTCATTATGTGTTTGATGTTGCAAGGATAAAGAAAGAGCCAAAATAGATGGTAATGTATTTGCTGAGAAAACACTGCTTGTATTGCATCTATACCATTCCCATATACCAACTACATATGATTCAATTTTAGCTATATGTCTGGAAAGCCTAGAATTTCTTAACTGTAATCACCACACAGTGCTTAACTAAAAAAACTAAATTATATTTTAAAATGTCCTTTCTATATGAATACTATAAGAGAACTTTGCTTTTAAGCTTAGAATATATGTGAGGAACACTATTCTACTCAGTATATTAATTCCTGTAGTAATCCCATCAAAAATTACAGGAAAAAGAATGTAAAAGTTAGATATCTACTTAAGAGTATAAAGTGCTCTTTATTCCCTTCATCATAATATTAAATATAAGGCTAATAGATAATTCTTTTTCATTTTTTGAATTAAATATATTGTAATTCCCCCTGATCTTAATTTACTTAAGAAAATGAATAAATAGAATGAAAATAATTGAAGCAAGATAAAAAACCTTTAATGTTTATATTGGAAACCCCTAGATGTCCAAATGAATTAGCAAATATGACATACAGTATATGAGGAATGTATTCAGGGAATCATGCAGAGGTGTTATGTCCTTTCTGTTGACATCTCTAAAATAAAAATAATAATTCCATTAAAACACAGCTGTTAAAAACCTGCTTCAAATACTTAGTGAAGTAGAGGCCAGAACTGGAAATGGAAAGCATATCTGGTCTATTTTAGATTTAAATAAGAAGGTCAAAATGCAAGTTTATATTGTGAGTAATCTAGGCTACACTAGTTTATATTAAATTAATCTCTTGTGTAATATAACTCAAGTCCAAGGTTTATTTCTTGAAGCTCAGTATGCTAATTTGATGTTCATATCCTTATTTATTTACCCCTACTGAACTACATCCGATTTTAAGATACATTACGTTTTCTGTAATTAGGGAAGACAAATGCTGAAGTTACTTGGTCTGTGAAGCACAGCATATAAGATTCAAACTCTAATTCACTGTTTCAGTAATTTTAAAGTCTATTTTATATGCCACTTTTATTATCCAATTGCACAATAAATGAAAATCATCTCAGAACTACATTTTTATTTGGAAGTTAGAGTCAATTAAACAAATGAATGTAATGAGGCCTCTGTGCACACATATATTTCTATTTAGACTTATATATACAAAAACATATTTCCATATAAATAGATATTTCTTTTTTTTTTCTCTGCAGTCCTTTCTAAACTAGCATATGTTATTAGTCTTCTTTGATGATGCTTCAAATGTAAAGCTAATTATTATTACTAATCAATTATAATTGTGTGTTTTCCCTTCCCATTACTTCTGAAAACCAAACAGTTTTCAATTATATGTACTTAAAACAAACTGAACTTCTGGAAAAAAAGTTGGGTTTTTTTTGTTTTTTTCTGAAAACTTTTCTTCTTCTCAAAAGTATTTTATCTTTCCTGAGAAAATTGACACTAACATTTTATGTTAGTGTCTGAGTTGCGGGTGGTGATTTATGGCTAGTCTCTTGAAAAATCTTTACATAAGAAAATATTAGGTGATACCATTTGAAAATGTGAAAAATGCCAATTTCACAGATGTCACCATCGTCAATCAGGCTAAAAAAGTAAAACACTTTGGGTTGGTTTTTTTAAAGTGAATTACTAGTGAACATTATGTTGAAATACATAAAAAAAACCCCCATTTATACATATCTGTATCTATCTATAAGTATTATTTCCTCTTGATTTACTAAATATCTCATACATTTTCTTCATATATTCTGTTCTTTTTTTGGATATGGGGACTGTTATGATCCGATTTAAACCCAGAAGAGCAAAGAAAGCAAAGTCTTTGTGTATAAACAGTAAAGAACTTTGAGGGTTCAAAACATACCCAAAAATGAGATTAAAACCAAATGAGGTTAGAGGCTGGTGCCAAAAAATTGATATGTTTTATTTAACAGTAAAAGAGGAAGGAAGGAAGGAAGGAAGGAAGGAAGGAAGGAAGGAAGGAAGGAAGGAAGGAAGGAAGGAAGGAAGGAAGGAAGGAAGGAAGGAAGGAAGGACAGGGAGAGAGTGACAGGGGTCATGTGGAAGCATATCACCCACCCAAGGGTCCCAGATACATCTTGTTGCTTGCCTCCATCTCGTCTTCTTAGTGGTCAGGCTCCCCCATGGCTGCCACACACTGTGCCACACTGAAGAGTGCAGAATTCTGTGGGTTAATCCACGCTTTGGGCAGGTGGCAATGCCCTGTGCCGCCCTTGCAGGGGGCCAGTTTGACACTGTCCCTTGCAACACTGAGGGTCTTTTGCATCATCATCTCTGGTGTTCTAGTGCAGGGTCTGGGGACCCATTTGGGAGCCCTTTGGTGGGCCATGCCATGGTTTAGTCAAGGTGTTAGGGCATGGGTTGGACTTGATGATCTTTAAGGTCTCTTCCAACCTAGTCATTCTTTGAATTCTGTGAATTCTGTGAACCCCCTCTGCTGCAGATAAGATTTTCCCTGGAGGAAAGGCCCCTCAACCAGGCTCCTCTGCACAGCGGAGGGTGAGCAGTCACTGCCTCTGACCAGAGGCCTTTCCAACACACACACAAAGCCTCTCTCCCCAGCCCTCAGGTGCTAAGGGTTTGTGTGAGCCTGGCAGCTGATAGCCCCAGCGCTGTGGTCTCCACCCTGAAAGTATCAGGCTTGTGTTTTTTGTGAATGTCCCCAGCCAGCCCTGAGCTGTAACTTCAACTTGTCTTCATCAGCGAATGGTGTAGGGCCTCTCAGAGCCCATTCAGGGTGTGGTGATCTTCTCTGCAGCTTTTGTAATACAGTTTTAAAAGTCCTTTGTGAAAATGTTTAAATCATAAACTATAATATTTCAGTCATAAACTATAATATTTCATTCTCTGACAAGGACCCCCTTCCTCTCATATCCAGATTTCCAGACATTTCATATCACTATACTCTTCTTAACTCTGAGACTGAACTTGTATCACATCAAAACAAACTAGTTTTAAATATATAGTAAATTTTATTTGTAGATCTCAGATGACAGCAAACATAATTAGTGGTTGTTGAGTTTTCCTGATGGTTATAAAAATAAGAGAGTTTTCTGTGGATAAGTGTTAAGCTAACTATACAGGATGACCCCTGTGCAGGAAGAGAATATACAAACTGACTTCTACAGTAAAATATAAACATGCAAAACCAGAACAGAGGGCATGTGAGAATAAAATGGAAAACACAAATAAGCAAATACGAAAAAACATGTCATTATCTGTGACATTATGTGAAGTGTCCTAGAAATATGTTTCTGTAGAACAGCTGCTGTGACAAGAGTCACAGTACTTGCAGTTGTTAATGCAGGATCGTAGAGATGGAAAACATATCTTATTGAAGTAGATTAAAAAAACCCCCCTGTCTCATTACTGATCCAAAATCATAGATTCTTACATGGTTTGCTAGCCTTCCCAAGTGAGACCCCAAGAGGGAATACAACATAATGACAGTTTAGCAGAAGATCAAATGGGTAAAAATAGACTATGAATAAATTTAGGTTGAAAATTATAAGACTGTTTCTAGTATTGCAAGATTGATTTCCTATAACTGTTTTATAGTAGCATGAAATATGGTCTGAAGTGGAACTTTGCTATGAATGACAAAAGTCAAGTGCTTTTATTACAATTATTAATGTATTTTTGAGATGAAGCATGGCCTGCATGTCTCCCACTGAGACACGAGTAGCCTGACTAAAGGTTCTGAAATAATTTGGGCCAAAAATTATTTTCAAAATATATATATTTTCTAAGCTAGGCTTGCTTGTTGCCACTTTTTTTTTTTTTTGTGATTGATCAAGTTACTGATCAAAATGAATGCAATTGCAACAAAAGAGAGTGTAAGTAATCAACCCAATATTGTAAGAATTTATTTCAGCAGAACATCTGAACCGAAGTCCATTATTAAATTGGAATACTCATTCATAGCTATCCAAAACTTGCTTCTTAAATTGTTACATCATTTCTAATCACTACAGTGTATACTTCCACGTACTGATCTGTATTTCATACAGCCACTTTTATATTTTGTTCTCTTTACTTTTCGGTCTTTTATTCTCATTGTTGTTGTTTTGTGTTTTTTAAAATTTTCTTTTTATTTTGATTCTCACTATTTGGAAAAGAGTAATGCAGCATGTCTTGATTTAACGTCTCTGATTGCATTAAAAAAATTAATTAGTGTGTTAACGTAATGTTCCATTTTCCACATTAGAAATCAAAAGTAGTACTTCAGTTGTTTCCTTAAGTATTTATTCTACTTATACTCTTTCCTAGCTTCCATCTTGGTATAATCAGATAAAGTGAAAGAAAGGTAGAATTTGGAAATATGTGTGTTTATCCTTTGCTGTTCTTATTTTTGTGTGCGCTCCTGTTTTCCTTTGCACTCTGAAAAACAGTCAGATACTAGTAGTGATATTACATGCTTGGGCTGTTAGCCATCTTATCAGGGCCAGTTGTACATCTACGATTTCAGATTTGTCAGCTTGGCTTTATTTTCTAAAAGGCTGCTCCCTTGATGCTTTTTCTGCCATCTGCTAGCCTTCATAGAGTTACACTGAAGGCCTGATGGCATGCCATGGATGTTTTGTCACTATTTGCATTCCTGAAATGTTTTCCAAACACCCCCTGCAAAATATATTATTTGGTCTGTAGCCCATGATTATAAAAACTGACTGTATTTTTTATTTAATGGATGAAGTAGATAGTTACCATCAGGAGCTCCAATAATATGCTGTCAAGTCCTGGCTGTATTTTGCTAATGCCTAAATATAGCAAGATCAGATGATAAGGTGGCAGTATTTGCCTTCACTGTCTCTTCTTCATCAGAGAAATGAGGAAGAAAATTAATATGGAAGGAGGTTATTTGCCTGTGGCAACACTGAAGAGATTGGGCAAATGTGGTCCTAGAATGTCTTATTTCAGCCTGTGGTGCTGGATTTGCAGATTTCTATCTTACAATTAGGCCAACAAAGGCTAGAAAGTTGGCAGGAGAAATAGCACATACAAAGCAATTATGAGGCTGCCCAGACAAGTAAGCATGTTTAAAACAGAAATATAGTTAGTTAGAGTGACCAAACAAATTTTAGCTAGGTAAGATAGGGCAGCCTTCATCCTAGTATATAGGACGAAATTCCATTTCTGATTTATAAAATAAGGCTTATTAAATGTATACTTCTTTTAGTGCCCTGAACACAATGATGATATGCAGTGCCATAACCTTGTTATGAAAAATCATTGATCTTTATGAAAACATCCCACAGTGCAACTAAAATGTCAGGAAAATGCATGTATTTCATTGACATAAATGTCTGCTTAGGTACAGGGTGAGATTGAATGTACATTCTGGATATTCTTTTAATTCCCTGTCTGCTGTGTTCTCAAATCAGTTACAAATTTACATCTACAAGCAGAAGATTGTGACATGTCCTTATATTCATTCTCAAATGTATAACATTAACAACAAAGGCATAATGAATATAACTTCAATCATTTACTCCATCAAAGTGTAGCAGAATTGCCATAAGCAGCATAAATATCAAGATATAGCAGAAGAAACAGCATGACGCAGCAAATTACTGACTGCACCTTACTCCTGAAGTATGTAATGTTTGAGCACATACTAAAGGCCAAACTTCTCCCCCCTTTATGAGTCACGCTGTTGAGTGCTGTGTTGGGAGCTGCCACTGATGTTACAGGAGGGGTAGGAGCAGGTTAAACCTGCGAGGGCAGGTGGGGCAACATCTCTTTGAAAGAGGCATTGCTCCTCCAATCTTTGACACACTCCTTCACTCACCCTCATTGCTGTGGCAGCAGGATGGGAAGGACAGACATGAGCAAGAAATAGCTGAGTGACCGCTTATAGAACAAGAAAAGAGCTTGATATTTGTATCAACTGAAGTTACAGACAAATAGCTGCCATTTACATCTCTCCAAAAGTGCCTTTGAAGACCTTTAACATCTCCTAAAGATAAGAGAAGAATTTGTGTTAATTACTTTGGAAGGACTGCTCTTATGGAGAGCTGCAATCAACTGCTGGAATAGTCTAGATTATCTGACCTGAAATGGGTGACCATAGTTCACTGTTTTTATTCTAAAATATTTCTGCAAAATAATTTTGGTAATGCATATAATTAGGCTAAAGAAAATAAAAGGAATAGATGCTTTTAACCTTGAGGAAAAAAAAATAGAACTGCTCATTTGTTTTATAATGCATGCCCTTCTGAGATAATCTATATTCAGAGAACTCTGATGTAATAACTTGGTACTGAATTTTAATAACTGTTATTGATATATGATAATTCTAAAATTCAAGACTCTTCCTTACTAAAAATTACTTGATTAATGTTGTATTTCAAAAACTCTGGAACAGAAAATCATTGAGCTGTACATTTTTGCCAGTGTTGTAATGACTAAAGTTTTGTATTTTGCATTCATTCAAGTTGTAATTTAATTTTTGTATTGCTCAATTACCAATTACTTTTATAAAGTTGCTAATGAAACTATAGGAATGCTTATTCTTATATTGGAATCTGTCATTAGCTCTAACATCATAGATATAAACACATAACCAATAATTATAATTGTATTCTCAAAATCATGTCAACCTTCCCTGCACAAATATTTTAAGTAAATAATTCTTCAATAGCCAAGATCCACCATTTTCACTCACCAACCTTGGCTTCTGTTTAAGTGATATTGTTTGGCTCTCTGTTATCTGCTTTAATCTCTCTGCTGAACTTAATGATTTTCACAGAGGCTCCAAAAACATGAAAAAAACAGCTAATGAAAATTGATTTTGATTTTCTTATGCATATTAAGCACAAATTAATTAATAATTGATTGTGTTTCTTTTTCTCCTCTGTAAAAATGGCCTGTAGTCATATCTGAAGTTGCTAAATCATTTGAGTAACTACTTTTAAGTAATTTTAAAGGCAGAAATTTTTAGGTTTGTTTTCTCACATTTTCTCTTATCTGTTTGTTTTCTATTATTTTTATTATTATTGCTATTGTTATTATTTTCTTTGTTTCTAGCTTTATGTGGTGGAGATGTTAGAGGTCCTAGTGGAACAATTTTATCCCCAGGTTATCCTGATCTATATCCAAATTCACTGAATTGCACATGGACTGTGGATGTTACCCATGGAAAAGGTAAATAAATCCTTTTCTCTTTTTCCACTTTTTTTCTTTTTTTTTTAGTATGTAAGTCCAGTATTCTCTGCTCTAGAAGGAGACCTAGGTTAGCACCAAAGCACTTGGATTTGCACTGCTGATTTTTGGGTTATTTAATTTTCTTGTAGTAATTCCTAGAATTCCTGAAGTGGACTAGGGCCTTATACTTCCCACAGCATGAAAAAGTCATTTAGAAAGAATTGTATAATGGCTGATCACAGAAGCTGAAGGACAGAAGGCTTTTAAGGAAAAGGTGGTTATTTCTTGAAGTTAGATTTCAGGAAAAAAGATGTAATAGTGATTTTAGCTCTTCTCTGAGAGGTTAAATAATGTTTAGGACACAAATGGAAGCTGGTATTTTCAGGTAGCAAAGTTTCCTACAAATAATGTATCCTACTTGCTTTCAAAGGGTTCTGGTACCAGATGAGATGGATCATACATTTAGGTTTTTGTTGGTATTTTATATTAAATATGGGATTGACTCTTGTACTATGGGTGGAAAGAGCTAGAGAGGTATAAAATTTAATGTTAGGGGAAGGAGACAGATATATATCATCAGAGAAATTTAATACAAAGAGAGTAAGCTGGTAAGAACACAAAAAGTAGAATTATATGGTAACACTGGAAAGAATACAGAAAAAGAAATTAAAGGGAGAAGAAGAAAGGCAAGTTCAATTCTGAATTTCATCAAGTTTCTCTGTGAAGACATGACAAATGTGACAAAGTATGCTGATGATGTAATCCTCTGAGAAAGAGTTATTGATAACACAAAAATAAGATTTCAGACGAAGAGAACTGTGCTGATCTGTGATCCCCTTATTCTATTTTGTGCAAGTAGTGTGATAGTTTCTCATCTAGATGTTAAATCACTCTGACTGGTTGTCCCATTTAAAACTCCTTAAAGCGTTAAAGTGGTAAAGTGTGTCTCTAAAAATTATTGCTCCAGCTTTTCTGTATTCTCTCTTATTTCCAAGTGATGCCTTTGTGTCAGTGTAATTTGATTCTAAATATCCACAGTGAAAAAGCCTCCTGAATTTACTGATGCTACATCACATGCTACATTTGCCTTTGTTACCTCTAGTTATGATACATGGCTTTTAGAATTGTGGGAATATAAGGGACTGTGCATCTTTTGTTCTTCTGGATAAGCAAAAAAGACTAAAAGAATCTGTAAAGAAACTGTTAGACCTGTAGTCATTTATCTTGCACTGTCTGAGAAGTCACTGGATAACAGCACAAGCTTTATAATCTGAGAATTGAAGGCAAGTAGAAGAGCTGGATAAGAGTTTAGCTTCATGGAGTAATACATGACAGAAAATGATGTGAATTCTACAGTAAAAATGATGTCAGATTAAGCCATATTTTTCAGTATTCTTGAAAGACATTTTATTAACTCTGTCATTTATCATAAATTAAAAATAGGATTATGAAGAAAAGTACTTGGGAAGTTTGGGGGTTTCTTTAATTTTTTTTTCCTTTTTAGAAAATGAAGCAGCTTTGTTGTGATTCATCATTTTTTCTTAAAACCTCAGCTAGAGAAGTACTTATAGTTGGGATAAATAAAAGCTGAAATTCTTGATGTTCTAATATTTCACATGGCCTATTGAGAAAATCCACCATGTATAATAAGACTATTGAGAAAACAAATTTGCTGAAATTAAATATACAGGGGAAGACATAATAGTATAAATATGGATATTTGTAAGCACATGTACACTGATACATGTATGCACACATATTTATAGACTCGTATTCTTGTTTGATTCAATGCCATGTAATGTTACAGTCTTGGGGCAGAGTAGCTGGAAAGCTGCTCAGTGGAAAAAGAGCTGAGGGTGCTGGCTGATCCAGCAATGAGCCCAGGTGGCCAAGAAGGCCAATGGCACGCTGGCCTGGATCAGAAACGGTGTGGCCAGCAGGACCCGGGCAGTGATTGTATCTCTGTACTCAGCACTGGTGGTCCTGTGTCCAGTTCTGGGCCCTTCAGTACAAGAAAGACATCGGGGTGCTGGAGCATGTCCAATGACTGGACATTAAGAGAAAATTTCTTCATGGAAGGAGTTGTCAGTCATTGAAACAGGCTGCCCAGGGAAGCGTCATCCCTGCAGCTATTTAAAAAACATGTTAATTTGGCACTTAAGGACATGGATTAGTGGTTGGACTCAGGGATCTTAGAGGTCTTACCCAAACTAAATGACCTATGATTCTGTAATTTTTATATTGTTGTATGGAAATGTTATTAAGGAAAACCATTAAGCATGTATGCAATGTCACAATTTGACTTGGACATTTTAATTCATGCTGCTCAAAGAGCTGCTGGAAAAAATGGTAGGGTGGGTATTTGCTCTGAGTAGGAAATAGCGTGTGAAATCCTCATACGTGTTGGCAAAAGGCTATTAATTCTTTAAGCTCTTCCTGCTATACTGCATGAAGAAGATAGCTGTCCTTTTATGATAATAAGTCACAGTCTTACTTAATTTAAATTTCTCACAGTTAAGTTCTATGTTGCAGTGAACTAGTCAAATAGGACACTTTGTATTTAATGGAAAAATGCTTATATCTTCAGGATATGAGTCACTGCACCCTGAAAAAGCAGATGGAATGAACTATCCTCTGAAGGTACCTGTTCATCTCCATCCATCATGTAATGTCCAGTGGGTTAATGTAGTCCCCAGATGAAGTGTCTATGGGGAGACTGAGTGACTAAGGTTTGCATAGTTACAAATTAGAAAAATTAATCCCATACATATGAATGGGTTATTTTAATGAGAGGGAGAAATAAACTTTGTTCTGGATATCTCATTTTCTGCTCTATTTCATGGCTAGTACAATTTCAACTTCAGAAACCCAAGGAGTATCTTCCACTAGCTACTAACTAGTGAGATGATTTTTATTTAGACTATTTGGTTTGGGTTTTTTTTTTTTCTGCAAAGTTTTGTAGTTTCATGTCAGACTGCCAAGAAAAAGTATGGAACTTGTAGCTCCAGAACGCTGTGAGGCACTTTCTTATACACACATCTTTATGTTACAACTTCATACTGCTGTTACATAATAACAGGTACTTAAATGCATAGATTTAGTTATGATGTATATTTTATACCTGTATATGTTGAATTGCTAGGAAAAACAGTTGCTGTGTTTGTATATACTGTTTTAAATAACAATATTGCAATATGAGTACATGTGGTTTTAATTTTACTCTTCAAGTGTATCTGAAGTTTTAGAATTAATTTTTCATTTGTGTTCTTGTGGACCAGCATTATGATTCTTGAATGTCTATTAAAACCTGATATAATATTCTTTCATTTTTGTAAAAATTTATTAACTAGAGAATTGAACATTTATCTTAAATATAGTTAATATGTCTATTAATTACTCTTATGAAAAGGAAACACCTATTGACAATAATTATTGCATTTTGCCTGTGATTAGAATGCAATGTAAATATATGGTGAAATGAAATTTGTGGAGTATCAGTAGTATGTTTTAAAAGATCTATTATGAGATCAGTTAATTAACCTCTCCCCCAACAGTCTGGATTGTAACATAGAGAAGTGACATTTCACAGTGTTATGTCTTCCTATCTTCATTTCAGATTTTAAATATTCCCCTTATAAAGAAAGGTGCATGTGAGGCAGAATGAGAAGGAATCTACCTGAACATATCTTTTAAAATTCTTCCCTGGAGAAGATACAATCTGTCACATAGCACTTATTAATGTGATTAGAATATTTCCTGAAGAAAACCAAGTTGTACAGCTACTTCTGTAATATACCTTGGGGTTTTGCTAAGAAATGTCATGGCAATCTGGAAAACTGATTGAAACATTCCCTTGAGTTAAACCTTGAGTGTGATGTTTGAACAATACTAAGTGAAGCTCAATCATGATTCACAGGAATTTCGTTATTTTGGGTTACTACTATAAAATTTTCTTGAGCATTTTGTTTTTTAAGTATACATGCATGCATAAAAAGGGCCAAAATTAATTTGAAGTGCAGTAAATGCAAAAAATATAAGCTGAAATTCAGTCTTATTATTTATATATATCACATGGGGTATTTTAAGAGCTCTTCTCATGTGAAATCAACACTACATCCTATATGAACTAAGTTAAAAAAATGCAGACATTTAAGAATTTATTAATTCCAAAGCTATATTTATATACATTAGTTCAAAAGATATGCAACCCAATCTCAATTCCAGAATTGTGTGTGTCATTTGTGCCAATTTATTTTCACACAAGTTGGGAGAATAAATAGAATGATCAAAATAGATGAATGGCTTTGCTCATGTAATTAGTAAATTAAGAACTTTTAAAAGCCAAAATAAATCTTTTGGATTATTTATTTTTACCATAAGCGTAAAATAAAATCTCATCCAGTGATTTCCATATCAGTGCTACTAAGAATGTGTTTTTCTGGATTCAAAGGGAGTATGTGATGTGCGTGGAGTTTAAGAAGAGAAGGAGTTATCTACTTGAAAAATCTGAATGGTTCTCCAGTCTCTTAAAAGGGAAGTAAAAGACTGAGGTCTCCAAGATCCGAGGTTTTTCTCTGGTTGCTCCTATCTATATGTCCAGCTGATGGCAAGACTAAGCATGTATTCCAAAGATGCCAATATGTACAGCTGTTCACACAGATTAACAGGGATGGAGGCAAATGACTTATTGGCCCACACAGAAACACGAGCAGCACTGAAACAGACATGGACACCACAGGCAGCGAAATCCTATTTCTCCATCCAGGCTGAGAGGAAGAGGAGTCTGTTAGAAGTGACACTCACACATGCACATGCATGTGCTCCCCCAGCCTTCTGTATTCTGACCCAGGAGCTGGACTCCAGGTCCTACTCCTACTGAGTTCTGCCTGGTCTGTGATCAATGGCTCTTTTTCCAGTTATTCCCTGATCTCATCCTGCTCTCCAGACAGTCCATAATAATATTCACTAGTGGGTCACCCATGCGATCACTCTCTGGACAGAAGAGAAATTTGTACACTGGTCAGGAGAAGAGTTTTAAAATAACAGAAGACAGGTTGCGCTGGTTAGGTGAAAGGATTAGAGAGCCTTAACCCTGTCTCTTTTCCGACACTTTTTTCACTCTTACCTAGCACAATCCTTTCCTTTATCTTCCTTTGGCCCAAACCACCTCACCAAAAGTTTTATGGCCTCCAACTACCATTTAAAAAAAATCTCATCTTCAGTTTTACTTAATCTCACAAATTCCCTCAAGTACTCCAGTGTAAATTTCTAATTTTCATGAGACCCAAGATAAAATTCTTTCCCCCATTATCATCAATTACTAAGATGTAACTGCTTTAAGATTACAGTAATACATTTAATTTACCATTACACAGGAACATAAGAATTCTGGTCTTTGTCACTACCTCCACTTAATCCTGCTCATTAAAGCTTATGTGTGTGTGTATACCATTCATTACTTCTCTTGTTTCCCATCTTTGTTTCCTGTACTGAAACGTCCTTTACCAGGTTCATAAACCTTGCATTCCAGATACCCATACATGCTGTATCTCTTAGGTGCGATTGAATTGCATTAACATAAATGTTTAATGCTATTCAAGCAACCTCAGAAACATTATAAAAAAAACAAATGAACAAACAAATAAAAAAAGAATAACAGACAATTGTACTGAGAGCTTCTAAAGCTGCCTGTAAGGTCTAGAAAAGGTAACCTACAACATCTGAAGGGATACTATATTTTTTTATTTAGACAGCTTAGTCAAGCAGAGTATATCTAGCTTGGATTTTATTATCCTGTTTGGGAAATTTGGGGCTGGTGGTGGCAGGGGTAGGGCAAGTGGTGCAGTGTTGGTCTGTAGGAAGGGGAACTATTTCTTTGCTTTTTGATTAAGTTATGTTTACTATTAAAAATCTGTTTGCCATGAGAGTACCTAAAGGTCATTACTATTCTTCTGCTATGTTAATCTGCAGTCACGAGTGGATCACCCTGCGTATTGCATCATCAGATATATTTGAAGAGACTGAATCATTGGTTTATAACATACATGATAAAACTGAAAATAGTATTACATTAGAGGTATCCGTAATCACTTAAGCTAACTAATGGATTCTTCTGTTTATTTTTCTTGGCTTTTCAGTGCTTTCTACCAAAAGATCATGCCCTAACCCTTAGTTAAAAATGCAGAAGGGATTTAATTGTCTCTCTTGATCTTTAAGTCTTTTTATTGCCACTGTGTTCCAGGAGATCTCTTCCTTTCTAGATGTGTGATTTATATATTATGATTGGCAAAAAAAATTGTACTGTTGACATATGTCACATCTTATTAGGAGACCTCCCCTTTTTTGGGAGGAATTGGTGATGCTACTTATGTGTCATTAGAATTTAATATCATATATTTTATAATCTTTTCTTTCACTGATGCTACACAAGGATACTGGTGATTGTAAGAAATAAGGATTACCTTTTTTATTCTGCCATTAACTGTTTATAGTTTTGAATATACATAGTGTATCATTGGATTTTACACAGAAGTGGAAGCATCTGTCCATATTTTGAGGCTAAAAGTTAAATATGGTGTCAAAACAAAACCTACTGCAAAGATATTTTAATTCCAAAATCAAGATAGATATTAATTTTTAGAAAAAATTGATTATTTTCATTTTCCAAATGATGATTCATAATGCGATGCATGAATTTTAACCTTGGCTTAGTTACATGGATGTTAATAGGATGACATGTAAAACTAATTCTACTTTTTCTAATAGGTGTACAATTCACCTTCTACACATTTCATTTGGAAGATCATCATGACTACTTACTAATAACAGAGAATGGCAGTTTCACACAGCCATTGGCCCGTCTGACTGGCTCAGAGCTTCCTTCACCAATCAATGCTGGTCTCTATGGAAATTTCAGAGCTCAGTTGCGGTTTATTTCAGATTTTTCAATATCATATGAAGGATTTAATATTTCTTTCTCTGGTAAGGAAGTACCTGTAACATCTGACTCCTGAAAAAGTTGCTATTTTGGTTTTTTTTTCTGTATGCTATATAAAGAAAAGAATAATTGAAATTATTTTGATAAATATGTATACTGAAAAATTATATTATATATTTTTTTCCTTAAGCACAATAATTTAAAAGCAAATGAACCTCTGTGCCACATGATAAATAAGATGGCAGTAAACTGTAAGACACATTATCAAGTGAGGGGAGGAAACATAACTAGTCTAACTTCAGTTACTGAAATTCCAGATCAGCTGAAGTGTCAACTATTTAGTTTTTGTTGTGCCATTTTTTAAATTTGTTTTATTTACTGGAGTTATTTATGGCTCTTACAAGAATGATAAATCAATGTTCTGCCATGCATGTTTAAAACATTGTGAATGTATTAATTTGCCTTGCTTTCCACATAATCTGATTATCAATTTTACCTTCACACGATAATTTAGTTTTAAAATCTGATGCCTGTATTGATATTCAGGTGAAAATATACAGAAATTACTACACTGAAAGATTACATATATGACTGGTAGAGAACATGTTCTCATAAAAGCTGACTTGCTCTTGTTTGCAGAGTATAATCTTGAACCGTGTGAAGATCCTGGGATCCCACAATTTGGTAGCAGAATAGGATTTAATTTTGGTGTTGGAGATATTCTGACATTCTCCTGTTCATCTGGATATCGTTTAGAAGGAGCTTCAGAGGTTATTTGTCTTGGTGGTGGACGACGAGTATGGAGTGCACCTCTGCCAAGGTGTGTGGGTACGTGGTCAGCTGCTTTCATTTGCTTGTATGTGTAGTCATTGTCCATGGACTTGCAGATTTAGAGCATGGAAAAGCATGGTAATACACCTCTTTTTATGTACTCTCATATTCTCCATATCTCATTAGTAAATATTTTTAACCTTCTTTAAAATATATTTGGTATTATAACTGTAAGTGGACTTCATAGTCTATACTTGAAAGCAATTCAAATTGAGGTCACAATGCTTACTCATCTTATTTGGATTAATAGGTTAGACAAACTGGGTATAAATTTAAATCAGCATTTACCTGTTCAGATGTCAGGTAATTGATTTTTTGTTGGGTTTTTTTTGGTGTTTTTATTTTTTTTCAATGCAAGCTTCCAAGTGATACCTGTATTATAAAATTGTAGTTAGATCACTTAGACCAGATTTGTTTCATAAAACTACATCCATTTATAGGAGTACAGTCAACCTGGGCATCCTATGTAAGAACCATATCCTCAGAATATCCTTAGAACAGCTATTTTGGTTTTAAAATTATAGCTAATATAATTCAGAAGAATCACTTTCTGATGATTCCTGCCTAACACTCTCAACTCACTGTAGCCTATATGTGTAGATTTGACTAGAAATTTAGCTTTAAGTGGTAAAGAATGTTGATTGAGCTGAATGCTTCCTAAATTATTTGGTTTTCAGTCCTGTTGAGAACTGTTGAAACAATAAGGTCTCTAAAAAGTTGGATAGTTGCTAAAGTGTCTGCATTATTTTTATTTAAGGGTATATATTGCTGAAATTTATGTACTATATGGAAAAGTTTATACAGACATCATCAGTATCAGTGTGCATTTAAAATATTTTTTCATAATAAATTATCTGTTAGTTAAACATAAATGTCTTTCGGATGCTGATTGCATAGTAAGTATGGATTGATTATGTGTTTCCTCTTATTTGTTTTTGGTTACTGTATCAATATTTTTAGGTTCAAACCACTCCTACGTCTATCTCAGTATGAGGAAAATTATGAATTTAGCTTATGCATCAGCAACATTTATTTTTGTACCTATAGAAGAGATGATTTAGACGCTGAGTCAGAGCAATGGATGAATAAAAGCTCCTTTTGTGTTGAGGCTGATGAATTTTTAACAATAATAATGAATGTGTGAACAGTCAAGACGATAGGTTAAAATTCAGTAATAAATTTCAGGAAGGGTTAATATAAATTGAATTAGTAAATTATCAGCAAAAAGAATCTTTCACAGCAGCATAAATGTAAAAAAAAAATCCTGTATAGCTTTTATGACAGAAAAATAATGTATATGTTTGTTTGTTGGGGGAAAAGAAAAAAGCTGTAATAGAAGGAATAAATTATTTTCTAGTCAACATGTTTTCTCCTTGCTTTTGGAAATAAAAGATAGTCTCAATTAGAATGGCTTAATTAGCCATTTTCACTCCTTAAGTATCCAGTCTTTGTCACTCTTGTGCTTAATTTATGTGTGATAATAATGAAATTCAAACAAGACAAAAGTAGAAATTCCTGTTGACCATTTATATTGGATTCAAAATTTATGTGTTGGTACTGTTGCTCATGTTTGGTGTTTTTTGTCAAAATGTTTAATGAGAGAATGCTTCTGATACAACGTGCACTTTCACATACACGCAATGTCAGTTGGGAAGTAACCACAGCTCATAATATTTGTGTTCAGATTGTCAACACAAGAATAAACTACAAGGAAGACAGATAAAGTAGAAGTTTGGTGGAAGGGCAAGCATCCCTCTCTGGATACATCAAAAGCTAATGTGTTCGGTTTTGAAACAGAGTAGTCAGTCATAATCAATTCTAAACCAAATAATTTGCCAGAAAATTAGCAGCTGTCTTTCCTTTTCCTATTTAGAAGATGGATAAATATTTGTAATTTATTAATTAATGTTATTATTCAATCTGTAAAAATAGTCTTTAAAAAAAATTTGACTTAAGACTTACGAAATGAAATTTTGAAATTTGGAATTATTTAATTATGCATTCTTAATTATTATTAAATAATTATTTTTTGAAAATAATATTATTATTAACTTAATGATAATAATTAAATACTGAAATAATAATTAATTATTTTGGTATTAGAAATTATTAAATTATTAAGAAATGAAATTTTGACATTAGAAATTGTTAAATTACTTATTAATTATTAAATTATTGATAAGTAAATTATTTAATTATTAGGAAAATCTTAGGAATTATTTCTTGAACATTACTTATTATTAATGTTTAAATAGCAAAAAACTATATTTTTACTGAATTTTTAAGGCTGAATTTCTCAGATGATGGTATTATCTCAATTCAGTGGTGCTTGATGTTATGCTGAAACAATTTTTATTATAAGATTTTTCTTAAAAAAGCATAAAGGTTTTCCATTTTTCTGTTCACCATATAATGCAGTACTTCTTGGGGTGCCTGTAGTCACTCATGGGGCAGGCATAATTTGGTGGTAGCTGAAACTTTGGTGTGTTGTCTACTCTGTGTTGGCTAACAAAACTAAAACACACTCTGCACGAGTTACTACAAAGTAACTATCACACAGCCAGCTGCACAAGCTGTTAATAAATGGAAGTACCTAATGATGACAGAAAAATTCCATGATTTTTAAACTGCTTTATTTTAATTTATCCATGGACTGTGAAAAAAGAAGTCTCACTTTTCAGTCTAAGTAACACATTTGTAAAAAAAAAAAAAATCCTACAATAAGTATGAATGCGTGTTCACTTTTGACTTTATAAAAAGCAAAATCTAAGCTCTGGATGGACCTAAGGAATCAACGTTTTCCTCAGTATGCTGGGGGTTTGTCTCCAGCTTGCAATATAGAGCAGAGAAATAGTCTTAAGTTTGTGAATATGGATCTGCTTTCATAAGGTTGTAGTGCCTCTGAAATATTCTGATGCATTTGGAGCTCAGACATCTTTGCCTAGTTCTCTTTATAATTTTCAATGCCATAGGTAGGTTACAAGAATTTTCCTGTAACTGTGTTACAGATAGGAACAAACAAGAGCAATTATTATTGATTTAAAGCAAAAAATAATGACATAGATAAAATTAAACTTTTCTTATCATCACTAATGGAATGAGGATGATTAAAGATCTTTTAGAATACTATCATTCCTCAGTTTCATGATTTATTTTTATGCTATACTGAAGTGATAACTAAATACAGTGTTCATATTCAGCACACATATTTCTTTCTTAGAATTGCTTTTCTTTTCAGTAAAATGTGGAAAGTTGTTTGTATTATAGCAGGATTTCTTATGTCTTTTTTTTTTTACCTGCCCTTTCCCAGTTTGTTTTTCCATTCTTTATAAGGCTGTTGAATAGCCAAGTTGTATTATCTTTCATTATAACTGTCATGTTTGAATTTATAGACCCTATTTTTTTCTGTTTCTATGTGTAAAATAATCTGTGTCTTCACAGCTTCCCAAGTGTATCAAGTCTTTTCCTCTGGCTTTCTTAGGACCATAGAGTTTCTTTCCAGACTGCTAAACCTTCACTGGAAGACACTGACACTAAAACTTTTTTCTCCTGTGCTATTTTCACTTTTTCTGTTCATTCTTCTCATTAGGTCCTAAACAGTCTCTAATTCTGGACTTGGAGATTTCTAAGGAACTATGCCCGTTGAAATTATAAAAGGCAGACAAAAAGGCATAAAATATCTACAGGCAAATTTATTAATTTCTGTCCTGTTGCATACTTTTCAGATAATATAGTTTTTTCCATCTGAGATTTTTTGCCAAGGTGTTCAGTGATGCAGCTTTTTTGCCAAGCTTTAGTTAAAGTGCTTTTCAAAGTACACCAAGAACAGGCATTTCAGAAATGTCTGAAAGGTTATATTGTATGAAAGAAAAAATAAATTCAGCATTGACTGGATGTGCATACATATGGAACCAAGGAAGGGAAGGTGCTACCACAGGTACATCTGTAGTAACTTCCCTCATTAGCAGGAGAACCATTAGTTACTGTCTGTGTATCTTATTCTATATCCCATTAATCTTACTCCATTTACATAGCTCTATCCATTTCTAAGCATACAAGATAAAGATTTTTTTTAATATATTTTTCTTCAAAAAAATGTCCTTTTGCTAGTTTTGAGATTTCTTTTGATATGTGGAATATTTGGGCAGCATGAATTCTGAGTTTAAGGATTGTGGTATCCAGTTGTAAATGCCATTGATTCATCTCAGAACAAATGAATCCTAAATTTTCTTCTGTTCATCAGAAATGATTTTATTCCCTTAAATATTTTTTTGCTGTTGGGTGTGAAAATGTTATATGTCTATTATTTTCTTCAGGAATAGGATTTCTGTAAAAAGCAAAACAGTCATTGAGGTCTCACAATACGTTAGTATAACAGCATTATGATGTGCTAATACATTTTTTAATATTTCTTATGTATTTTTAGATTTTGCATCAACTTTTAACTGTTCCTGCTCCCCATATGGAAATTTTTACTAAGTTCTAGCAGTTCCAGCACTTCCTGTGTTATTTTGTGGAGGGTTTTTTATGCTTGTTCATGGTTTTGGGATATTTTTGTTAGTGCTGGGATTTTTTATCAGAATATTAAATTAGTTTATAAAGGAAAATCATGCACATTGGTAGTTTAAATTTTTCTTATATAGAATGTGGGTTTTTTAATACAATTTGCCATGTTAGCATTAATTGAAAAGCTCATTTGTCTTGATATTTCTTCATCATCCTTTGACTGATTGCAATACAGGAGCATATTATTTAATGTATATGGGACTCCTACCCATTCTTGTCAGCTGGAGCAATCAGTTATGAAAAATAACATTGATAATGTAAGTAATTCTTTCTACAAAAGTTTTCTTTTGTATTTGGCCATTGGCCATTGATGTAGAAATATCTTTTTCTAAAATTATTTTTGGGTCATAAATACAGGATCTTCCCAGATCTGGAAATACTATCTTTCATTATAAGATAAATAATATAGTCATAAACCAGCCAAAGTATATTGAAAATAAGTTTAATACACAAACAGCCGCATGAATCTTTTGATGTTCAGATCAAATAGGAAGTAGATAACCTCTATTGCAGGTACATAATAAGAAATTTCTGTTAATAAGTTTTGTCTATATGAAAGGAAGTCTTGTATTTTGGAACAATGTAAAATAGAAGGAAACCCCATAATTCTTACTGATTGAAGAAGATAATGTTCTTTTTACTTTTTTCATCAGCATAGAGTTCCCTGCATTTAACCTGTCAGAATAAAAAACTGCCTGGAAAACTTGTGATAACCTTATGACTCATGCTATTCACAGAAAGAAAGCTTTGGCAACAACTTAATCCTTTCAGAATTTTTGTGCTATCATTTCTTTTGCTGCTATGTTTTGACAAGAAACTATTTTCTGGTTTCTGCCAGCCTTCAGTTGAAGAGGTACAATATCTGAAGACAAACGGCTTTATAAGAAACCCTTTGTTGAGCACTGAATTTAGATACAGTTTCTGAAGTAACTGTTTATTTACCATCTACTACAACGTTGTATAAAGATAAAATCCTTTTTGGAATGCTTCTACTTACTTGCCCAGTCAGACTGTTGCAATAAACAGTCTCCTAACAAAGAGATAGCATCTTTTCAAAGCACTGGACTCCTAGATGCAGCTCTTATCTTTTGATTCTAAAGGATTGTATTGAAGAAAACAATTTCCCTCTGTCTGAATTTTGATCTGTAGGAGGACATAATGTGGTTTTGATTCATAATTTTTTGATTAATAATTATTTATGGCAAGAATTTAATTAGCTAAATTGTGAGAAATGTTGCAATATTCTCATCTTTTTTTAAGCATTTCAATTCATTGAAGAATTGAGTTCAAATGGTTAAGTTACCCAAACAGATGCATTTCATTCCTTGATTACAATCACAATGACATTTCACTTGCTTACAAAATTTAAATGCACTAATAAACAGCAGTTAAAATTCAGCTGTTTTATTATGGAAAGGTGCAATGAACACACATTTATAACCAAAAGGATCACAGTCTGCTACTGTAATTATCTTGTTATAGAAGTTTTTACTTTTCTTTATTTTTCTTTTGATTTTTTAATTTTCCTTTCTAATACTGAAATGAAACTATTATTTCTGTCACAGTCTGGAAACAGTAATTGACTTCAGTAATTTACTTACTGTTACATCCTTCTACTTTATATTAGATTGAATTAAAGTCTTTGTGAAAATATATCTGGATGTGGAATATTTTTCTTTTTTTTTTTTTTCGTAGAAGAAAAGTGTGTAGGGCAGTTTCTAAGTTTCAACTGAAACAAGTAGAATTTTTTTTAAAACCCAAAACCTTATTAATAAAGCAGCCTGATTTTTATCTCTGTTGAACAGGGAATATTACTAAAATGAAAGATAACTACAGTAACAGAAGTAACAGAAGTTACAGAAGTAACAAAATATTTGTAAGTTCTGATAACAGCTCTACGTATGATTTAAAGACTCTCTGATCCACTGTAATTTTTCCTTTACTTCTGAAGTACAGTTTTGTCACATCTTTTCTATGTTTCCGTTTGCACATATTCCCTTAACTTCATCCTGGATTTCCTCTTAAGCTTCTTTTTGTCTTTCACTCACTGTAGTGCCTGTTAAAATTATTTTGCAAACACTTTCAAAAAAATTGCATGTGTATAATATTTACGTTTACTTTAAACTTAAGAACTCCATTTACATTACTTCTTCTGGACACTTTTTTACTCAGCACTTAAATGCAAATAGAATTATTATGGTCTATTTTTATCTTTTCTCTAGTATTAACATCAGAGAATAGAAAGAAACTAAGTCCCATGAAGCTCCATGTGATTTTAAACAATATGTTTAAAATATTGCCTGCTCATGTTTGTAGATAGGAGTGGAGATTCTCAGCTAGGTCTATCCATGCTGCAGTTTGGAGCACCTTGCAATATTAATTGTGGACTTTCCCAGTTTGATTTAGTACTTGTTCCAACATACAATCCATTTTTGTCTGAGCATGTTTGATGCTTTGTGGTTACTTGTTCTGTTGTGGTTTTTTAAGCCATAATTTGCACTGACATGAGGCAAGCAGAGAAGCCAGGAACTAACTGTTGATTTTGTCAGAATTCTACTAAGTGTACAAAAGAAGCAACTGGAGGACTCTGTGCCTCCATGGAACTGTAATGATGCTATGGGAGAAGTTCCATTATACTGTGTTTTTTGGCACTGCATTTACTAAACTAGCTTTCTTGTCTGCTAACACAAGATACAAAGAATCACAGAATCGTTTGGGTTGGAAAGACCTTTGAAGATCATGTGATACATCCATTTGCCTTAGGCAGGAACATTTTTTAATCAATCATGTTGTTCAAGCCCTATTCAACCTGACTTTGGACACTTCCAGGGATGGGACATCCAGAATTTGGAACAAAATATTCTCTCTTTAAATTCAGAAAATCATATTGAAAAATACGATGACATGAAACACAATGACATAATTGCATCCTTCTTAACAGAAAACTTAGCATGATTGTAAAACGCTAGTTAAAATTGTCTTAACTGTTGGATTACTGCTGTGTGCAGATTTTTAAAAATTGCTTTGAATTACCGTGCTGACATAGCCCAGAGTTGTTGGATCAACTTAATACCATAATTTCCTTGTGCCTTTTGGCTTTTATATCCCTCTGAATTGGGAAAAGAGATCTCACAATCCTGAAATTACAATCATCTTACTCCTTTCTGTTGTAATTCAAAGTGACCTATGCACCTTTGAAATAGCAAATACCCGTTTATTTGAGAGTGCAATAAAAGGATAACTGTGATCATGTGGAATAGAAGGTTTTCCACTTCTTCCTAGATTGTGTGTATCCAGCTGTTCCAGGACAAAATAATGTCACCTCAATTATTTGGGTGCTTTTTCTACATTGTTGAATTAGCTGTAGTCATCAAGAATTTGTTCTTTGATCTGTGCCTGATTTGGCTTTCTGTGCAATGTCTGCTTTAGCTGCATACAGAAAGGGTAGTTTATCAAGATGGGGGTTTTTTGCCACTGCTTTTAATTTCATGTACAAAATATATATTTCAATATCCTGAATGTTACTCAAACAAGTCTGCAGTGGAAATTATAAAAATGTTAATAACAAAGTTATTATTTTGTTAATAACAAAATAAAATCTTTTAGAATAGACACCATAGTTAACCTAAACATCTTTTAAAACATTAAGTTTTGCACAACAACATAACTTATTCTGTGAAATTATAAATCAGTTAAATTCCCAGGTTAAAATAAATGAAATGCATTCTCCTGAGGGTAAAATAAGTGGCAAGAATATTGAAACAATCCTGAAAACAAACATAAACCCAGAAAATTTAGTGTTACAGTTAAATTCAAAATTAATCTAAATCTGTTAAAAAGACAGGAAATACTCCTGTACTTGCACTATAATCACCACATATCAAGATTAAATAAAAAGGAAAGAAAAGAATTGTAATAGTTCTTCAGTGTCTATTTAAAATATGTGGTAAATAAATGCTAAGAATTACTTAATTAAAATTATGTATATAGTCCAATATATGATAAGAAATGAAAGTGAGTTTATAACGCCTAATGAAGCATTGGCACAAGTGTTTATGTTTCTAGGTTTTTTTGGGTGATTAAATGAATTGCCAAAGTCCTTGATTATAAGGTTTACTTCTTGAAATATTAACTGTATTGCTTGAAAATAATTAAATTAATGCTTTTTTCCCCTGGGAGTTGTGTTTATCTTCTTTTCTTGTTATTTAATTTTTTCTTCTATATTTATCTGGTAGCTATAACATAGCTATATGTTTATATTTAAACATATTTATTGCTATAATTTATGTCATTGACTATGTTTATTATCTTGGTTAAAAAATACCAAGGGGAAAAAAAAAATTTTTTTCATTAATCTATGTGAAAATTTGTGTACCTACACTATATATTTATTCATATGTGTGTATATATAAATAAATACACATGTAAATTTATAGAATTTTTCTACTTTAATTTGCACATCTTTATGAATTTCAGCATTGGAGAAATTAAACAAATACAACAAAATTCAAGGAAGATCTTGGAAAATAATGATTATGGAATGTGGCATTTATATGATATTAACTCTCGGTGCTTTTTGACATACTTTTACTAAAGTATTGCAATTTAGAAATAGTCTTGTAGCCACCAATCACCATCATGATTGTGTACTTAAAACTGGATTTTAGATATTAATAAACATTATCAATGTTGAGCTAGGTTACATTAACATTACCATTATCACCATTACTAAAATATTTATATGTTCTATTAAAACATGCCTTAACTTTTTTTTTTTTTTTCATTGCAGCTGAATGTGGAGCCTCCACGACAAATAATGAAGGAATCTTACTGTCCCCCAATTATCCTCTTAACTATGAAAACAACCATGAATGTATTTATAGCATTCAGGTACAAGCAGGAAAAGGAATCAATATTTCTGCCAGAACATTTCATTTAGCCCAAGGAGATGTTCTTAAGGTATGTAATCATGTAACTTATTTATCAGCTTCTGGTATCTCTCATCATTAAGGTTTATCTGCAATAGTACAGTACCAGGTAAGTGGATATAAAGCATCTCTTACAAAATACCTTTCTAAACTGGTTCCATTTTTAAGAAGCTAAAAATTAGACATCCTTAGGTGCCCCTATGTTCTGTTTCTTAGCACATGTTTTTCTGACCAGAGATAATTAAAAAAAGGTTGAAATAATGAAACAAATGTTGCCATAATGGTTATTTGTATTGTAATTTTAGTGTTAAATATTTGTCAATTACATCTTTAGACTTGTTTACTTCTACAGTATCTTCATAACTTGAGCTGTGATCTAAACATAATAAAACATAACACCCATAACTTTAATTTAACACAAACTAATTACTGCCTTTTGTACATAAGATTTACACTTTAAATTGTTTTAATCTAGTGTGCATGAAAAAAAGAAACAACAAAAGGGAAAGAAGAATACTACAACCTACCAGAGTTTTATACAGTGATATCCCCATCTTTGATTTGTTCATAGATTTTATTATTGTACTCCAAAAAGTATAGTTCCAGACACATGTATTACTTAGACATCTACACATTTAAAACTGGTGTTGATCAGGGTGTCTTTTCACATATGCCATCTGCAATAGCACACCAATGCAATAAGATATCTCTGAGTAAATATTTGTCCAATTGTTCAGAATATGTAATTTAATTAAATTTGCCTCTGTGAAATCAAAGGAAGAAGAGGTACCATGCCAATCGTGTTTGATTTAAAAGGTTTTTCTGCCATATTCTTATTACTTATGTAATAAGTACCCCATACTTATTAAATAAGAGGGACTATGAAAATATGTATTCCTAAGAAACAACTCTGATTCATACTGGGGTTTATCTCATCTAACTGTAACCGTCTGTGCATTAGGGTGGAATTTCTGTCCTTAGCTGTCAGATAGAAGCATTTCCAAAATGGGCTGTTTATACCTAAAGTACAAGCAGACCTAAACCACTAATGTAAAATGAAATTGGGCATCAAAAAGAAAAAGGAAATTAAATGTTTTTTAAAAAATACTACGCTCTTCTTACAGCAGAGCATAAGCAAAGAAAAATGAACCAAAAGGTGCTAGATACCCAGAATGCACAGGTGTGTTTATTTTATATTAAAATTGTTGCTTATATGAGAACCAAGTGGATGCCCTTTAAGTGTTACATTAAGTAATTTTGAAAGATTTAATTTGAAAGCTGTTTACTATTTATTAAAAAGTAAGTAGTATGGAAAAAACTTCAACCCAACCAATGAACTAACCAAAACAGTTATTCAAGTAACTGTTAGCCAATAAAAGCATATGAATGGATTTTTCTCAAGATTTTTAGGTAGAAACCATTCAACTCTATTATCTTAATTTAAAATACATACCACTGTGGGAATGGAGATACAGTTATGTACAGTCAGATAAATATAAATGAATATAAAAATAATACAATTCAACTTTTTTCTTCTTTTTCTGATCTAGTAATTTATGACTTTTCAAGGGCCATTTGAACCATATGCACTTCAGATGTTTGACTAGACAACCTTAACTCAGACGCTTAGTAAAGAAAATTCTGCTTTAATTCTGCTACTCAATTAACATGAAATTAAGAGCAATGGAAAATTAATTATGAATAGATGAAGGCCAGCACTCAGCTGCAAATGCCAGTGGCAGAAATATTTGCTGTATATTGCAGGTGTATTTTTTAAATGAAACTAGTGGTGTGTAATTAGAGTGTTTGTTTTTCAAGTCAGCAGCCTTGAATTATAATGAGCCAAAGTTCCGCCCTATTAAAAAAAACCAAAAACAAACTCTAACAGGTATTCTTGATTATGACTGTCACTTTTTTCAGTCTATCTGACATAGCAAGACAGAAGCACTCAGCCTTTACGATTGTGGGAAGAAATATCTGTGGAACCATTCATGTCTTTTCCTGCCTCCTTTCTTAGATGAAATTCTCACAAACTGTCTTAATTCTATCACGCTGTTTTTTCGTGTGTTCATGTGATAAAGAAAAATTCTTTAAGAAACACATTTGCAGTCACACATTCCAAACCTATTCTCCCAGAATCAGTTCTGCAGTTGTCTGTTGATCCCTTTCAGTAATCCTATTCTACTCTGAAACAGGAAATATTTGACTGTTTTGCCGATTGGGCAGAATAACCTTTTGGCTACAGAAACAGGACATTAGGGTTATATTTTAGTTTTAAATGAATCATTAATAGCCAACAAATGTTTTTAATTTAATATGTATTACTACTTTGTAAGTGGAAGGAACTTAAAGTTAAAAAAAAAAAATAAACAAAATTCATCCTGTCTTCAAAACAGCAAAGTGACATATAGTGAATACAGATTTCCCTGTCAGCTGTGAAAGAGGGAGGGTACAGTATTCACCATTTCAAAATCAAAAACACCAGCTTCTAGAGAGATCTTCCTTCCCCCAAACAGAAATGAAGCAAGCCCATAATATTTTATGGTTAAAACTCAGATTTTTAATGATGAGCTTTGCTTTGATAATCCATCTCTTTTCATCAGAAGCTAGAGATGTAAATACTGGCAGGGAAGTTAGTAATGTACTTTGCGTTACTTTTTCTTGCATCTAGGATTTTTAGATCACTAGCGGTATGCAGCTAAAATTCCATTCAAAGTCTGAATAGACTGAGTACTCTAATAAAATTTTGACAAGTTCTTTAATGAAGCTATGAGGTCTGCTGCTTGCCATGTAAGTTAACTGACCATGGATGATGTTTATATCAGACAAGCGCTGTGATTGAAACAATGAAACAGCTGTACTGGGAATGCAGCCTTAGAGTGAAAGAGCATATTTAACACGAGTAAATCACCACCCTTACTTCAGGGCAGAGAAGGAGGAGTTCCCTTTTACCAGTTCTGAACTGGTATAAAACAGAGGTTTCAGAGCATATAATTTGTTTTTCATTTGCTTCATTTAGTATTCAATTCTCTTGTTCTCCTTTCAATGTAACTGCTCTGGCTACTTACATTAATGGTGTAGTTCTTTTTGGGTTTTATTAGAAACTGTAAGAAAGATATAAATATCTCTGCTTTTTGTGTGTGTGTGTGTGTGTGTGTGTGTAGGGATATAACGTGCTCTTGAAAGTGCCATATATTATTCTAATATTTATGAAAGTTATATAAAGACATATGAAGAATTTAGGATCTGTACAATCACTACATGCCAATCCATTTAATGTTAATCTCAGGAACTCTGTAACGCTTTTATCCTTCTTTGCAATTTACAGATAATTGAGTTTGTGCACTATATTTCCGGAATTCAATATTTTAAAAGTAAACTATCTATGTGAGAGGCAAAGATAAATAATGAATTTTTTCCAAAGTATGAAAATTTTTCTGCCTGTTTTTTTCATGCTTTTATCTCCATCCATCAATTTTGCTCATAAACTCTCTAGTCTCTGCTGGCTGTAAGCAAGTCCTTGAGATATACACAGAGAGAACAGAGTTATCATTGTTTTGCTTCCCTGAATAGTCCATTGATAGTAATGAACGTGTTATTTGTGTTGAAATCTGTTGAGTGTAGAAAATATTCTTTTATATCAAGCATATTTTAACATCCTTTTTAATTTACAGGGAGAAAAAGGACCTTTATTAGAATTGAAGCTTGGACATGGCTAATATAATTGTTTTCTTTATTTTCAGTAGATTTCAGCATAAATAAAAATGTACCTGCATGTGGTACTAATTAATGGGTAGTTTTCTGGTAATGTTTAAATTAAAAAAAAAATAAAACAAAAAACAAAACACCTCAAAAAATTCTGCAGACGGATTTCATTAAGTAAACCTAAAACAAAAGAGAGAGGAACACTGACTATGAAAAGGATCTTTTTCCTCTTTTGTGGCAGAATATGAGCTTGGCTTTATGTAGCATGAGAAATTATGTGGTAGGTGATATTGCACCTATGTGTAAAAAATTGATTTAAGAATTATTTTTAATAATGTTATAAAGCAATCTTTCTTTCTCATTTTACTAAAGCACACACTGCAGCAACAGGCAGGTAACAGCGTGTCAGCAAGCAGAACTGGCACTCAGGGTTCTCTTTGGCTGTGCTTGGCTCAGCACTGTTTGTGCTCTGCCAAATACAGAGGGTTCAGTTTTACTGCATTTGTTCATTGTCTTCTCTGTGGGCCAGATTTTAAATGTGTGCACATGATTCAGTTTTTGAGGGGTTTGGGCAAAGACTTTGAAGAGATGTGATATTTGGATCTTTTTGCTAATTTGTTTCTTAAGAGTCTTCATGTTTATAATAATAATACTTTTAGCAATATCATCCTGAAAGTGACTGAGAAAAAGGTAATAAATGTTGGGGACAAACTCCCCACCCCCTCACCCCCCTAAACATATGGACCCTTTTCTGTCTTTATATTAGTGCTTCTATTCACATGTGATATACATTTGACAGGGCGTTGACAGCCTCAGTTCTGTGCTGCTGATTTTATGTTATTTCTTCTCTTTATAAAGAAACAGATCTTCATATCCATATGCCTTTTATGTTTCAATGGAAAATCTCAAAAATAGCTTGATTAAAATGCACAAATTTTATACATTCATTTATGATTCTCCCTTGCTAAAATTGTATATAGTTAAATAAATTAGCAGAAAAAAGGGCATTAATTTCCATTTAAAATTTATTGATAATGGAGCCACTTAAGAGATTAGCAAGTTTTATTTGCCCTCTAATTGAAATGCAAACAACACTTCCTTCAAAAATTGAATATAACATCTATTAGTTCAAATATTTAGCAAGAGTGTTTGCTATTAGCATCCTTCCCTATAACATTTGAACATATTATTGTGGTATGAATAACAATTTTCTGTGCCTTTTTTTCCTTCTTTATGAATTAATAATTTAAAAGACTGTCCCATTCAATACCTAATAAAGATGGACCTCTGTTTTCTGAATAGTTTTTTACTGGCATATCAAGCATTATCCAGTCATGAATAGATTATCATTGAATTAATGTTACAGGATGACTTTAAGAAAAATATATCCAAGTGAATGATATTTTTATAACGAATATTCCTGGACTTAACTTTAGCACCCAAATGACTTAAATCTAGATGTGCTGGCAAGGTTTATAAGAAAGTATATTCATATATTAAAAATAAGCTAAGCGTGCTGCCTTAATTCGCATGTAATATTGCCTTCCAAAAGAATTATGAAGCTGAATTCCTAACTCTTTCAAAATATTTAGTTCCCACCTAGTTTAACAAGGCTAGAAAGAAAACCTTGGTTCTGCAAATCTCAGAAGTGTCTGCTACCACTTTAGTTGCAAGCTAAATGGTATCATTTAAATGATTCTATAAATTTCCATTTTTTCCCCTATTAATTCAAATGCAGCAGAGAAATGAAAATTTGATCTAAGTTGAGAGTTACACTACAAAACATGCATTCGTTTATTGTCCTAAGGGAGACCTCAGTGTCTTAGGAAGAGGGGTAATTTGAATTTCTGAAAGACAGCAACCAAAAGAAAAAGTAATTCAATTTATTGTTCAGATGAATCAGTCTTGCCTCAGCCAAATCCAGTTCTCCTACTCAAATGAATCAGTTTCAGAAGTGTTAGATACTTTCAATTCTGTTCTTTCATAGAAATTATATAGGTTTAAAAATATTATACAGTGTGACAGCTGGTTAGCCCATGAAATAGAATGAATATTAACTAATGAGAGATGTCAGTGGACTAATGTGCAAGATTTAATATGGTAGGACATCTAACAAAATTGCCAATAAAGTGTGTGTGGGGAAATTCTAACATGAAAAAATTGGTATCATGACACAGCTTAGTCAAAGTTTGTGAGACATTGAAAATAGTTGGTAAAACTTCTTACCAGCCTCCTTTGGTTAAGTATTAGTGATACACAGATAGCAGGAAATGGTTTACTCTTATATAGCTTAAAAAAATAAAATAAATTTTAAATACTGGGTTATTATGAATTATAAGTAGGTTCAACGTGGGTTTTGTTTACTTCTGTCATGATGTAAATATCTCTGCTGGATAGCAGCAATTCTGAAATGAGTATTTTCCTTTCAGTTGCTCAAACAAAACTAAGTGCATTTCAGAATTAATTTTCTGGGTTGGGTGGGGTTTTTTGTTTGGTTTTGGTTTGGTTTGGTTTGGTTTTTCTTGTTTTTGGGTTAGTTTTGGTTAGTTTTTTTTTTTCTTTTTCTGTCTTGACTACTGGTCTCAGTATAGCTTAAATGAGTTTCTTAAAAAGATAAGATCTATTTTAATACTGCTTTATAGATATAGAAATAATTTTTGGTTGATATGCATTAATTGCAATTTTTTCTTCCTTTCTGATTTCATACTTTTAGTCCATCTAAGAACATTTGCTTTTAAATTTAAGTTAGTTTGGAATTTCTTTGCTTGTGTCACTAAAAACCAAGGAATTATGTCAAGTCATGTTGTGCATCTTAAACTCCTGTACAATTATTTACTCATTACACACAGCTAGAAGTCACTTATTTCTTTTATTTCAGCATTTCATTAAATGTAAATTCTTTGTTACTACTAGAGACATGAGGATTTCTGGAAAATAGGAATTATGTGTATAACTCATTCTTACAGATAGGGAACAGGCATCGTAATACTTCACATTTACTTTGTTTTCTTACTTCTATTTCTGGTGTATTTGTTATGATTTCATTCTGATGATGACTCCTGTCTAAAAATGTAAATGTTGTTTGTAATTAATAGAATTAAAATAGAATTTAGAACTGCAGACAATTCAGTATCTTTTAATAAGGCTTTACAATTTCCCCTTATTGCAATTAAAAATTATTCACAGGTCAATTTACTCATTTGCAAGTGAAATTCTTCATACAACACATCAATCAATGTTTTAGTTATTTTAGAAGTCCCTAAAAAAATCCTACAGGAAATAATGTTTGGGTGAGCAATTATAGTTAAATTATAGGAAGCTTTTTTAGGAATTACAGGAATACAACAACCTGTGCTGTTTTAAAGCAGCCAGATTTAGGGAAATATCCTGAGAATTATTAAAAGATTGTTCTATATATTTAGTATTCCGATAGATGGAAAAGATCAACACTTGAAGAAAAAGAAATAATAAAAATGCAGTATTATGATTTATATATAGATTACAATACTCTTTCAGCTTACAGAAGCAGTGGTTAAATTTATTTCCTAGTCTCCTTTTACTTCACAGTTGTATTTTAACCTGTCTTCACGGATAAAAAGCCACCTCAGGTTTATTTAAGAGGCCAAAGTGGGAAATATGTGAGATTTTCTGTTGTGCCACCTCAGACTAGAGGCAGATACACAAGTGTTTGCTGATACGTAGTGATCAGCATGACAATACTGACAGTAAAAGAGAAAACACAAAGATCTAAACAACCTGAGCTGATATAGCACCTCTGCCCCCTTCTATTGTCATGTAAAAAAGGAATTGACATATTTTAAACTGCATTTGAAAATTCACCGCACCTAAGTCAGCCGAAATCAAGAGAGGCAAATAGTATATCTAAATAGTATTTCAAGTTGTCTGGCAATAGATCTCCCTTGACAGAGCTGTTCTTCTTCTTAATGCAGATGTACAAAAATGTTTCGTAAGTAAAAGATATCTTTTCTTTCTTTGTAACTGTAAAACTCACATTTTTTACAGATCTATGATGGCAAAGACAACACTGCTCACCTGCTGGGAGCATATACTGGGGCATCATTAAGAGGCCTGACACTAAGTAGCACTTCAAATCATTTATGGTTGGAATTCAACTCGGACATGGAGGGCACTGATGAAGGTTTCCAACTTGTGTATACCAGTAAGTATTTGAGAAAACAGTAGGAGTAGATTTATACTTTTAAAGGAATGAAAATTTTTCACTCATAAGATAAAAATGCAGTTAAATGGTTATTGTGGAAGAAATTAACATAAAATTACTTATCAAAATAATATACTTTCATTGCTGTACCTCAAAAAACCCAAAACACATAGCATATTGAAACCTGGCTTTGAATTTTAATCTGGTACATAAATCACTGCCGTTTTTCTAGAGGGGCATTTTTCAATTTTGGAGAGCATAACAAAAAACAGGGTAAGTTTAAGTTATTGTTTTAGCACATAAAAATATTGAAGTATGTGAGTAGTTTAAAAGATACAACCAAAAGCATTGCTTCATGAAGACAAGATCATAAGTAAGGAAATTCTCCTTCTTAAGACTAATCTCTGATATTTACTTTGCTTTTGTTTCTGAGCCTGGATTATTGTTTAGAACCAAAATGATATAGAAAAGTTCCTAACAAAAACCTATATATAGACTTTAACTATGAAGATGAGGAGAGGCAAAAGTATTTCTGATATCCAACTTAGAGGTATACGGAAGAAGCTATATACATCTACTTTACTAAGGGTCACTTTCTGAAAATTTTAGCACATGACTATTGGCATGTAGTGTATATGACTTTTTAGTGTATAATTTTTTTGACATCACTAAATTTTTATGTAGAACTAATTTTTATCAAGCAGGACAGTTTTATAAGGTAATTCTGCAATGCAGCTATCAATTTATTTTCTTTGTCCTGGTGCTCAAATCATTCCTTTTTTACCTGTTCAAAAGCTGTTCATTTAAAAGCTCAACATAATGTTTTTAAAACTAATTCTAATTAAAAAATAGCATAATTCTTCAGTATGAAAGGAAAATACTTCAAAATAATAACAGAGTATGTAATTATTTTTCAGATGAAAGTAGAATAATTATATTCTGTGATAGGACTGTACCATGTGATTAAAGATAGGATGTTCAGTGCTGTGTTACTATATAAGTGTCAAGGAATTTAATTTTTTATATTTTTATAGGTAGAACCAAACCCAGCACTTGAACCTTTTCAATAACATTTCCTGTCTTTTGAGACATTCATATTAGATACACTTTCCTAGCCTGAAGAATTCTTAGCCTGAAGAGTGATGAATCTTCTTTTGTTGATATTGGTAGAATTTGAAGAAAAAAATTAAGTCCAGAAGAAGGTAACAGAGGTGATCAGAGGCCCGGAGCACCTCTCCTATGAAGAAAAGCTGAGAGATTTGGGGCTGTTCAGCCTGGGAAAAAATATTGAAGTATGTGAGGCTGTTCAGCCTCACATACTTCAATATTTTTAGGACCTTCCAGTGCCTAAAGAAAGCCTACAAGAAAGATGGAGAGGGACTCTTTACAAGGACATGTAATAACAGGATGCGGGGTACTGGCCTTAAATGGAAAGAGTGCACATTTAGATTGGATACAAGGAAGAGCTCAGTCTGAGCTCCATCTGGGTGGATCCATAAACCAGGAGAGATGGTGCAGACCTCCCAGTTAGAGCTGCAGCCTGTGCTCTGAGGACTGCCACCATTCTGCCTTGACGATCAGGTTGGATGAGCACCCTTGAGCCATGCAGATGCTCAAAAACCAGGGCCCCTTTGCTGAGTTTTGAGGAGTTCAAGCCTCTCTACTGGGCCCATGGAAGCTTCACCCTTCAAAGAGGCAGTCTCCCTGTGCGCTGTCCCACACAAACTGCCCCACCATGCCCTGGCTGAGGCACCGCGCCCTCTGCCAGCTCTGGTCACACGCAGTTAAGGCAGCAAAAATGCTACTAGTTCCCATGGTTAGGCAATGGAGTTACATGTTCACCCTCAAAAGGGTGATCAGTTAAAAAGTTGACTTTGGTTCTGTGTCTGTAAGAAGGCTGTCCAGAAATGAGGACATATCAGGGATCAAGGCACATTCGAACTTCTTTTCACAGCTTGGTCAGAAAGTTTCTTAGAAGACAGGTAATTCTAACTGATCAATAAGTGTCCAGACCAACATTATCAAAAATGGTTCTTCATCTGGGACTCACTTTAATGTCTTTCAGAGCTTCTGCAGTACTCACTGTACTAAGAAACAGCAGTTTAGGAATGCAAACTTCAGCACAGAGGTTGTGGAGGCTGAGACATGTTCAGTCACACATGAAATGAGCTGAAGGAAGAACCACAAAGATAAAGCATTTTATATACTTTTTTTTCCCCCCCTTTTTTCCTGAGCAGCCTTATCCAACATTTAGAATGCATTTACAAGTATTTTGCCTGTAAAATAAAATAAAGAAGAATTTTTTTCAATAAAAAATAGTAATGCAGCATCTGAGGAGAGATTGTGAAGGGCTACCAACTGTTGACAAGATGGACAGATAATGTGTGAATGATTTGTTGAACAAAGTAGACATGAAAATGCCTTTATTTCCTCCCATATTACCTATGTATAGGAATAGCAATGTGATACAAAGGCTCTTTTTTTTTTTTTTTTTGCCTATACACATTCTAAGCCACATGATATTGGTAAAATTATTTGGTTTGGAGCAAAGTGAGATTTCAAGTTGCTTCTCAGTTAATAACAGAAAACTTGATTTGGAATAGAGAAATTTTCTCCCAAATTGCAGTTTATGTTTCCCCATAAGTTAGTATACTTCCCTGTTTCCATGTAATGCATTGTTATTTTGTTTTCCTCTTGCTTCAAATCTCTTAAGTCTCAAAAATGTCCAAGATGTTTGGCTTGAGTTCTCTCTATCATAATTTTCATTGATTCCTGCATGAATTTCTTAAATTTACAAACTACTGAACAAAAAATTAGGGTAGGGATTGATGAAAATAGCAGTTTATCTTTGGTGCCACAGGTGCTATTGTGCCGCTGTTGTTACACTGCAAAATAATCATAAATCTGCTGTTGTTTTGTTTATGAGCCTTTAAATGTCTATCCACAAGTAACTGGACAGTCCCTTTAGCTTCCAGTTTATAATTTGTCATAAAATTAAAAAACTTATTGATATTGGTAATGGATTTTTTCTGACTTTAATAGAACTCTAATTTATGACACAGCTTGGTCATGCTCTGGGAAAGGTGTTTCGGCAGTTATCCTACTTAGACTGCTTAATAACAGAAAAAAAATCCTAAAGATGTTGTTATATGTAGTTTGAAAATTATTGATTTCCACTGAAAACCAGAAAATCTGAATTTCTTTAATGTATTTATCTGTTTGATTCTGTAAATACAACATTTTATTCCTCACACAGGTTTTGAGCTGTCACATTGTGAGGACCCTGGTGTGCCACAGTTTGGATATAAAATCAGTGACCAAGGTCATTTTGCTGGAAGTACAATCATTTATGGATGCAATCCAGGTTACACACTCCATGGAAGTAGCCTTCTAAAGTGTATGACTGGGGAAAGAAGGGCATGGGACTATCCTCTACCATCATGCATTGGTATTACACTCTTCTATTTTTTTTTATTTATTTCTTTATTTATTTTTTTGAATGCAAGAAAAAAAATATTTTAAAGACTGTTAGATCTATGTAAAATCTGATGTGTATGATCTGATATGATCTGATATGTGTAGAGATCTATTTACACAGGCACTTATAATTCTGTCTGCATGTATCTCATCTAAGTCTAGCTAAGCAGTATTGCCTTTTTAGGTAAAAAAGAGATAGCAATTCTTAAACATTTGTGCATATTGAAAGTCCTAACACATGAAAATCTAGTTAATGTCAGAAAATAATCAACATAAAAAGTTTAGTTAGACAGACATTGTAAAACTAGTATTTTTATACTTATATATAAATATCAATAAGCTAGAAAAATCTCTTATATTTATGTGAAATAGATTAAATAAAATAAAACATATAGAAATTAAGAAATAGAAAGTTATTTTGTATTTTTGTAATTCCTGTTTCTTTACAGTATAACTATAACTTCATAAGTCTTGCAGCTACCTATAGGCTCAATTATTCCCATAGGAGAGTGATAAGAAGGCGAGTTAAATATTATTGTAGCTTTCTTTTTCATCTTCATTTAGAAGAAATTTGGATTGAGTAAATAGGTGAAGCAAGGGGTGAAATGCTTATATGTGAGTCCTTATATGCTGTTTTTCAATATTATGGCTTATGGTCAGTTTAATTGTGTAACCTCTTCAACAAAACAGTAGATGTATAAATTATTGCTCGGATGATTAGCTGTAAGATCATTCCATAATGTTGTTTTTTATTAGCTGAATGTGGAGGACGGTTTAAAGGAGAGTCATCAGGAAGAATCTTGTCTCCTGGCTATCCTTTTCCCTATGACAACAATCTGCGTTGCATGTGGGTGATTGAAGTAGACCCAGGAAATATTGTCAGGTACTGAAAATTATTCTTACAATTTTAACAATTTTTTTTGTTGTTTTTACTACAATAACCAAATCTAGAATGGAGGAAAAAAAAGATATTTTTTGGGGGGCTTAAAACTTAAGGTGCAGATCACAGGTTTTGGCATTTTAGGTTTGGGTTAAAACTGTTGATTTTTTAATAAGCATTATCCAAAGAAGACTGAGTTTTAAAATTGGTTATAATTTTGTGTAATTCTGGAGGCAGCAGAACTCTTTAGTGAAAGACTACATTAAAAAAATGCAAAACAACAAAACAACACAACATGCATTTTCACAGTTCTTTTTAGTTAATTTGTTTTGATGGGATTATGATATATAATATTAGATAACCTGAAACTCTCTTCTGAAAAGATTGTGTAGATAATTATAGATTATTTGAATTGTTAAAATAATACATTACTTTATGGTGAACAAATTCAAATATTCTAAGGTATTTTTCTTTCAAATTAAATTTTGTATTGGGCTGTCATGCATTTAAAGATAAATGTGTGAAACATTATAAAAAACTGCCCTTTGGAGTTAAATTTTATTTGCTTTTTTCTGTTGCTTGTTTAGTTTTGTTGTTAAAGTTGCGTTGTTAAGTGATATTAAAGTTGACAATAAAATCATTATGTTCTTTTAGCCTCCAATTTCTTGCTTTTGATACTGAAGCATCCCATGACATTCTTCGAGTTTGGGATGGTCCACCTGAGAATGAGATGTTGCTCAAAGAAATTAGTGGCTCCCTTATTCCTGAAGGCATTCACAGTACACTCAACATAGTAACCATCCAGTTTGACACAGATTTTTATATCAGTAAATCTGGATTCGCCATACAGTTTTCAAGTAAGTTGATTAATTTAATTTTTAAATTTATTTTATAAGATAATTCACTCACAGATAATTGTGAAGCTGGAAACACTTGAAATCAGTGACATTTCTGATGTTTTAAGGGAAAGAATTGGCACAGACTTAAAGATTTGTTTTAAAGCTATATTTTTATCTTAAAGAAACAAACAAACAAAACCAATAAAATATCTTGTTCTTTGCTAGTTTTGGTTTTCAAGGGCAGCTGGGGCTGTGCAAGGATGCTTATAACTATGATTAGTGTTTTTCAGAAAGGAGGTGGCATAGGCATGTTAAAATTTCCATCCTTTTCTAATTAGAAAGAGTTTCTGCTTTCAGAGACATCTGTGGGGAGTTTTCATTTCTTTTGTGATTGTATGGGATGAAACAGGAAGGAACTCCACAGGAACAGCAATGCCCTTCTCCCTTTTGCCTTCTAGTGCTATATCATCTTATTAGAGGCAGCAGGATGACAAATCTGAACAGTTGCCTAACTGTTGTTAAATCCCTTTAGACATTTTATTGCTGAAACAGAAGATATCATTGAGCCAGGTCCATTTTGACTTTCTTTTCCCTCTGGTCAGTGAAATTTATATATATTTTTTCAAGATTATCAAGATCTAGTCTAATGTAATTTTGTGTAGTGGTAGCAATATTTCTAACATGGTTGACCCAGAGATTTAGTGTTAATACTATTTACCTCATTGTGCTTCCTGTGCTTGGTAGTTATATTGGCCTTGTTTTCCCCTACCCTTATTCTTTCGATGTGTATGGCAAATACATATGTGCATGCAGTAATTTAAAGGAAGAATGAATTTTGTAAATGAGAGTACAAAGGGAAAAATATTTTATTTGTCGTGACAGTGTGCTTCTGCTCCATCAGCTTATTTTTGAAGCTGTGAATAGAGGTTTTAATCCCTTGGCTCCAAGGTATTTTTGCCATTTTACAACCTTACCCCCTTCCAGAGCCTGTTTGAGAGATTCTCACATGTGTGTATCCATTCTCAGACATGCTTTTATATTTAATGTTGAAGCCAGAGAGGGAGACTATTATGCCACTGGGCTTATTTAAGCAGTCATTAAAGCTGAGGGGAAAAATAGATTGATACAGAATAAGAATGGAGTTACAAGGAAAAATGGATAGTACATGGGAGTAAAGTTATAAACCAGCCACTGAAGAAGTTACAGTGATTTATGTGAAAAGAGTGTTTAGAAATTTATCTGATAGGCTTTTTGTTTGTTTCTCCATGCTTTTGCAGTCTATTGAGTTCTAATGACACTAAAGAATACATGAAATTTTACTGCCTCAGCATTTCACTTTGTCTTTAGTCCAGATTCTGAAAATCAGAGTGATCCTTCTCAAACTGTTGATGTGGCACAGTTTGGGTGTATATTCTCAGTAGAATAACAGAGATTTTTTTTCTTTCCCTAAGTAAAGATTTTAAAAGTAATGTGCAAATAACCACACAACCTGAATAACGCTAGCACTCTATGGACATATTGTTTCACTAACCAATAAAGAAAAATATTTGAGGAGATGGAGGAAAGGGAAGGACAATTCTTTGCAACTTTGTTCCAAGTATTCATGTACTTTCTTTGAGTATGTAATATTGTCTGAGTGAAACAGATGGTATCTTCATACTCTAGCTGCACTGTAATTAACCAATGGAAAGCTCACACAAGGGAGGTATCTACTTTTACTTTCCTCTCGCCATTTCATAAAGTAAGAGTATTTAAGTGGATTATCGGCACTTTTACCTCAAGAGGAATGTTATTCAATGACAACAGATATTTTATGTTCAAACCCTTTTAAGGGTTTGAAGGGTTTAAGACTTTGAATGCTTTATTTTCTTCTCTATTATATTCTTACCCTTTAAACAAAAAATGTTTTTCCAAAAAGGGTTTAAACCTTTCTATTAGTTCTTTACAGTGTTTTATTTCATTTTATCAATTGTTCTTACACAGTTTTGCATCTGTCATTTAATGAGCAAAAATTTTCACCATTAATAACGTGGTATAATTTATATCTGACTCCTCTATAACCAGAAAAACAGTTTTTGTCTAGAGATACAAAAGGCAGGTGAGACAGCATCCTTCACCAAATTAAAAGGTGGATAGGAAAACCTAAAGAAAATGAAATGCTATATAAAAAGCAGAAAGTAAATTATATTTAATTAGTATTATGTATTATAACAAGTAATATTAGAATTGTTTCTCTCTAGGACTGCCCAAATCAATCCTTTAAAAGTCATGGAAGTTGTTATTAATTTTGTAAAATTTAGAAGATCCAAAGGGAAAAAGTTTCACAATGAGATTTTTCTTGCCCATTGTATCAATTAGTCTATTTTGTTTCTTTTTTTAGCTTGCCTTTTTGTGGAGGAAAAAAAAAACAAAACCAAGAGGTTATTTGTATCTGAAATAGTAGAACTATTTTGATGGTTTAAACATTCATAATCTCTTTCTGTAAGAAAATAGCCACAGAATCATTGAATGGTCTGTGTTGGAAAGGACCTTAAAGTCCATCCAGTTGAGACCCTCCAACCCTCTTGCCATGGGCAGGGACACCTTTTCCTAGAACAGGTTGCTCTGAGCTCCATCCAGCCTGGCCTTGAACCCTGCCAGTGGTGGGACACCCACAATTTCTCTGGGCAGCCTGTTCCAGTGCCTCACCATGCTCACAGTAAAGAATTTCTTCCTAATATGTAATGTAAACCTACTCTGTTTCAGTTTGACCCTTGTCCTGCCACTACATGCCCTTGTCAAGTCTCTCTCTGTGTTTCACGTAGGCTTCCTTCATGTACTGGAAGTCCACAACTACAACTCCCTGTAGCCTTCTCTTTTGCAGACAGAACAATCCCACTTCTCTCAGCCTTTCCTCACAGGGTCAGTGTCTTATCATCTTGGTGGCCTCTTCTGGACTCACTCCAACAGGCTCATGCCTTTCTGTGCTGGGGACCATGAAGCTGGATGCAATACTCCAGCTGGGGTCTCACAAGATCAGAGTAGAGGGGCAAGAAATTATTCATTTTATGCTGAACTAAGGAATACTGGAGACTTTTTTATGGTTGACAAGGATAAATTTTTTAATTTAACAAAATTGTACATTACTCTGAGAGGAAAAAATAAAAGTGATGAATTTCAGATGAAATAAGGAAACTCAGCCTGATTGCTCTTCACTACTTTCCACCAATTATCCAGGGCTAGTGAAAGTACAGCTTCTTTTATACATCTAATGTAAACAAAGAAATAAATGACTTCACATGCCATCACTAGGCAGAGCAGAATTTTGGTCTAATATTTTTTATATGTCTTTATTTTTGTATTGGACCACTGAAAATGACCACAACAGTATCTCTTAATTTACATTAAGATTACATTAAGATACTTAATTACATTACAACTTTTCAGTTTCTGCAGTCTTCTTTGAGACCTCAATGAAGTAACATGATAGAAAACAGAGCCCACAAATCCTGAAAATCAAAGTAGCAAAAGATGTATAATAAAGTAGAATATTTCCAAAATTTTGTATGTATGTGTAAAAGGAAAATAAGAACCTCTGGTGATTCAACAATAAGACAAAAATATGAGGATTTTGGAACATGTCTAAATGGCATGTGAATAATGTAGCTATAGAACAGATGCCAGAGGTCTATCCTTAAAAAAGTGTAAAAAGTTGACAGCAGACCAGAAGCAATATGCAAACAGGAAATACCTGTTACAGCATATTTTCTCTCAACTGACAAAGACAGAGCATGAAGAGCCCAGTACATACTGGAAAAACACCAAGTAAATCAGCAGTAATTTTTTTTGAACAGTAGAAAATAGAAAACTAGAAAATAGAAAATAGAAAACTAAACCTTCAAGACAAATGAAGGAGAAAGTGAAGGGAACAATCATATATTTGCCAGATATGTGAGCTGTATTTCTTAGGGTCAGACCAAAATATTAGGGACAGTGAAACATTTTCATCAGTTGATATCACTTCATGTCACCAAGATGAAAGTAGTAGCTGTGAAAAAAAGACAGAAAACTGAAAGTAGTTGAGTAAGAATACTAAAATGTAAAACATTTGCTGATAATAATGGTGTGCATGTTTTAAATAATATTTTTAATGACTTTAATATGTCTGAAGTGTGTAATTTTATATCAGATCCCAATGAAGTTAACCACATCCTTTCCACAGATTTCAATGGCCTTTGATTCCAGTATTACAGGAAAGTTTTCTCTCTCCTAACTTTAACATTTCAGGTGACATTTAGCTTTCATTTGTGAAAGGAAGGATCTGTGTTCATCTTTAGTAGGCCATTATTTCACCACCAATAGCTGCACAACTGAATCACTCAGCATTACAGAATACATTCTGCTCAGATTTCAGAGTGCAATCACATTTCTGACTAATTAAACATCACACAGGATGGAGCATTTTTTGAGCATTATTAGGGCAGTCAGTGCAGAACTCAACTGTAAATATTTTTTGAGTACTGGGAAGGTTTTGTAAATAGATGCTCTAGCAGTATTTCTTCTATAACAGGATATGCCTTAAAATGCTTGGATTTATTGTCAAACTGCAGCTAGCTGTTCCTCCTTATTTTAAGACTGGATGAATAGCCCTTTGGAGTTACTTGCCTCTATATACTATAGAAAAATCCTAGAACACTTGAGGCAGATACCTGCTTGCATGGCTTAAGTCTGACAATATTAATTTCCAGTCTAGAATTATAATGCATCATATTGCTTCCATTGATTACTGTGATAATTAAATGCTTGCAAGTCAACTTTATTTATGATTTATAGCCACAATGTCTTCTTAATGTTTTGTGTTCAATTTCTCTTCAATTTCTTCTTTTTTTTTTTTTTTTTTGGGGTTTTTTGGGTTTTTTTTGTTGTTGTTTTTTTGTTTGTTTTTTTTTGTTTGTTTGTTTGTTTTTTTGCTGTTTTCATTCATTGTTGTTTTCTTCTTCTTGTTGTTTTTTGGTGGGATTTCTTTTGTTCAAAGACAGACCTATTAGTCACATTTAGGAGGATTATTTTGATGATGAACACGTTCCTGTATTTCTATTTTTTTCTTTTCTTCAGCTTTCCCGTAACAAAGATCTCTACTTCTGACACATTTACCCTGAAGGTGATTTGCAAATGCATACAGGGAACTTTACAGGTTTCTTTCTCAGAATGCTGTTTCCTACCACTGCTGGTATAGGGATCACTTCCTGACATAACTTTTTCACTTTTCTGAAGTCACTAGTGTAGGGTTTATTCTTCCTTGTGTCTATTATACAGCAAAAAGAAATTTTAATCTAAAATATTTTCACACTCTGGTTTGCTGATTTCTTTCAACTATGAGCAGAATTCTTTGGATGTATAGATCTCAGGAGCACTACTTTCCTATTGGAAATATCTGTGGATGCCCACACTTGTAAATTTAGCTCAGTGGTTTTGTTTTAGGTTTATAGGGTGTGGTATTGGTATGTGTTTTCTTGTTTAGTTTGGGGATTTTTTTTTTGTTTGATTTTGGGAGTGTGGGTGGTTTGATTTTGGGGGTGTGGTTTGCTTTGTTTTTAACATCAAGAGGCTTGAAAAGAAAGAAACCATTTGATAGATTTGTTTTCTTCTGTTGGCTGTTACCTTTCTTTTAAGAAGCAGATATTAGTAAAAGGAGTGACCATTTATGTCTTTCAATGACAAAAATGTCATTCCTGTCACAAGTTTGTAAATGACAATAACTTAGTAGCTGTCATCTCTTACTTCAGTATCACAGAGGACATATGCATTTTATGCAGGCAAATACTATAAGTTAATGCTTCCATGTAAAACACCTTGGTAATGACTTGTAGCTGGAGAGACCTGGAGTTATAGTATTAATAGTGAAAGCTGAAAGGAAAGATCAAAAGAAATTGGTGACATTATAAGTAATTTTAACATTATAAATAAACAAATCCTCCTCTCCACCATGTCACCATAAAAGTAGCTTCTTTTAATTATATTTGAGATTGAAATTCCTGATTTTTAAACCCCATGCAATATAGCTTGTCCAAAGCCTTTTGACTCATATGAACAGAAAGTCTGCTCATCTGTCCTAAATTTCCATATGTAAAATTGACTTTGTCTGACTTGTGACATGGCATTTCAGAGAGATTAAGCTGATATGGTTCCAAATTTCAAATGTTGTATTTCTCAGACTAATATTTTAATTTCATATTTCAATTTTATGTGTGGGAAAGCTCTTCTTTGAATCTGAAAAATCTGATGCTATGTTTTCTGTTAAAGAATAATAAAATTGAACACTCTGCTTTAAGTTTCTCAGATAAAATTTTAAGTTCCAATGTGTTATTTTAATTGCAGAAAAAGTCCATTACAAATATTTATAATTGTCTATACAACAAAGAAAATTTGGAAGTGCAAAACTGTACTTGTGTGGTTCTTAATATTATAAATAACATTTTTTTTTCTATTTCAGAAAAGGTTCTCTAACTTCCTGACATTTTTTTCATTTGGGTAATCCAAGGTCTTTCATTGACATCTAAGTCAACTATTGATCAAAATAGAGTACCAGACAGCAAAATATTTATGTACTTATACAAATCCTTGAAATCATTTCAACTAAGAGACTTTGAAGATTTAATTAATAGCATGCCTTTTATTTTCTGTTTTGTATTTGTCACTAAAAATTGGTCAGACGTATACAGGTTATGCTATTTTGTATACCAGGTAATTTCCTAATATTTAGGTGCAACACCAACAGAAAAGCATTACAATTTGTTCTATATCCACATACACAAGTGCATGATTTTATTCAAAGTATCAAATCATAGAATCAGGATATGAGGAAGACTGATGATCAAATAACCTATGCCTACTAATATAGTTTGCCTCTTTATGCTCCTTTCAGACCAAAATTATGTGACTCCATTGAATGGATAAGGACTATAATCTCAGTTAACCTTCCCTTCTTTTGTATTTCTTTTGCTACCAACAAGTGAACAAAACTGCATGGGACCAAGACTTATCATGCTTTGTCTTCTACGTACAAAGAAACATAAACCAAACCCTTGTCTTGTGAAGATTTCACCATGAAAATTAATCTCTGCATTCATATGCTAGATTAATTATTCATCAGTCCATATTTGCAATCTTGTATAGGACATCAAGCAAAATACTTTGGGACTGAGGAATCCACCATTTGAGGCTTATGTGATTTATTTTTATGAAACCGCACACAGTTGACTTGTTACACATCTTTAAATGTACGTGGAGTTCATCTTTTTGCAATAAGTTCTGTATCTTAAAAAACAGTATATTGAGCTGTTTTTGCAGAATTCTCCAAAATGGTATCTTGCTTAGTATTTGATATAAAACACAGAAAAAAACTGTGGAATTGACATTTAACCACATGACTGGGGAAGCCATTTTCCAATGGGGGATATATTAGATGCCATAGTTATTCTGCTGTCTGTTGTCACTGTGAAATTCTGGTTTTCTTTCATTCTGGTTAATGCTACTTTGCAGACAGATATTCTGTTCATCATTTTCAGTATTGTTAGTTTCCTTTGTTTATAATTCATGCACCATCCTTTATAGATACATGCACATGTGATGGGATCTTTCCTGCGACTACAGGTATATCTTCAGGACTGTTACCTTGTTTCTACATTCAGATTACAGTAGCGTTCACAAATGTATGGGAGGACAACTATTTTGAGACTTATCTTTTGTTTCTCTAAGGTCTTATCTTCCTCTCAGTTGAACATCTCTAACGTTTTAGTTAATGAGTGTAAAAAAAGTGCATATTCTATTGTATACAATCCTCACCAAAATAAAGGAAAGAGTTTTGGAGATTTTATTGCAAGCTTGTAATTGACTGGACATCACAGAGATGTACCTAGAGAGAAGTAATAATTTTAGAGAATGGCATTTATATATGTATATGTATATATAATAGAATCATTAATGTTGGAAAATACTTCTAAGATCATCAAGTTCAACCATCAGTGTAGCACAAACACTGTGCTACAATGAGGTTGACGTAATGTCTGTTCTTGCTTTCCCTCTTACCCCATTTCTGGCTAGGGATAGCCATTTTGTAACATGGTAATATGTAGTATCCCATGAACTCTCCTGCCTTGGCCAATTCCAAGCCCTCGGCCCTGGAAATGCAGTAACTGTTTACCATAGAGTAGGTCCTCCTGAGGGGGAAAGGGCAGACTCCCAAATGGACTTTTCCGTCTCAACTTCCTCTGGTTTCTCCTTCCCCTGTCCCATGTCTGGCTTGGCATCCCTGGTGGCCACCGCCCTTCCCCTGGTGGCCAGTCCCCTCTGCCCAGCCCTTAGCTCCATCCCCCACCCCTTTGCCTCCTTAAGCTGCCTGCTCCATGTGGTTGTTCTCTCTTTTCTCGCTGGGGTTGCCTTCAGCTACCATGATACTCTGCTGGAATAAAACCTTGCAAAAGAGCCTTTCTTTCCTCTGTCACTGAGCCAGTTGCGGTGAGTGTTGAGTGGGGGTTTGACTGTGTTGCCTGAATGTTAACTCAACTTGCTTTTCAAGAGGAGAGGTTTGTTGGGAGCAGGTAATAGGCAGCAGCACCCACCATTCTAACACCTGCATTTTTAGCAATATAAAAGGGAGATTTTTGCTGCTATTTTTTTGTCAAGGAAATTTTATTTTTTCTTAACAGCAATCCAGTAATCTGCGTGATCCCATAATTGACAGACAGAGAAAAGAGTCTTGACTGATGAATGCTCATTTTTCGGTCCTATGTGTATGAATGTGCAAAAAATTATTTGTGGTCTGGGGTCTTCAATTACAGGCTGGACATATTCTGACATTCAGTCTGAGATACAATTCATTTCCATAGATTAATTTTAAAATCTTGCTAAAAATATACATATAAAATCTTTTGTTGTTTTGGTAAGATGTAATGTGTATAGTGCTAAAAAACTAGAAGCTATTCTTTGACAGTGTTCTTCAAATTTTTCAAATTACTATAGTATAATACTTTCTTAAACAGAAAAAAAAAAATCATTGCCTAAGCAAAGAGCAAGGTAATGACATTCAAGTGTATGGATAGAATATTACCAAATAATGAGGCCAATTCTGCATCAATGTCAAACTTATCAATTAGAACATGACATTGTGTCCCGATCATGGAAGGGACAACAGGCATGTGCGCCAAGAGTGGCCACACCCTGCCTCAGCCGCCAGCAGGCAGGATCGCGGTTCGGCCACTGGCTGGGGTCCCAGACCGCCAGGAACGGCCTATGAACGCAGACCCACGTCGAAGAATCGGAGTAAAGGAAAAGGAAGGACTCTTTGCTTGCTTCTTCAAGCTGCTTTATTTCTTTCCTGTGCAGAAGCGAGGCAGGTGACACAACACCACATGGGTGTGACAGTGCTGCATGGGCAGTGGCAGTACATGTGGGCGTTCTTTCCTGCGGCAGAGAACGGCGCGAAGCGGGGCAGCTGATGCTGTGCCGTGCGAGCGTTCTTCTTTCTCACGGCGGAGAATGGCGCTGAGGCTGCAAACCGCAGCACCGTACGGGTGTGGGTGGGGCACAGAAGCTGCATGGCTCGAAGAGGGGGCAGTGACAAAAAGCGGGAAACAGAGAAAAACAGTGGTTTTTATGGAGGGGCAGTGGATTCCCAGGAGGACATAATCTAACGAATCAATGGGTGGATAGGAGGGATCTGGGGGGACAAATGTAAACATAACATGGAGCGGGAAAGTTACATACCAACGGCAGAAAGGAAATATCGTAACTGACAGCAAATTTTCTGGATAAATGGGTGTAACAAATTATGACAGATAAGCTGCAGGGGCAGGATTTTTGAGGATAGAGAGGGAAAAATCTGGAATGATCATAACAGCCATGGAGAAAAGGCGGGAAGACAGGTGGTAAACTACTTTAGTCAGGGACTAAACATACAATCTTCAAACCCCCATTGTCACAGTGAGGGAGAGACTAAATGTCAAACCCCCACGCTGCAATAGTACACCCTCCCCCCGCAACCCAACCCAGGCAAACAAATAAAAAGAATTACTGGAAAAATTTAATAAAAGTGAAAAATTTAGACAGATTAAAGATTTAGCTGTATCTTTTAAGAACTATCCAAATATTCTTGGTGTTTTGAAACTTTATGACACATGTATACAATTTGTGAAACTAAAAGAAAAAATATAAAATTTTACTTTTAACATAGGATCAATATCACCCTCTCTTCAGAAGGTTTCAGTTAAAAGACAAGGCAGACCAGAAGTGTTGTTCTCTGTTGTATAACCATATCCTTAACAGTTGCAACAAAGCAGGTTGCACACTATTCTGCAGACCAACAAATGAAACACATGCATTTTACCTCAAATCATCTGAATAATCTTTTCAATAGAAATGCTCTTGAGAACTGAATTACCATTGGTAAGATTTTTCACTGCATGAGCAGCCCTTGTGTGTAGTACAAGGTACTCATAATTTCTTCTTTTTGAGAAGCTATTTCTATCTCACTGTATTCACAGGTATACATAAAGGAATATGTGATCTGGCATAGTAAAAAAATCTTAAAAGAATCAAAAGGTTCCAAAAAACCCCAAGCCCTAAACATACAATCTAAATGGAATTAATATTTTCAAAACACTTCTTCCCAGCTGGAATGCATTGCCAGCATGATTAGATATTGTCACAGTATCCATTTTCTACTGAGTTTCATAAATTATCTGCAATCATATGACAATTTATTTATTTGGGCCTGAGGTTCATACTCATTGCCAAAGCTCTGAGCAAATACTTAAGAAATAATACCTGTTCCAAACTGGGGAGTTCATATTAATAGAAAAAAAGATTATTACTTTTGACCTGGAGATAAAATAGCTCTTAAAGTTTCCAGTAAGACACGGTAAGAGAAGTGTAGTGCTTTGAATGGTTTTAACTAGTATATATTGACAAAAACCAAAACAATAAGAAAAAGTAAAACTATGTTATCACATTAAACCAATGTCAGTTATCTCCCTAAGAACTACAGTGTATCTAGTACTATGATCCACAACCTGTCCTTTCTGATAACCTATCTATAATCCTAACCTATCTGATAGTAAAATCAGATAAAGACCCTTAAGAGAAACCTTCATGACCGCTGTTGCCCTCTTTCCCTATTTACCATCCCCACCCACACCCCCAAAAAAAAGACTATGCCAGGTTACAGTGTAAACAAGAGTTTTAAAACAAGTTCAGTTGATGTCTGAGATGGGGTCAAGCTGGTGAGGAAACCAGTTCTGGCCGTGAGTGTGGGGTATGTAGCTGTGGAGGAGCCTTGTCCCAAGCTTTGGTTGTGGAAGTGTGACTGCCAGAATTAGTCAGGATGGTTGGATGAGGAAGTTTCCTTAACACAGAGACCTGCCTGTATAACCAAGAAAACCCTGGTTATGCAAGATGTTAAACTTCTTTGTTGAAGGGATATGTTGTCCCAAATGGAATTCTGATTCTTTGATTTACTCCTAATGTTTTCCCATTTTAATCTTCAAACAATAACTGACAAACTTAGATAGAATCCATGAAGTCATGCAAAATCAACAAATGGAGTCTGTGGTTAGAATTTACTTAAGAATTACAATGACCATGCTTCTAAATCTCTGTTAGATCTACAGCAGAAAGGAATGTTAAAAATAGATTAACGAAATGCTATCAGCAGTGCTTCTGTTGGTAGAAGAGCATGGAAATGCTGTAGATAATTTATTCTTTCCTTTTCAAGAAAAGTTATATAGAAGGTTGGATTTAAAATAGCAAATACCAGGTTTACCTGGTTCTCAAACAGCATTAGAGCATCAGGGAGACTGCAGTGTCTATGTGGTTAAAGGTATTATGTGGGTCCTGAGACAGCTTGAATTTTGAAGGTGCAGTCAGGCTTGGTTCAGGCTGATGTGTGTTTAAAAGATCAGCAATACTAGAAAGCCTTTATTTAAAGTGATAGGAGTTCGGAAGAATATGTTGGTTTAAATAAGTTTTTAATAATATTTTGGACATGATTTGTGTTATGAATGGCTTGAAATTTGGAAGGCTTGAAGTTGCTGATATGACTGGGCTCTGGGAAAAGAAAAAAATAAAAGAGAAAAAAAGGAAAAAAATAGGAAAAAAAGGTTTATTTTTCCTTAATTCTCCAGGTTTGGGATTCAGACTCTTTAATTATATTTGACTTGGCATGCATTAGGATGTCAAATTTAGAAATCACCTGTTAACACCAAAAAATCTCAAGACATTTATTATATTGTTTCCAGTGTCAGTGGACTCTCTTATAACCTTGTCCAACTTTTAATGCTATGTTTCAAGGTATCTTTCCTCCATGAAATTAGAGCTGTCCTTTTAGAACATTTCAGTCACCTGTTAAATTGCCTGGGCTTATGGACTATCAAAAACTTTTTGACCCTGGTAGTAACTTACTGCTTTTGAAGCAGGAATAATCAATTTAGAATATTTAATTATCTGATTTATTTATTAAATAGTCTATTTTTTCCTTATTATTAAAAAATTGATCAAATTTTTTTTATACCAGACCTAATGTACACTTGTAGATAGATCTGTGTTTATATCTTTTCTGGGTATGATTGAATGCTGATTTAATGGTTTCTGTGGCTCTGTAGGAGCATTTGCACAGTATGGTACAGCTCATAAAGAGATGATTTGGGATCATCTCCCTCATCTCTACTGCTCAAAACATATGAATCTGTTTCTGTGAATGCTCTTAGGAAATATTTAAACAAGTTTTGAATGGAAGGGAAATGAATTTTTTGCATGGCTTGGCTGCCAAGATTCTAAACAAGATTCTGCCCCGCTTCATTCAAGTCACCTAGCAGGAACTGTGTCAGATAAACAACTTTCCTGAGTAAATGCTTCTGCCTGTGCAATGGCATTTGTTTTCTGGAGGATTGGTGATCTCATATTCAAAGTCAAAATTAGAAAATATGGTTATATAGCTATCTGAGATATTACGTCTCTCTTATGTTATCCTCAGTTGTTTCTGTGTTAGCACATTACACAGAAGAACCAAGAGGAGCTGATACATGGATTGAAACAGCTGGTAATGAGCCACTGCTGGCAGCACTGTTTTGAGATATTCTTAGTTCAGAGTCGTTCTAGCATGGTTCAGTAGTGTATCTTCTAATTTAGCTTCATCCAAATGAAAACAACTCATCTGCTTCAAAACCATGCCCCATTGCAAAGCAAAACACAATCTGGAGTTTTATTTTACAAATACAATAAGCTCAGAAATGTATAATAATTATGTTTTAACACTTTCTGTGACTCTGACCATGTAGAGAGACATACAAGCTCTGTGTATCCAATATGTTCACTAATCTCACCTACTGAGCAGTTTGAGCATGAGCTACATTCATCCCCATCCTGGAATTTGTGATCAAGAATTGTCTTTTAATTCTTTATCTAGCCCAAACTGTTTGATTGATTGCATGTGATTACTCTGAGCTAGCAGTGCCAAGAGAAAAAATAAAATAGGTTTCTGCATTTCTCTTACTTTATTAGGGAAAAAAGCTCTCAGATGATCACTCACAGGTTTGTGTTACACACAGAGTCACTCTTGCACCTGTTATGCTGCATAAATTAGTTAACAGACACATCTGAGGTTTGTCCATTTCCCATAAAAATGTTTTTAATAGGAATTTAAATGGATTTGATTTACAAATCACAGCTTGTTAGTTATTCAAGACAATATTTCCTAGACTCTGAATTTCCAATTATTGTAATAGAATAAAGCATGAGGTATTCTTTTCTTACTTTATCAACTCTAATACAACATAAAGAACTTTAGTGCTTATACATGAACTTATGGGGAATTGTGGTAGCCCACTCTTTATTTTGCAGAATGCCTTCAAGATTGCATTGCAGGTAAACTATTAAAGGCATCATTCCCAGAATTTTTGCTTACTCCACCAAATTTTCGTGGGGAATGATGAGATAATCTCAGTGATTGAGGTGCCTGAATATATAACAGGAAAAAAAATCCCACTTCTTGTACTGGAATATACAGTTCATAAATAGTATTGACACTTGAAAAAAAATAGGCTGAAGGTAGGTAATGAAAATAAATATTAAAAAATTAACATATTAAAGAGGCAAACAGAATTGAAAATGGAGGGCAGAACACACAGATAGCCTCTCTGAAATAAAAAAACATCAAACCTACACAGTTTTTAACAGCAGTAATGATGGTCTAGTGTCAGGTTCATGAAAAACCCTTGTGGCTACAGCAGACATGACAGAAAGCTGTCATTAAGAAATTCAGTTTCAATATATGGGGAACATATGTTAACTCTCCAGAAATGCATTAATTCTATAATTGCCAACAGTATTGAGATATTCTTTCTCCAGTCTCCTTCTTACATAACTATTTTTAATTTTTTGCCTCAAAAAAAAAAATGTGTTTAAGAATTCTTATTCTGACAAATGTAGTTATAAAAAAAAATTCCACCTCCTCTTTGAGGTAAACATATGAAAACAATCAAGTAAAAATAGAATTTACCAACAGATTTAGTGTTAAAATAGAGACTACACATTTAATATAAATTATTAATACAGCATTTCTGTCTCAGTTGAAAAAAAAATCATGTGTTTCCCTCTCTTCCAGTGGATGAGAATGTTAAGTGTCGATCTTAAGTAAAAGTTTCTCCCTTGTGATACTGATTGTAAAGGGAATCTGGGGAACAAGCTTATTAATAAGACACCTAACTTTTGCACAGCCAAGATTAAGTTAAATTAATCCCACTCCTAATTAATCAAGTTGATTTAGACATGTGTTACAAAGCAAGATACATGGTGCTCAGAAATACCATGAAGGAATAATTTAATTGTGTTTTAATCTCACTGTAGTTGTGGAACTCTGGATACCTTCTACTGGTTTATTCTCTTTAAAATGAATTAGACGGGAAAAAAAAGAAGATTAAGGAAACAGTTATTTTTAGGAATTCTGTAATGCTCATTTATTTCCACCAAAAAGTATGGTGACATGCAAGAAAAACAAACTAACATGCATACATATATATATATATATATATATATATATATATATATATATATATGAATTTCTACCATAATTTATACACATAAGCCGTTACCACCCTTTAAAATTACCATCAAAGTAAAATGATAGCTGAAATTTGGTATCTAAATCTCTCAGTTCTAGTTGTTGAGGTGCTCCATGGAGGTATGTGTATACATTGAAATGGAGGTGAAAGACACAAAGCACTGGAGTTCTTGCTTTCAAGTGAAAAAAAAAAAAAAAGCAGATTGTTATATAGATACAAATTAGAAATTTAGAGCAAAAGATGTTTCAAAACCTTGTATATATATTTCAATTGTCCAGTGTGCATTCCTAAGGCTATTACCTATTTTTACCCTACCACCTTACCACATCGTGAAAAATTGCACTAAGTGCTCCAAGTTAGTAACTTTATAGCTCTACAGTGTGCTTTCACTAAGAACTCACTGGTTTAGTATCCTGATGATGATATTTAAGGTAATGTCATGCAACTACGTGAATAAATAAATCACATATCATGTAGTAACTGTATTATGAAGGTGTGAAGGTTTTTTCTCTCTTCCTTAGGTAGCACTTTAAAGAGAAGATAGAAGCAAAATTTCTCACAGATTTTAGGCAAATCTAGCCTAATAAATGATTATTTATTTATGATATATCAAAGTACATTCAGTACTTTTAATGGCATGCTGCATTCTTTCCCTTTCTTACATCCTGTTCATTCAGAATAAATTTTTTATCAGCCTGTTGAGAAGCTCACCTGGTCTGTCAAACCAGTTCATAAACCCTTCAGTTAGATTTCATGCTTTTAATAGTGCCTTTCAGAATGCTGAACAAACTCTGAAAAAAATGAGAATTAGACTTCTAAAAATCACCTACTTAAAATTCTAAAACCCAGATGATGACATAGTGGGAGCAGAGAAGCTCTCTTTTGCATTCTAGTGTTCTAATGCAAAAACCAGTCTTAAAGCAGTGGTTTTATTTTTAAATTAGATCTGTGTGTATTTAGTGTGAATTTGCAAAGTTTAAAAATATTCATGGAATAGTTACATTTGGGAAGTACCTCTGAAGACCTCTAGTCCAATTGCCTGGTCACAAAACAGTCAAACAGATAACAACCCCTCTGTAAAAAAAAAAAAAACCAAAAAAAAAAAAAAAAAAAACTTTGTCTCAGGCTTTTTCTCCAGCCTACTGAGACCTCCCTAAATAGCATCCCTGCACTAGAGCATATCAACTGATCAGCCAGTGTCTGTAAACTCGCCAAAAGCTAAGTTTGTCTCATTGTCCCCATCTTTAATGAATATCAAAGTCAACAACCACCCCTGGGGGACACTGCTGCTAATCAGCTCCTGCCTAGGTTTTGGATCATGGACACTCTTTGAACCTGGCACACCAGCCTGTTTTCCATTCATTTCATACTCCACTTATCCAATCTATGCTTCATTAATTTGGCTACAAAGCCAAAAGACCAGGAGGTGGGTTGAGCAAGCATGCAAGATGACTGCTATACAAGGGAAATAAGGGTATGGTGATAAATTTGGCACACAGATGTCATCTTATAAAATTAAATTGCATAAATATTAATAAGTTATTAAAATACCCAAAGAGATTGTATCAGAAATTCCTATATGGCCCCTTCATGTCTTTTTCATCCATATCAAATTTTTTTACATAATGATGCAATGTAGTAAGAGCAATATGGTGAACAGACAATAACAAATTTAATGCCAACATTCTTTCTTTGGCCCTTCAAGACTGATTGCAAATTCTGAGTAAGAATTGGCCCCCATTCTTCTGGAATTGCATGTTTTATATAAAGCAGAGAACTGTTTTTCTTGTTTATGGCAAAATTCAAGGCAGATAATATTAAAGTGGGCAGAACACAGTGAATTTAGTAATTTAATATTTCAGTAATATTTTTTTCTAAGTTTAAACCCAGCAACATATTTGAAGATGTAAACAGGACTCATGATAGAGTCTAAAGCAGAAGTTTTCAAAAATTGTATGACCATATAAAAAAATAACTATCTTTCATTTATTATGAAATATTTAAAAGAAATATGTATTTAGTATTTGAGGACTAAGAAGGAAAAATTTCCCCTTACTTCTGTTCATGCTTGATTTTTTGTGACAATTTATTTGTAGAGATTTTTTTCCCTATAGTCAGTACTTCCTATGATTAAAAACAACCCCATAAAACTCCCAATAACTGTATAGCACTAATTATATTTTTATTACAATATAATTAGTGCTATACGTCCTTGGAGGTTTTTTTTTCTTTTTTTTTTTTTTTTTTTAGAGAAATAGAGTTTAGGCCAAAATGTGCTCTTAAAAAACATTGTAAATACAAAACCCAGACACATTTTGGATTAATAGATTGCAGTCTACTGGTTTTACCTTCCCAGAAAGAGGGCATCTGAATTAAATCTCAGTACTGCCACTTTGTGTTTATGTTATACAGGTTGCTGAGCTCAGTGGGACTAGTTCCACAGGCAAGTCTGACATTTGGTATTTATTTGTAATACATATAACATGTGTCAGTTCCATAATGTTAGTAGGAAATAATATTTGCTTAAATAAAGATTGATGTACTTACTTTTTGCTTAAGCTTACATGCTTTTGTGCATAATATATTTTATTATGTTGGTCAAGAGGAAAATATCTTTAATTTTTTATACTTTTTGTAATAATTATGATTGTATTTTGTCTTAATAATAATCCATAGTCATGTATTATATATAGCTGTACATTGTCTCAGACTAAATCTATGTGTATTTTTTGTAGCAATTTCTTTATTATTACTACAAAAGTCTAGTGTTGTAGATAGGTCATGTGCAAGGGTATAGATATAAGTGATCAAAAAAATTTGCTTCCAAGATCACAGCTAAACATTACACCATAGATACATTTATGAACTATAGAATTGTGGAGATTGGAAGATGTATACAAGCATACCTTAATCAGAAAATCTGAAGACCTTAATCTGCTTTTAATTTTATTAATATTAAAAATTGCTCTAAGTTAAAAGTACTAAGTGTCCAAGGAAATAGGAAGTCTCCTCCTTTCCTTTTCACATACTGCAGTGCTTCACAGAATTAAAAAAGTAACTGAAAGAAAAATTAGGCACTCTTAATAAGTAAAGGACGTAGAAAAAATTAATAGTATAAAAGCAGCAGATTGTTGTATGATTTCTCAATATTTTTAAGTGATTAAGAAAATTCTGAATTTGCAGAGCTTCCTGATTAGAAAAATGTAACAAAATGGAAAAAAATTACTTTTTTCAAAAATCTATTTATATTTTTTTTCACTGTGCTGCTAGGTTCTGTAGCGACTGCCTGTCGTGATCCTGGTGTCCCCATGAATGGAACTAGAAATGGTGATGGAAGAGAACCTGGAGACACTGTCATTTTTCAGTGTGACCCTGGCTATGAACTTCAAGGAGATGAGAGAATAACCTGCATTCAGGTAGAAAACCGGTACTTCTGGCAGCCAAACCCACCAGTCTGTATAGGTATGCAGAAAAAAAATTAAATAATGCTTTCCTAAAAATAGAAATCTTTATGTAATGAATTACACTGTTCTAGGAACTTGTTTAAAGAAAATATATATACTGCACATCTTAAAAATTATTTTACATCAACCTCTGATAGTCATATCCAAAACCTTTCCTCTGTAGTTGTTAGTATAATAGCTCTCATGCTCTCCCTCTCAGGGCCATCTCATTTATAATTTGATGATCTGAGACAGAGAAGACAAGTCAGTGTCAGTGACTATTATCCTTGGTTGTGTATTCTTGGACAAACAGTGTGCGGAGGAACTGGCCTGAGATTACAACAGCTTTCAAACACTCTCTTTCATTTAATAAACTTAACTTGACCTTAGCTGTTACAAATAAAATCTGCATTCTATTTGCATATCCTCTGCATGCACACTGTCTACCTTGTTCATGAATATCTGTAGACAGGTGTTTGCAAACACTACAGTACTGACTTGGTGTCTTGGCTATTCTACTTAATGTGTTAAATTATTATTTTCTCTGTTCTTACTCTCTTTACTATGCCTTCCTGTGTCATGAGAGTTTATGGGCTTGAAGACAAGAACTGTCTAGACTATTTTCTGGAAGACTGCAGTAAAGAAACATTTTATTGCTCATCTCTTATAATTCTTAGATGTGAAAATATACATTTTATAGTAATGGTAACTGAACATCTGTAGATATCTAAGTAAAAAAGTAAGAGGAATTCTAGGGCTCTGGGCCCTAAAGTTAAAATATTTTTATATCATGCTGACCTTATTTGATATTGTTGTTTCAAAATATTTATCTCAACTGAAAAATAATTATCCTATTATAAAGCAGTACTAGGAGTTTTAATCACTATCAATAGTGCATTGATGATATTACAAAATAGATTAAATGTAGGTGCAGGTGCTCAACTGGTGTTCTGTCCATAGCACATATTAAATATGCATACACTTGTTTTTCAGTTGCATGCATCCATTTATCTAATACTGGTAAGTTCCACACTTCATGCAAAATACCTGCTGTACACAGAGTAGCAAGAATGCTTATTAGGATGATTTATTTGTCCAAATGTCAAGCATGAAGTTATTCTCTATTGATTTCCTATAATGATACATTCTTGGAGAATATGAACTGCTAATAGACTAGAGTGTGCAAACCGTGCCTTGGAGCTAAGTGATTTCAAAACTGTGTTGTAGCTCAGTACACCCTGAAGTTCATTGATTTTTTTTCTCATAACTTGTAATATATTCATTAATGTTGCTTCCATCCCTGTAAATCCAAACTGGGCAATACTTACCCCACACATGACTTACATCATCATCATTTATCAAAATTTTAGAAAAAAACAAAGAAAATTTTAAAGAAAGAATAAGAGGCAGGAATAATTCCGAAGGTGTATAGTTGTACCATGTCCTAGATCTATTTTATTAGTTCTTTACACACCAAAGTGCCTTTTCAAACCTCTTAATTTTTAATGCTCAAAACTAGGTAAATTTACTTTTTAATTGTTCTTATCTGTGGGAGTGCCTTGTTTTTTTTAGTTCTCTTAGTCTTGCCTCGCAAAATTTTAAGAACATCTTCCTTTTAAAGGTACTAGCAATGGGAAAATAGCAAAGAACTAAATAATGATTCATGTATTTGAATGAAAGATAGTAATTAGAAATTCTTCTATACTAAAGGTATTCTGAGAAACTCTAAATTTGAGAGCACGTTTCTGCCAAAAGATAGTCCTTTGGTTTGTGCCTGTGCTGCACAAAATAGCTCCATGTTTTCCATTCCAATGGTTTTCTGAATCCAATCTTGCTTAGGTACCAGAATCTTAAGTGACTGTATCTACTTCGTTTTCTCAGGGATTACATTAAAATTCTGGTATGCAAAACCAGATTTTACGATTCAGGTTAACTATACATTTAGGGGAAGTATAGACTGTCTCCCAGAGAATTCAAACTTTCTTCAGAAATTGATAGGTCAACTTTTTTTTTTTTCTTATGGCTTGATTCTGCTTGTTTCTACTGTTTTGTTTCAGGCAAGGACTTGTTTTTCATATTTATATCTATAAAAAAGGTTTTATTTTTAACACTTAATTCCAGTGGTACTTTCCATTCAAAATCAAGTAATACAATGATTCTTTATTTAATATGTTGGGTAGTTTTTTTTTTCTCTTTTTTTTAAGAAAATGAAAAATAAATGACATGCATTCTCTTTCATTCCTTAAGAATAAATAAATAAATAAATAAATAAAAGCTAGTAAGCTGTGGAATAAGATTTTGTTGCCTCCTAGAGAAAATAAGTAGATTGTAAATAAAAGCCACTCCAACCTATACTTCCTATAAAGAAATAATGAGTGCTGAGATCATCACAGACAGTAAGGCTCAGTGCTTGCTTACCACAGTGTCTACACAGAGGTTTATAAAGATAGGCTCGCATAACCTACATCTAGTTTTTACTGCATACCACATAAAAAATATATATTTGTCATAGTGTTTTGACATTTGCCTTTCCTTCTAAATGAGCTGTTATATTTGTTGTCTTACCTCTTATGTCTCATACTTTAAAAGGTGTTCTTTAAACTTTGTTTTCAGAGCTGGTCTGTCCTCAGTTAAAAATGAGGTTATGGCAATAATAACTTTCTACACATTAAATTCAGAAAATTATGGATTCTGAAACACATAAGAATTTAATTAAATGCACAGAGACAGAAAATCTATGACTGAGTTTAGAGAAGATAGTAAACTGGAAAGGGAAACAAAATCTAATAACAGTTTTCACTAGATTATGTTAACATTCTCAATTTACTATCCTGTGAAGTGACAATTAAAATAATCTGAAACTATTCAGAAGAAAATTCTATCTGGGAGATATTTTGCCAGGTTGAAGATTATTTTTTTATTATTATTTCTTTACTGCTGTTAATGATATGACTTGAAATAAAATATATTGTGGCTGTCTGTCTAGCTTAGTGTACTTTCCATTTATTCCCTTTTTGATTATCAACAGACCTTGGGAAGAATTAAATGGAACCACTGTAAACAGCAAAGGTAACTTCTGATGTGTGTAAAGAATAAGTATATAAGAAAGAAGTTACTCATATGAAAATATCCTATCAATGAACTACCAGGGAACTAAACTAAAACAAGACATCAGAAAAGTAGCATGATTGCAGACATTGGCAGAATTTAGTCTGGTACAAGGACATAGCATTTAACTTCCTTGTATGATTATGTGCCAGTTCAGAGTACTTCAAAAATATCATCAGACTCATACAGTTTAGTGGTCATTTCAGTGGAGTCTGGTTACAGACAATAACCTAAATATCCTCTTTGGTATTCTTCACATTTTCATTCCTAGGATATGCAGAGAGTACAACCATTAAAGAAGCTGAAAAAGAGAAATGTACAGGGTTGTACTGAAGAACATTAGTTCCAGCTGATGAGCAGCCTTTACATTCCTTACAATCCCACAGTTCCTTTTTTACTGGAACTTTTACTTCAACAAGGTTACAGGAAGATACACTGAACTATTTTACAATTAATAGATGTGTGTTGTTTCATAGTAATTTAATTTTACTCATTTTGAAATTGTGACAAAAGAACATTCAATGGCATATGCTTTTAATTAGAAACAACACAAATTTTAATCTTTTGAAGATAGAAAATTTGCAATTATTATCCTTATTGTAAAACTAAGTAAATGTTTCACACTAAAAGAAATTTCTCCCATCTGTTCCCTTGTAGCTAATGGAACTTCACCTGTCAACTGAAAACATCTGGGAAAATGTTATTGGGATAAAAATCGTATGTGGCGATAGTCAAAAAAAGCAAAACAAATTGTGCTAGGTCTGGAATATGTATTTTATGCATTTGCTAGTACTCTTTGTGATATTATTGTGTTCCTAAAGCCATCCTCATGTCTATTGTTTCCACTTCTAACTGTTTTTACTAAATGATGATTTTATGATTCATCACCAATTTTAATACCAAAATGTAAACAAAGATTCTAATTTTTTCGTGGGTTTTTTTCGTTTTGAGTTAATTTTGCTATTCATTACTCCCTTTTAGTATAAACAGATATGTGAAATGTAGAAAGACTATACTCATGTATACTGTGACTGTGGATATGTTAATCTACTTAACTATTCTACTTGCTTTGCTTGAATTCATAAATGACTGTGATTTAATTAATAGAATCATAGATTTGCAGAGTGGTTTGGTTGGACCATCTAATTCCCACCCTCCTGCCATGTCAGGGACACTTTCCATTAGACCAAATTACTCAAAGCCCCATCCAGTCTTATCTTGAACAGTTTCAGGGATAGGCATCCAAAAATTCCATGGACAACCTGCTCCAAATCTCACCACCCTTCCTGTAAAGAATTTCCTCCTAAAACCTGATCTAAACTTGCCTTTAAGTTGAAAACACTTCCTCCTTGTCCTGCTACTGAATGACTTTGTGAAAAAACCTCTTCCAGCTCTCTTGTAGACTCTCTTTAGTCACTGAAAGGCACCATAAGTTCTGGAGCCTTGTCTTGTCCAGGCAGAGTAATCCCAATGCTCTCAGACTGTTTTTGTAAGAGAGGTGTTCCATCTCCCTGACTCTGGACTCTCTCCAAAGGGTCGATGTCTTTCTTGTGTTGGATGCCGCAGAGCTGGAAGCAGTATTTCTCATGATATTAGGAAATACACTGTATATTTCCCAGTAGGTTGAATTATACCTGTACATATCATCTTCATCTCTACAAATCCTCTTGAGTGCAATCACACAGCACGTACAGAACAACCAGAGGATCAGGCCCAGACAACATTGGTTTATGAAAGGTAGGTTCTGAATGAGAACCTGATCTCCTTGTATGCCAAGGATGCCTGCTGAGAGCGTGTTAACTATCCAGAATTTGGTAAAGTGTTTGGCACAATTTCCCACATCATTCTCATGTAGAAACTGACTGTTCATAGGTTGGACAGGTGAGCTCTTCACTGGGTCGCTACCGACTGGATGGCTGGGCCCGGAGAGTCAGGGTGGATGGAGTTACATCCAGCTGGTGGCCAGTCACCTGTGGTGTTCCCCAAGGCTCAGTACTGGGCCAGTCGTGTTTCATGTCTTTATTGACGATCTGGATGAGGCGATTGAGTGCACTCTCAGTTTTCTGGTGTCACTAAGTTGTGCTGGAGTGTTGATCTGCTGGAGGGTAGGAAGTCTCTGCAGCAGGATCTGCAGAGGCTGGATCAATGGGCCAAGGCCACTGCTACAAGGTTCAATAAGGTGAAGTACTGAGTCCTGTGCTACACCATGTAGCACTCCAGGCTTGGGGGATGAATGGCTGGAAACTGCCCAGTGCAAAAGGACCTGGGGGCGTTGGTTGGCAGGTGGCCAGACATGAGCCAGTGTGTGCCCAGAGGCCAAAAAATCCAATGGTATCCTGGCTTGTATCAGCAAGATATGGCCAGCATGACCAGGGCAGTGATCATGATCAGGGCACCCTGTACTTGGTGCTGGTGACATTGAGATAATAGAGTGAGTCCAGAGAAGGGCGACAAAGCTGGTGAAGGGTCCAGATAACAGCATTATGAAGATCACCTGAGGAAGCTGACATAGTGTAGCCTACAGGAAAGGAGACTCCGGGAAGATATTCTTGCTCTCTACAACTACCTGAAATGAGGTTGTATTGAGGGTAGTGTTCATTTCTTCACCCAAGTAACAAATGACAGGATGAGAAGAAATGGCCTGAATTTGCACCGTGGGAGGTTTAAATGGGCTAGAAGGACAGATTTCTTTACCAGCAGTAGGGTTACCAAACATTGGTACAGGCTGACCAGGGAAGTGGCTTAGTCCCCGACCCTGGATGTATTTAAAACAGATGTATATGTGTCACTTAGGGATAGGATTTGGTGGTGGACTTGGCAGTGTTAGGTTTATGGTTGCACTCAGTGATCTATATGATTCTATAAGAGATTCAAATAACCGTAGAGCTCACAGAATCTCTGTTACAGAAGACCTGAGTAATCAATGGAATGCTGAAGAACAAAATTTCATTATACATTCCTTCTTTTTTACTATTTGTTTTTCTGGATTGAAACCCCACAACATTTGGGAGCCTCAAAATCACATAGAAAAATGTGTCTGTTTTATTCTGATTGTGCTTAAAGCTATTTTATTTATCTCTTGATTTTGAAAAGTGCAATTACCTCAATATTTTTTTAAAATTTAATTTATATTATATCCATCTTGATCCGAAATACTAATCACTGGTGAAAAGGGAGATAATTGCATTATCAATGTAAGTATCATGTTTCATAGCCTAAGGAGGTTCTTTTAGAACACCTTTAACAAGAAGTAGAAAGGGGAAAACTTACCCAGTCAAGTCTTTTTATGGGTGTAGCCAGAGCATTTTTCAAGTTCACAGAACAGTATATTCACAAAAAACCTTGAAATGATGCTATGCAAGCAAAAGGACAGATTTCAAAACCAAGAGTTTCACATAGTAGTATTAGTATTTGTCTAATGCAAAATGTGAATTTCTGTTTGTTTCTATTAAAACTTTGTGAATACCTCACTTGTTTAACTTTTGGAGGACACTAAATGTCAGTGAACAGATTGCAGCTACTTGCTTCTTTGTCTCTTACCTTCTTTCCTCAAGTTCAGTCTATTTTTATTCACAGCTCCCTGTGGAGGAAACCTGACTGGCTCATCAGGTTTTATACTTTCACCAAACTTCCCTCATCCTTATCCTCACAGCAGAGATTGTGACTGGACTATCAATGTTAATAGTGATTATGTTATATCATTAGCATTTATCAGGTAAGCTGCTACTTACAAATTTTTAAGTCATGTTTATAACTTTATTATTGGCTTCATTATTATAATTTTATTATTGTTCAGATCTCTGTAGGGTAATATATGTGTACGTAATATAACTATCAAAGTGATTAGTAATCATTATCTTTGTTAAAAATTACAATAAAGACATCTGAGTCATCAATACACATACAGGTGGAGCTTGGAAACATTGCTGTCTCCTTAAAAGCATTCTGTTTACACTGGCTAATTTTGAGGTAGATGGTGCTTAATATAACTAAGATTCAGTTCCTGAGAAGGTGGCATGGGGTAACTCACTGAAATGTCTGCAAACCAGGATGGTTTTTAATGATGAAAACTATTGATTCATCTATTTGTATGTGACAGCTGCTATTTAGGCAAAATTTCAAAAGTAGTCTTTTGAATTATTTAAAATTATTATTATTTAAAATTTAGTTTTATTAGTCCATATAATTTCAGGACACTCAAGATACTTCCTGATGTTTTGGCTATTAAATGGAATTGTTCTAGACTTTTCTTTTATCACAACAGAAGACTAAATTGAGCTTAATAGAATTCACAAATGAACTTTTGCTGTCTGCACTGTTTGTAACATGATGTAAATTAATATGTCTGTTATGTGTGAAAATTATGCATCCCAACTAGGAAATATGTCACAGAAAACGTCAAAATGGTACTTAAGTTGTCCTATCCAAGTTTAGTTCTTCTTATGCTGGGTGTTCTATAATAGTGTCTGTATTGTTCTGACCGGTGCTAATGTGATGACTTCTTTAGAGAGGTAGGTCATATAGTTGTCTGTTCTTAGTGTTCAAAAACACAGTATGTGTTTTTGTAAATCCATCCTAAGGAAATTAATCACATAATTATATTTACATAATTACAGTATAATTATTTTGTTGGTGATTCAGAATGTTGTAAGTTGGTAAGGAAACTTTCTATTTGGTTCCAGCACTTCTTTTGTTGGTTTGGCTTAATATCATGAGCTCAATGTATTTAAGAATATTCTGCTTTTTATATTCAGCATTTAGATAGGACATCCTCCATCTTAGAATAAAAAAAATACTTTGCAGTGTGAATCCAGATACTATTAACAGTTTATAGATCCCAAATACCAAGTTAAAAAGTCTCAAAATATGGTCTGTTGCTGTGAATCTTTGATAGAAACTCAGAAGCTTGGTCTTGGTCAAAGTAGATTGCAGCTTTATTGAGAATTGCCTCATTTGTGACTCACAGACTGATCTAGAGTGAGAAACACTGAATACTCTACTAAGTATTGTTAAATTGTGTTTTGAGTAGAATTTACTCCAGCTAATCCTTTTAAACTCAAGATGAACTATGGCACTTTAATAATCAAAGCTGTTGACTTTTTACTCTCGCATTTCTTTTATAAGGAAATATATTTGAAATAATCCAGAAGTTAAAAGGGGAGCTCTATTAGGTCTTCAATGCCTACATTTATTTCATTGAGGGGCTATTGTCAAGTAGAGACATAATAGTTTGGATTTTCGTTCTCTTACTATCTACCTTTTTAGAAAATTTTCTTTTTGTATGGGGACAATCTTACAAGTACAATTGGTTAATTCTCTGCCCTTAATTAAAATTAAATTTGAATTTGGCTAAGTAAGTTAGTTAACAAATGCAGTTAATGTAGTTAACACTACAACTACATTAACAAATGTAATTCGGAAGAAAATGGGAGGTTTCAATACTTCATCTTTTTATTTAAACTGATCATAGGCAAAATGCTTCTTGCTCTAAGAGATAAGGGAAGATCACCCTCTGGCTGTCTGAAAGTGTTTAGTCTGGGTGGAAGCTGAGGGCATTATATCATAAAGCATTTCTGCCAAGGGTTCCAATAGATCTAGGTTATTTATTTTTCTAAACCTTTAGAAATATGTTAATTTTTTATCTATTTAAAAAGCTTTCCTGTTTTTTCTGGCTAGCAGGAAATTATTGTTTCTAAGGTGGGAACCAAAAGATATAGTATTTCTGTGTTTGCTAATAAAACACTTTTTCTGACAGTGGAGGTAATTTTTTTTTCCTTTTATTAAAACAGTGATAGTAAATTTCAAATTTATGCTAATAAGAGTGAAAATGTTAGGCAAAGCATATTCCACCTGACATTTCTCTTTTTTGTTTTCTAGCTTTAGTATAGAACCAAATTATGATTTTCTTTATATCTATGATGGGCCAGACAGTAATAGCCCACTGATTGGAAGCTTTCAAGATAGCAAACTGCCAGAGAGGATAGAGAGCAGTTCAAATACCATGCATCTGGCTTTTCGCAGTGATGGATCTGTTAGTTTTACTGGATTCCACCTGGAATACAAAGGTAAATAAAATTATTTTTCTCTATATTTTCAAAGTTCAATGCATGAGTGCAAATTTTGGTTGAATTTCTTAGAATTTTTTGCCTGGTACTGTTTTTGTTTTGCCTGAGAATATGATAATGTGAATACTCTATTCATACAAGGACAATGTTATAATATTGCTAACTTAAAAGAAAGTTTCTGGTATGCATTCATTTGCCTGTAATGTTGAATGTATGATTCCTTTCAGTGTTTGAAGCAGGCTTACAAGAAGGCTGGGCAGGCACTTTTCATGAGGGCATGTAGTTATAGGACAAGGGGTAATAGCCTAAAGCTGAGGGAGGGCAGACTTAAATTAGATATTAAGAAGAAATTCTTTATTGTGAGGGTGGTGATGCACTGGAACAAGGCAGCCAGGGAGATTGTGGACTCCCAATCCTTGGAGGTTTTAAAAACCAGGATGGATGCAGCTCTGAGCAACCTGGTCTAGTGGAAGCTCTGAGCAACCTGGTCTTCCTTACTCATGGCAAGAGCATTTGGAACTAGATGATCTTTAAGGACCCTTGCAGCATAAATCATTCTATGCGTCTGTGATTCTATGAGAAAATAGGAAACAGAAGTTTACAGGTTTCAAAAATAATGTTGCAGTGGCATAACTTAACAGCATATATATATACATATATATATATATATATATATATATATATA